>NC_079445.1:36857162-36912162 GCF_903798145.1 Danio aesculapii | reverse complement strand
ATTCAAATTTACTTGAAAGTCATGCAAAAGTCATGGCATTTATGTAGTAAAAATGTTTTTAATCCCTGAGAGAGGATGAAGTGCCTCTTGTGCTTTACAGACTTTTACACGCGACAGGTGAGCATTCCTGTAAACAACAACAGCAGATACTCTCTCAGTCACAATATTAGTTTATCAGCTATCAGTTATTTGAGTTGTAAATTTTTGAATAAACTACTTGCAATACTTAAGTACAAAAAATGTTGAATACTTCAGTACTTCCACTTAAGTATGGTGCTTAAAGAGCACTTCAACTTCTACTCAAGTCACTTTTTGAGAGAGCACTTGTACTTTTACTTAAGTCTGGGTTTCTAGTACTTTATACATCTCTGCCTTTGGGACAAAAATAATTATATTTTTTATTAAATCAAATAAAAAAACTGCAAAAAAAAGTCATTATTTTAGATTTATTTTGTACTCAAATTTATGTAGCTTCATAAATTATGGTTGAACCACTGATGATACATGCTTTGAATGATTTATGACCCATGTTGTCTATGGAGAGTTCTCTGATTTCCTAAAATAATATCTTACGGGTTTGGAATGACACGAGTGTGAATATTTAATTGTAAATTTTTAGTGAACCATCGCTTTAAGATGATGTTCAAAAACCATTTGAAGCATTGTCTGTGTTGAAAACAAATGTGCTGCTTAAAGGGTCAGTTCACCCAGAAATTAAAATCATTTACTGACCCTCCACTTGTCACAAACCTTTATGAGTTTCATGAGAACACAAAAGTAGGTATTTTGAAAAATGTTTGAACCATTGACTTCCATAGTAGGACAAATAAATACAGTGGAAGTCAATGATTACAGGTTTCCAACATTTTTCAAAATAACTTGATTTTGATGAATAGAAAGTTCAGAGAACCGCACTGATTTACTTCTAAACATGTTTTACAGGCTGATGAACCCATTGCTGATTATGCTGCAATGGATGATGTTTATCAAGGTGAGTGCTGTTAACATTAGCTTAATTTCTTATCACTACATCTCATTTCTGAACAAGTTTGACACTATTTGTTTGTTTTTCTTCAGTCTGTATGCCCGAAGAAGGATTTAAAGGTATGTATACACTGAGATAGTTTCTTAAATGCAGTCTAATCTTTAAAGGTGCAGTATGTAAGTTTGACACCCAGTGGTTGAAATAGGTATTGCATTCCTGGATCAAAACAAATGCAAGTGCAGATTGCCAGATTGAGGACCAACAGGAGCGAGTTTGATTATCAAGTCTAAAGGCTGATTTATATCGTGTTCTATTTAAAAGCAACGACACGCAATAGAAGGAATATTTCCATAAATGGCTTCTATTTCTTGCAGAAAACTGACCATGATCACCTCAGGTACCTCATGTGCTTTATTCAGTGTTAAATGCTAATTATGTGAGTTTGAATGCCATTTTACATGACATTTATTGCCATACTACTGAAAGCAGCAGCAGATAGTTTACCTCAGATGTTGAAAATAAAATAAACCGTTTGAAATTTAATACTGTGACTCAGTGCAAGCCAACACATATTAGTGATTCAGCATCTACAATAATGTTAAAGAGGTTTAATATATTAGATTATAAATCTTAACTTTTTATGAGTGAGTGCATATTCTGTGCATCTGAATGGCTGTCTTTAAATTTCTGTCGTGTTTCATCAGGTGCAAACAGCCAAATTGCTTATCCCTGCAAATCTCATCCCATAGCATATTGTTGTTAGGACACAGGGTTACAATGTAACCTGCTCACCTAATGTTAACACTCGTAATATTTATATTATTTGCTAATTAATAACCACCTAATGTGGAACTCTGAATCTGCGCCTCATTTTTGAGTCTGCTACTCTCCACAGGAGGTCGCATTTCGGGTCATGGGCGCATACTTGGAGAGCCGCTCTGACTGAATGATGGGGCTTTCACACCTATAAATTTGTTTCAGAACCTGTCTCGTTTGCCCAGTTAGCATGGTTCATTGGCATATTTGAATCCCACAATCGCGCTCGGATCCGCGCCAAAACAACTGGTCTGAGATCGCCTAAATGAGGTGGTCTCGGCTCGATTCAAACAAACTCTGTACTGGATCGATTGTACTGAGAAAGCAAAACAATCCAAACAAACCAGGCTGTGTTACTGTGTATTATGGTTGTGTATTAGCCACATATACAGTTATATGAAGAGAGAATCATGATAGGACAGGATGTCATTCCTACCGTTTCCTACTGTGCGTTTAATTTCAAATACGAAAGTGAAAGCATGCTGAAATATTATCGAGTGCTGTTAATCTGTAAGAAAAATTGACCAAAGTTACCATCTGATAATTTTTCCATGCTTTAATCTTATAATATTTTGTATTAGGCCTATTGTTTTGTTCATTTGTGCACTGACATCTCGAAAGAAAGATCAACATTGATCCGCTTCATGATCTGACTGCAAATAATGACGTATGACAGCTGTGCTGAAATCGTTGGACTGAAAAATAAACTGACAATGTGAGGAGAGTTTACTCGCACATGACTTGTTTTAACTAGTAATTGTGCTTTCATATCTGTTCTGTTCCGAAACAAGGATTAAAATTGTTACAATGTTACACTTTGTGCTTGGTGCGGTTCACTTTCACACAGCTAACTTTCTAAACGGACCAAAAGAGCTAAAACAAGTCACATGCAAATAAACTCCTCACATTGGTCAGAGTTTCAGGGTTTATTTTGCAGAGTCCCGCTCAGCTGTCGAGCGTCTTTATTTTAAATTATGACGATGAGCAATAAGACATTATAAGTGAAAAACTGCACATTAATTGTGAATGGTGACACCCACAGACATCGTCACCAAATATAAATCAGAGGTAAGACTGTCTCAAACTGTCTCTAGCCCTTGGCTAGAATTATACTTTATAAGCTTTACATTATAGAGAGAAATAACAGACAAACCAAGACTGCAGTTCGGTCAGTTTTCCTAACGGATAAAAAGCTCTCGTTAATAGTTCAGCATGCTTTTACTTTCATATTTTTCATGAAACGCACATTTACCGGTAGGAATGACATCCCGCCCTACTCATAATTCATATAGCCATATATATATGCCTATTACATATCCATAATACACTGTGATATAGCCGGGCTCGGATCGTTTTGCTTTCTCACTACAATCGATCCACTCCAGAGTTCATTTCAATCGAGCCAAGACCACCTCATTCAGGTGATCTCAGACCGATTGTTTTGGCGCAGATTTGCCAAACGATCCGTGCTAACTGGGGAAACAAGACCGGTTCCGAAACAAAAGTAGGTGTGAAAGCACCCTTAATTTTGGCGAACTGCACCAAGAACAAAAATGAACATTGTAACAATTTTAATCCTTGTTTCGGAACAAATCAATCAATCTACAGGTGTGAAATACACTGTTTCCATGAAAGCAACCCGGGTGCTAAACTCAAGTTGGCTAAACTGGCATTTGGCAGGTTAAAAGAACTAAAACAAAGACAACGTCCCAGCACATAACAGACGTTTTCAAAGCAGAATATCTGACTTTAGCATTGTTTTTCAGATAAAGAATGTTCATTTAGCATTTTTCTAAACATCTGCAAACATATGATGGTATTTTTATGCTTTAGAAGAGTCAAAAACTTACAAACAGCACCTTTAAAGTCTTTATGAAAGTATCAGGAATACCATATTATCAAGCAGTTTTCACGCTCTGCCATATTTGGGTTTTTTTGCCAGGCACTGGGCTTTTAGGACACTGAGGAACAATGCTGACGACGTCTGAGCAAGGATAAAGCTTGAATTAAACATAGATGTTCATTCTTGGGATGAAGTCTCCTTTTGTTTGGTCGTTTTATTTGTTTTTGAATGTTGCGACAACTTCAGAAATGTTGTTTTGCTTTAAGAAACATCGTGCTGGCTTTTAATATTGAAAGATGTTGATGCATTCTGCAAGGTTTTGTAGTCGTGCTTAACCATGACTGTGAAAAATACGGGTCGACATTTCCTCAAAGGATGTTCCATTTCAAGGAAAACCTGAATTCCTCCTCGTTTGTCGCAATGTCGTGTTCAGAGATTATGATCATATTTTGTGTGTGAAACAGTACGTCTCTGTAAATCCTTTGTTGAAAAGAAGCTTGTGATGGCACTGCAATAGAGCTCGTACATATTTAAGAGAGCATGAGCAACTTGAATATTAAAAAAATAATAATAAAATTAAAATTTAGTCTTTGTTTCATTAATGTAAATAACCTCGTCGAAAATACAGCAGTGAAGAGATGTCTAGAAGGATGAGCGAGGATTATTAGGAGACGTTTCCGGAAGCGGGAGATGTCTCAGCATTGCTAAATAGTTTAGACGTGTTCTGCTAACAGTACTTGAATAATTAAGCAGACATTTGTGTGAACTTTTCTGTATGTTCTTTCATATGGGCAATAAATATTCTTTTTACATCTACGTACATTTGTTTTATATGAGTACATAAGTCGCATCGTCACGTAGGAATAATTAGCTATTGTTATGACTTTGTTTTTAGCATTGAACCTGATTTGTTGTTTCTTGTCTAGTCATCTTGAAAATGTTATCCAATTGCTATAATACTTTTAAACAAAAAAAATGTGGGGAAGATGAAATGCAATTATTTTACACTTTTATACTGCTAAATTGTTCATATGTCAGGCCTGTAGTAGCCAGGGTTCGGGTGGTTCCAAAGACCCACACCTCCACTGACAATGGTCCAGAATTTGTCCCATACATGAGCTCATTTGTCCTATTTTGACTGCTGTGCCAACATAAATTGTGAAAATAACTAATCGAAGACGCGGAAACTGACACAAGTCATCTTTCACTACTGATCTACTGTATACAGTTTACAAGTAGCTTTCATTCTAAATCTTGGACCTTATTCTTGAATGAAAAATCACCAATTAAAGGTGTCAAGCACCAAAAGGTAATTCTCAAGCATGTTGAAGTTAATTTTAATACTACTTAGGCTATTGTTGATAACTGAATTTTCAAATGTACTATTTTACAAGAGAGACTAGAAAAATCAGGAAGCTCTGTGTTGTTATATTACTTGGTTTAATTTTTTATTATTCAAGTCACACTGAGCAAAGTCGAATGTGCTGGTCTGTTTGTTATTTGCCTAATAAATGACAGCAGGCTACAGTTTTTAATTTAAAACTTTAACGGGTTCCTTTTTTTCCTAATGATAGATGTGATAAGTTTGCATTTTAAAAATTATATATATATATATATACAGCAATACGGACGCTGGTTCGAGTTCCGGCTGGGTCAGTTGGCATTTCTGCGTGGAGTTTGCATGTTCTCCTCGTGTTGGCGTGGGTCTGGGTGCTTCCCCCACATTGCAAAGACATGCGTTATAGGTGAATTGTGTAAACTAAACTGGACGTAGTGTATGAGTGTGTATGGATGTTTCCCAGTACTGGGTTGCAGCTGGAAGGCCATACGCTGTGTAAAACATGCTGGATAAGTTGGCTGGGTTCATTCTGCTGTGGCGACCCCTAATGATTAAGGGACTAAGCCGAACGAAAATGAATGAATGAATATACAGTAATATATATTATATATTTATACTATTAGTATAAATAAGTATTTTTTTAAATATATATTTCTTTGTTCTAAATGTTTAGGAAATGTTTTTGGTATGTTAAAAAGTGTGGTCATGATGACCATCCGACAAGCTAATCCTGAAAAAAACAGTGCTTAAACTCAGTAATAATGCAGTATCTAAACCTCAAGTGTAAAGAAAATGAGGTGAATAACTGCAAAAAATGTCCACTTTTTGAGGAAAGAGATTCAGCTTTTTCTCCGGGCTGACTACGGGCCTGTATGTAAATTATTTTGCGTTACATCTGTATCGATATGACCAAGATGTTATTTGCAGAACTCCCAAATACAACAATTTACCCAAAATATGTTAGCTGTTATGAAAAATCACAAATTATTAGTTTCAGTAAACGCATACATGTATTTTCACATTTTAAACACAGTTGCTGTTTGTTTTCATTTGTTTTAGGGTTCAGGGACTTGACAAGATGATTGATGTCTTTCTAGTGATCCTTTCAAAGCTTTTTTTTTTTTTCAAAGATCCTTTTAAAGCTTTCCCGAAAACCAGCTGTTCGTTATACGCATGCGTGCAAACGCACTGAAAATACTTTCGCACATGCGCATTATGTCAGTAAAGTCTAGATGGGATACAGCTGCGGATTTGCACATCAATAACGCATCATTTTTATGACAGTGTATAACAATAATGAATATTTTCAGCACTGTGGCGGTAGAGGTTAGACGTTAAAAAATACAATTGGGCTATTTAATAAATAACATAATACTCGGTACAACTGCTGTTTTTACGTTACTGTGACGGTTGGGTTTATGTTTGGGGTGTGGGTAGACTAATAAAATACAATCAATGGGAAATGTAATAAGTATTCTATCATTTTCGTTAACTTCCGACCGCAACCGTATCTGATCTAACAACAACCTTTTCTTAGCGTTCCCCCAGTCTATGGCGTTCCCTCCTGAAACCAGCAAAGGAGACGCAAATACACATGCGCAGTGTGTCATCTGAGAGTCTGCAGTCACGCGCATGCGCACTACCAAAATGTTTGTGGCCGAATCTTTATTTCGTGGCGGAATGTTGTCCTTCGAAGGAGTTTAAATAAAGAGCCGGATCATTTGAATTTAAAGGTAAAGGCGTCGAAGTGTTTAGCTGTGGTCTTCAGCCAGTCATAATATTTGGCTCTAAAATCGAGCCATTTGTGTTTATAAAGCTCTTTTTAAAAGCATTTTTATTGTTAGCATTAGGTAACGTTAGCAGCACATGTTAGCGGATTACCGAAACGTCACTCGTTACATGTGGTTATATCACATTTAGCTTAGCCAGTGTAGCCAAATCTTGAGTATTGTGAAGATAAAGTCCTCTGATTGCCTTTTTATGTTGATTTTGTTAAATAATGTGTATATTGCTTTCCTTTAAATTGTATTTGGAATAAACAGGCTGAAATATCTACCTCGAAATAATGACTCATCTCATGTAGTACTGTTTGTTTTCTTTCTTTTTTGCCTAAATATTAAAAACAATTAGAACTGTTCTGACTAGAAGACTAGATATGTTATGAAGCATTGACTGTACTATAGACTATACACTGTGGGTTCATAGCACTTTACTATAGCACTGTGACTTGACATTTTCACCTTTTCAGCACAACTTAAACAATTTCCCCCCCGTTATTTTATTTTAAGGATTTTAAGTATAGACTTACGACCCTTGATAAATAAGGGGAAATGAATGAATGAAAATGAGACTTAAACTTCTTTTGTGCTGGTATTATCTATGAAATGCAGAAAAGTATGTCCTTAGTATTTTTGCTTTTTTATTTTCATAATGAAAATCAAAACGATGCTAGAAAGCAACTTGAGAAATGGTTTGGTTTCTCAAAAATAAAATAAATTAAAAATAAACTCAATTTAAAAGAAAACCAGTATTACTTTTTTGACTCCACTGACATTTTTTTATAAATAAAAAAAAATATTTTTAAATAAAAAATGTTTTAAATCAATAAAATATAATTTTCTATGGGTGTAAAAAAAAAAAAAAAAAATATATATATATATATATATATATATATATATATATATATATATATATATATATATATATATATATATATATCTTTGGAAAATTCTTACGTCACAATTTTCTTGTCATTTTATGCATAAACTTTAGTTTAAAGTACAAACTTGTAAGCAGTTTTAAAGTAAAACACATTTTCTTGAATGAAGTCTTTTTCCTTTGTAAAGATATAAAAAAGGGAGATTAGTGCTTGAAACGAGAAAATAAATCTCTACATATTAAGAAAATCAACAGAAAACATTCAAATCAAGAGACCAAGAACTTGAAATTAAACATGACTATATATATACAGTTGAAATCAGAATTATTAGCCCCCGTTTGAATTTTTATTTCTTTTTTAATTTTTCCCAAATTATGTTTAACAGAGCAAGGAAATTTTCACAGTATGTCAGATAATATTTTTTCTTCTGCAGAAAGTCTTATTTGTTTTATTTCGGCTAGAATAAAAGTAGTTTTTAATTTTTTTAACACCATTTTAAGGTCAAAATGATTAGCCCCTTTAAGCTAAATATTTTTTTATAGTCTACAGAACAAACCATCATTATACAATAACTTGCTTAATTACCATAACCTGCCTAGTTAACCTAATTAACCTAGTTAAGCCACTTTAAGCTGTATAGAAGTGTCTTGAAAAATATCCAGTAAAATATTATTTACTGTCCTCATGGCAAAGATAAAATAAACCAGTTATTAAAACTATTATGTTTAGAAATGTGTTGAAAAAATCTTCTCTCTGTTAAACAGAAATTGGGGGAAAAATAAACAGACTTCTAACATAATTCTGACTTTGACTGTATATATATTTTCTGACCATATATGTTTTCTGAAAACTTATTTATTATCTGTGTGTGGGATAAGAAAAATGAATGTAGACTCGTAGAATGAATGTAGTTGCAATCTGAGCTGTATGCAATGCTTATAAATTCCCACCCCTAACCCAACCCCTCACAGTGACGTGTGTGTCTGACATTGCATCTCTTGAGATATGCAGTCTCAACTTGCAAATTGAAGTCTGTATCCAGATACTATTGGAGAAATGCACTTTATTATTTGTCTGACCCACTGCCATTAAAAAAACACTCTTCCTCTCCTTACTCTAGCACTAATATCTCTGATCTCTAACAGTTCCTTTGTATTTTTAGCACTTCTTGTGTGTATTGCCTCTTCTTATTGAATCGCTGAATGCCTCCTCAATACAAAAGCATCCGCTAAATGTCTAAATGTAAAACCACTAACTCACTTATAAACATATTTTCCTCTCATCCATCTGTAAACAGGTCAAAGATGGAGCTGCTGAACTACAGCCGACAGCTCATGCAGCAGCTTCACACTTTACGAAAAGAGAAAAAATTCTGCGACTGCTCCATTCTGGTGGGCGAAACCCCTCACCCTGCCCACAAACTGGTGCTGGCTGCCTCCAGTCTCTTATTTAAGTCTGTTCTGGAAAGCTCTGACAGCATCTCCATCGACACAGACCTGCTGTCCTCTCAGGAGTTTTCCTCTCTTCTGGATCTGGTGTACACTGGGAAGCTGCCACCCGGAAAACACAACTTGACCCGCCTCATAGCCGCCGCAGATAGTCTGCAGATGTTTGATGTGGCCGTCGGCTGTAAAAACATCCTCACTGACCTCATGAAGCAGACTGAGCCCATAGACCCGCAGGTTATAAAGCCTGACTGTGTTGTGGAGCAGGTTAAAAGAGAAGAGAGGAGTCTGCAAGGTAAAAGATTGAGATTTTGAGGTCACTTTGATTGAGGTGTTTTGTATGGATTGTGTTTATGTTTGTGTTTAGATTACAGTGAGGTGGAGTTGGTTTCGCAAAATCAAGATGGTATCATGAAGATCCTACAGAGAGGAAGGTCTCATGTTCAGTTTCTTGAGGCCTGGGATGCAGTTTCCACAGAAGAGCGACAGGTAAAATATTAAGAGAGATATTTAATGAAGATTAATTAAGACTTAGGTGGCATGGTGTCTCAGTGGTTAGCACTGTTGCCTCACAGCAAGAACATCGCTGGTTCGAGTCCCTGCTGGGCCAGTTGGCATTTCTGTGTGGAGTTTACATGTTCTCCACCTCTTGGCGTGGGTTTCCTCGTACTCCGGTTTCCCCCACAGTCCAAACAACATGTGCTATAGCTGTGTGTGAATACAATAGTGTATGCGTGTTTCCTAGTACTGGGTTGCGGCTGGAAGGGCATCGACTGCATAAAACTTATGCTGGAATAGCTAACGGTTCATTCCACTGTGGCGACCCCTGATAAATAAGGGACTAAGCCAATTGAAAATGAATGAATGAATTAATTATTAAGACTTTATGAATGAAACCAACTAAGAATTTCATCTATTAGATCAAAAATACTAAAGATTATCACAGTTTTCTGTTTCAGTATATGTCACTTTGGACTACAAAAACAGTCATAATAATTATAAATTTTTGCGTTATTTTTGCACATCATGTGTAAGTTGTATAAATAAAACGTTTCACTGATGTATGTTTTTTTGGGAGATATATATATATATATATATATATATATATATATATATATATATATATATATATATATATATATATATACACATATATAATGTTGATGTATTTTTTTGAGTAGGATAAAATTTAGCAAAGATACAACTATTTGAAAATAAAAATATTTAAAAAATCTTCTTCGCAGCTGTCTAAAAAATGCTCAGCAATGCACATCATTAATCAAAAATTAGGTTTTATATATAATTGCTGTAAAAAAGGGTCTAAGCCAGAGGAAAATGAATGAATATAATTAGGAAATGTACAAAATGTCTTCATTGAACAGGATCTTTATTTAATATTTTTAAGATTTTTGAAACAAAGGAAAAATTTATCCTTTTGACCCATACAATGACCCATACATGTATTTTTTATGATCTTTTAGGGTATCTAAGACACGTCTTATTGTTGAAAACAATATTTTATAATTACAACATTTATGTAAGAAACTGTGGTTACTTGTTCTTTAAAGATTATAAGTTAAAAGAGAATAAAAATATTGTTCACGTCGGTTCCAGATCCGGCACCTCTGAAATCTGATCCGGCACCACATTTTACTGATCCCCCCTCTTCAACCGCCCTCCTCCCCCTTCCACTGTTCACTTTCACTTTCTTCCGCGACTCCCCCAACCCTTTTTACTTTCGTCTGCGACACCCCTCCGCCATCCAAACCCGGCCATCATCCTCATACCCCCCTTACCCACACCTTTTCAATTTTGTCTTCTCCAAACTTTCGTGCGCGACAACTCTCTATCCTCGGGTAACATGCCGGATCCGTTTCCCCGATCTGTTCCGGGACCTCGCAATTCACAAATTAAGCACTGGTTTATATAAATGAATGCTCTTTATTTAACTTTATATTCATCAAAGAATAAAAATAATTGTAAACAGTTTTTTAAACACTGATAATTCATATATTATTAATTAGCATATTAGAATGATTTCTGAAGGATGAAATATTAGGAATAAATCACATTTTATATTGTATTAAAATACAAAACAGTTGTTTTAAATCATGACATTATTTCACATTATTACCCATTTTTTAATACAAGCAAACTCAGGCTGTATGCAAAATCGCCCCATATACCCTCAAATAGTGCACTGCTTGAGGGAGCTGCCTTTTTAGTGGTGTCTAAAACCATAAGTGCACCCTATCAATCCCACAATGCACTCCAATAACGAGTCAACAACCTGTACACTCGGCCACAGACATTTATTATAGAAAGCTTACTTATAGCATATATTAAATAATATTAATAACCTTCTTTGTTATAATAAGCTATCTATTATGATGTCAATGCACTCAACAGCTGAAAAAAATTCACATAAATCACTGTGAGGGTTCACGCGCCGAATGAATATCCGCGTCTGTCCACAAGATGGCACAATTTTATTAGTGTAAGTTGAAATGAAAATTAAATATCATTTAATTAAAGTAACGTTTGTAAACATGACAGAAAGCAAAAGCATTTGTTTCATTAGGAATAAACAGCTTGCTAAGTGTTAAATATCTATCACAGTGTCTGACCAAGAAGGAAAATATAATCCTATGAAGCACGCTCAGACTATGAAAATAGCATATATTTTTAAAAGCCCAAACACCTTATATGCGATTGACTTGCCTTACTTGAAGGAATATCATACATATCACAAGGTATTTTGCCAAAAAAAAGACAGGTAAGCAAATTTAAGGTTTTTTGGGCTAGAGATGGGTTACGCATAGCCGGACTAGATTGAGTCTATACTTCACCAAGAAACTGAAACTACGTCTATTACTTGTAGGAACCTCATAAACGTTATTGACTTTTCTTACATGATGGAGTATCATACATATACGGTATAAGCTTTATTTAGCAAAAAAAAACAACATGCAACCAAATTTAAGGTTATTCTGGCTAAAATTGGGTACACGTAGCCGGGCTAGATCTGGTCTACACTTCACCTAGCCAGTGAAATGACGGCTATTGCTTGCTGGGTTATCTCCTGAGGGATTTATCAAACTGCAAAACACAAACAAAACGGCATTTTTTCGGTGTGCTTCAATTCACTCACTCCTTTCATAACTCCATATAACTGTGTGTTATGCCAGCGTATTATAACTGTTAACTTGCTGCTTAACTGTGGAAGCAATTAGCACTTTGTTTCACAATTCGAATGTAACACTGATTTCAGATCTGACCCTGATCTTCTGCAGGTCATTCTGGAGCTGTTCAGAGGTGATCCATCTTCAGGTGAGCTTTACCAGCGGTTACTGAATCTGCTGAATGTTAAGAAACTTCTGTCAGCGAAGACCGTCCTTACTTTGCTTGAGCTGCTAAAACATTCAGATCTGGAGGAGCAGGGACATCAGAGCTACGCTCAACCAAAAGGTACTGACCTGGGTTCAGTCAAAGTGGAAAGTGTTGAATCATGGGATATTAAAATGATTTGCCAGATTTTATGTAATTACTCACACTTTTTCTGTGATGTGTTGATCTACAGATACTGTTCGGGGGTCCAGTGGGATTTTGGATCATTTATCAAAAATAACTCCTCATCTCTCCAGTGTTAGCAACCTCTCAGAGATATTGACCAGTGCGGTGAACAACTGCACAAATCAAGTGGAAAAAGAGGTAGGTTTGTCCATAAGGAGGTCGGTATATAAAACAAAACAGCTGTATTCATAGATCACACTATGATTCGTTTTATCAGTGTTTGCTTTAATACTAATACAGTAATATTATTACTGTGTAAAATAAATGTTTTATTTGTCAATATGTAGTTTATTCATTTAATTAAGAATACATTTTAATCAATCAATCAGTCAATCAAACTTTTCTAAACACAGGCAATAAACAAACACATAAAATTAAGTACGTTCTTTTATTTTAATAAATAAAAAATGAGTCCAAATTAGAATTTGATTTGATTTATTTCAAACAATATAAAAGAAAGAAAATCATCCACAATGCAATTTTTTAAACGAAATACATTTCATAATTAATCAAGCTTATAAATAGACTTAAATTTAATAACATTTTGTCATTTTTTTCAAAATTTGGTGCTCAAGAAACATGAATGTTCATTCATTCAGCATATGTTTAACACAACTGATGCCCTTTCAGCTGCAACCCATCACTGGGAAACATCCATACACACTCATTCACCCACATACACTACGGACAATTTAGCTTACCCAATTCACCTATAGCACATGTCTTTGGACTTGTGGGGGAAGCCAGAGCACTCGGAGGAAACCCACGCGAACACTGGAAGAACATGCAAACTCCACACAGAAATGCCAACTGACCCAGCCGGCGCTTGAACCAGCAACCTTCTTGTTGTGAGGTGATTGTGCTACCGACTGCGCCACCGTGATGCCCTTTTTTCATTTGTGTCTGTAGATTTCAGTTGCTATACAAATTTTAATTCATTCATTTTCCTTCAGCTTAGTCCCTTTATTCATCAGGGGTCACCACAGCGGGAGTGAACCGCCAACTTATGCAGCTTATGTTTAACAAAGCGGATGCCCTTTCAGCTGCAACCCAGTACTGGGAAACACCCATACACACTCATTCACACACACTCATACACTGCGGCCAACTTTGTTTACCCCATTCATCTATAGTGCATCTGTTTGGACTGTGGGAAAAACCAGAGCACCCGGAGGAAACCAGCACCAACACGGGGAGAACATACAAACTCTTCATAGAAACGCCAACTGACCCAGCCGGGACTTGAACCCATGACTTTCTTGCTATGAGGCGACAGTGCTAACCACTGAGCCACCATGCCGCCACATGCATGTTTCACTAATTTTTTTTCTGCATAGTCCCTTTATCAGCACGTTTTACGCAGCAGATACCCTTTAAGCCACAACCTATCACTGGGAAACATCCATTCACACTCATTTACACACATACACTACAGACAATTTAGCTTAGCCAATTCACCTCTATCACATGTCTTTGGATTGTTGGGGAAACGGAGCACCTAGAGGAAACCCATGCGAACGCAGGGAGAACTTGCAAACTCCACACAGAAATGCCAACTGACCCAGCCGAGGCTCGAAGCAGCAACCTCCTTGCTATGAGGCGACAGCACTACCTACTGCGGCACCACGTCGCCCCACATGCATGTTTATTATCATTAATATTTTATTTTGCCTAATTTTTTTACTTTATTTTCTTATTAGTTGTCTTGCTTGATATCTTTTTTTTTTGCCTTATTAATCTTTATTTCGACGTGCTATAAATGTAACAGAGGACGAACATAAAAATAACATAAAAATTAATGTAAAAGAATGAAGGACACAATTAAAATAGATTATTTCTGGATACCTTTAATCTATAAATATGTATATGAGTTATATTAGATACATAAATGTAGTCATTTTGTAATGTAAATTCACACAAAGCAAGATCTCATTGATATATTCCATTGAACCAAAGGCTTCTATACATATCTAGTTTATACATGTGGTTACATTTCTTGTAAGCTTAATAGTGCAGCTAAACAAATATTTACCAGTACACAAGTAGTACACACTTATACCACAACTAGGCTAAGCTATAAATGAGCACAGCTGGTGCACACTTGGCCTCAGTTCTCATGTGTACTTCTGAGACTTATTTCTTGTAAAGAGAAAAATAATGAATGGTAGTGAGTGTGTTTGTTTTTCTTAAGGCGCTTCTGCAGTGCTGTTCTGCTCCGTCATCCGCAGAGGTGCTGGAAAACTTGTTATGCAAACTCCGAGAGACATCGATAAGTGAAGAAACGTTTCTGATGCTGCTGAATGAAGTGAAGGAAAATTCCACAGATCTGCTTCAACTCCTTGAAACTCTTAAAAACTCTAGAGGTACGAACAGGAAAAGGACTCAGTGCATTGCATCATACCACATGTATATTTCTAATCACTGCTGCTTTCTGTTAGGTATTACAGCAAAAGACAGCAGTGCGATGGATTTGTTGGGAATGTATCAGAGCAGACTCGTTGAGCTAAATCTGGACCTCCAGCTCATCAAACAAAGCCTTAAAATGGGTCCAGACATGCCTGCAAATGACAGAAAGGTACATGTGCTGCGTTGTAAAATAATTTTTTTTCTTTTTTTTCCAATTCCTTTTTATTATATTTTAACATATATACACATTTCCATGTGTCAGATCCAACACAAACCAAAAAACAAACAAATGAACAAACAAGACAAAAGGCTTCTCAATATTTTACATCAAGATACAATATCACCTCTGTTACTAATCTTCAAGTAAAACATTTCCAAATCCACCACCTTTTAAAAACAGTGTAAAAGATCCCCAAACTCTATCAAAAATTATCTATTTATTTCTTATCATATATGTTATTTTTTCCATTGTCATGTTTGTTACCATCTCTTTCAGCCAACAGCCTATAGTTGGTGCACATATACTTTACCAATTTAAAGAAATAAGCCGTTTCGCTTGTAGAATACATATATTCATAAATATATGCTCCGTCTTTTTTAACTTGATCTCCTTGGGATATAAATGAAATAAAAAAATTAAAGGAGACATTGGTATATTAACCTCCAGAATCTTTGTAAAATAATTTTTTACTCTAAAATTTTACTGTGGATTTAATGTCAGTGAATAGGGTTCAAATTTGCTAATAGCAATGTTTACCCAGTTGATTGATAACATAAAAGTTTACCCAAAAATTTAAAATGACCCCATAATAATAATAATAATTCCTCAGTTGTATATTTAAACATGACATTATAAAAAAACTTGTAATACAAAAATGTTCTGGAATTTTTAAAGGGATAGTTCACTCAAAAAAAAAATCTAATTTGAATTTCCTCACCCTCAAGCTATCCTTGGTTTATATGGCTTTCTTCTTTCAGACAAATAGTTTTTAAAAATTTTAACCATCCATCCATCCATCCATCCATCCATCTATCCATCCATTGATGCTGTATAAAATTGATGGATTGTGTCCCTTTTTAGCAGCTTCTAAAAGCTTATAAATCCATTGTCAAACTAACCCATATGCCACCAGGAGGTCAACACATGTCTTATGAAATGGGGTGTTTTTGTGACAAAAATATTTCTGACGAATGCCCCGAATGCCGCCAACGGAAGTCAATGAAGTGTTTACAATTTAAAAACAGGTGAATTTGTTTTTACAAATGAACAACAAAATCTGCTTCATGCTTTAGATTTACAATGGATTTTTGTGTTTTTAAAAGCATAATAAAAGAGCCATTATCCAGCACCATTATACAGCATGAAAGAGCCAGGATAAAATTGAAAAGTCTTCCGACTGAGACTGTCGCACAGAAAAAAAATCATAAGCACAAGGATGGTTTGAGGGTGAGTAAATTTTGGGGTAATTTTTAATTTTGGGTGAACTATTCCTTTGAGAATTGCTATAAACTTCTTCTAGTTTTCTAAATGGTGTAAATATGCAAATGAGGCATAATTTAAATAAATATGCACTAATTTGCACACAGTTCTGCCACAGAAAGAAATGTGAGCATTTGATAAAATTGTATTAATTATTTTTAACATATTACAGTCAATTATGTAGGAACATATCCTTCGGTATGACCTCCACAATGCAGATGACTAAAACTGTAAAGTTTGTTGTAAGAGCTGCTGAAGTGCAAGTTTATGGCTCAGTGCAAGAGAAAAATAATATTGAGAAAACAAACTTTAAAATTTGTATAGCAATTGAAATCTACAGACACAATTGGATAAAGAGCAATAAAAGAACCACTTAACAGCGGTGTATTTTGTGTTCTATTGCCCATTAGACTGAACAAACACTCTAAGAGACAAACACTCTAAAAAAAGGCTAATCTCAAATTAAATGGTGCATTAAAAACTGGTTGTTGTTTTTTGTGGCATTTTCTACACTGAAAAAAAATCTGTGTAAAAGTGGTGTTTTTGCAGTGTCTTGACTGTATTTCTATGTATTCAGTGTATTGAAGGTCTGCTGGGAGAGAAAGCAGATGCTGTGGTGTTTGAAAGGCTGATATTAGCAGCGCTGGATGGTTCACTGCAGGCCGTCACTGTGTGGAGGATTCTCTTCTGGACAGAAACACACAATCCAGAGCTGCAGATCCTCATGCATGAGCTCAAGGAGAAACCAGACGCTCAGAAACTTCTCCAAACCAGTGAGAGTCAAACAAATTCTCAGTCACTGAGAGTCCTGAGAAAATATGGGCATTTATTAAGTTCACTGTTTGTGCCTAAATCTTGCACCATCATGTTTTTTTCTTTTGTAGTTAAAGACATAGATGTGCTGTTCAAGCACAAGTCACTCATTCTGGAAACGATCAGTGATTTCACACTGCTTGAACAAGGTTTGAATGCAATGGATCATGGGACAGAGAAAGTTACTGAGGTAAGAAATCGAGGAAAATATACTAAAATGATGCAGTCTGTCCCAATCTGTATTCTTCTATTTACATATTATCTAACCCAGGCTCATTCTGAAAACGTACCTCTTTATACATTTCTGGAGTGCGCCAAATCCGTCCCAAGAGCTACTGTTTTTGCAGTTTTTGTTTTCGTAAATCCACCAGTAGCCACTGTGTCAGTTTTTTGAGATCTCAAATTTCTCTCAGCAGCTAATTTAGGGAGCACAGGATAGGAGTAATGTGTTCAAACTTGCGTGTGCCAGTAAGAAGCCTAGCGGCTGCATTATAGACAACTTGAAGACGATTTATATAGGATTGGCCAATATCCACATTAATTCTGTTACAGTAGTCCAAGCGTGATAATACAAGAGCATGGATTACAGTTTTTTTTACAGACGCTGGGACACATTTCTCAATACTTAAGTCACTTTTGCAAAACTATTCACACAGTGAGCACAACAGAAGTCTATGTGGGCTAAACTGACAATCAATTCTCATTGTTTTGGCACAAAATGCATTCAATGACTACATCTCTCAAATTTCATCAATTTTTTTCTCACACAGACACAACAACTGCCAAAAATCTGTGCATGTACAGGACATTTTGCACGTGCTTACTGTTTTCAAAACTGTTAAACTTATGTTCAAAACAATAACATAATGCAAAACTGAATAAGAGCAAAATTCAACAGCAATATTTTATTGAAACATATTTCAAAAATGCAGTTTAACCAGCCAGATTACCATTAAGGGTTAAGGGTGTATTTATTCTTTTGCACAATGCTGTGAATAAATTAAAATTGCAAAGAGCATATGCAGTAAAAATGTGAAACATATATATTGAGTGTCTTGTACTCAGACACCTCACTAAATGCAGTAATGTCTAACTTTACTGTAGTTTTCAAATGGCTGTACAGATAGTATATAGAGCTGTCTTGAGCATTTTCAGAAAGTGTCACCAAAATCTGACTTTTTTGCATTGAAAAAAAATGTAGAGTAAACTGTCATAATGAAAACACGACAGCCATCTGACTATCTTGTTCATAAACAATGGTGTCAGGACTTTTCATCTTGATGACACTGACACTTTCATTGACATCAATACTTGCGTTTGAGGAAGGAGCTCTCCATTTTGAGCAAGTGACACACTTTTGCAGGTTATCAACTAGGTTTTGCAGTTTGTACTAATTGTTTTGAGAAATGCATTAACTGTTGTGCAAATGTAAATAGTGTTGTGAGAAATGCACCAAAGCCACTGAGAAAAACTGTAATGTGGACACTAAAATACGACGCCTCATCTAGTATATAAACCACAATAGAATTTAGTTTAGTTTAGTTTATTTATACATAAAGTGCAGTAAAACAACAGTTGTTGACCAATTTGCTGTACAATCCTAAAAGCAAATGATCAAAACTAGACAGCAACAGATAAAACAGCATAGAATACAACAATCAATTCTCATTGTTTTGGTACAAAATGCATTCAGTGACTACATCTCTCAAATTTCATCAATTCTTTTTTCACTCTGTCACAACAACTGCCAAAAATCTGTGTACGTACAGGACATTTTGCACGTGCTTACTGTTTTCAAAACTGTTAAACCTATGTTCAAAACAATAACATAATGCAAAACTGAATAAGAGCAAAATTCAACAGCAATATTTTATTGAAACATATTTCAAATCTAAAAATGCAGCTTAACCAGCCAGATTAACTATTACTATTGTAGCTGTATCAGTGGATGGTGTGTATACAAATACTTGTATTTTGGAATTACCTAGTCCTAGTGCAAAAAAAAATAAGCAACATAAAATATTGAGGAATTCTGCATCATGTCTGATTCATTCCAGTAACATATTGCAGTTATAAACAATCTATATTATAAACAGTTATAAACAGAGATGTGTGCTTGTTGTACACAAGAATACACTGTGTAATGCTACATGTTGTTAGTGTTTTTAGGTCATTGTTTTGTGGGTGACAAAGTGTGTTTGTCGGCTGTCAACCTTTGCTAGTGTTCTGGAAGAATGAGTTTATTTGAGACCTGAATAAAGGGTTTTGGTTGTTGTAGTGCATTTTGAATGTGAAATGAACTGCTTTTCCAAGCTGAAACTCGGTTAGGAGAATTTTGTGAAGAGTTTTGCAAAGTGACCTAAGAATTGAGAAATGTGTCCTAGCGTCTGTAAAAAAACGATAATCTCTCGATTTCCACACAAGTTAAAAAGCCTTTCACTTAGGCTAATAATTTGTGCTGGGAAAAACAAGACTTAACTACTGCATTACCTGGTTGTCAAATAGAAGGTCAGAATCCAGTTTTAATGCAGTTGGATAAATAGTCCAACATTTGATTCAGCTTTCCAGAGCCAGCTAGAAGTCCAAAAACAATTGCCTCAGTCTTCTTCTTATTTAGTTTTGACATCCAAGTCCTAACCTCTGTGCCTGTGCCAGTTTCTGCAGAGCTGCCGGAGAGCTGATGGAGAGCTGGAGTCAGTTCTTCAGACTGTGGACAGAGTTTTGAGTCGTGATTCTGAGTTTGCCAGTCCTAAGGCAAAGATGCTATTTTAAAAAGCAAAAATAATATATATTTTTCTTTTGATATCCGAAGACATGTGTGGACATGAAGCGGAGCTCTGTTTTACAATTTAATGCTTGCATCTGTCAGGTCTTCTATATCACAAAAACACTGAGCAATTTGGGGAGCGATTATTTCTGTTGTTTTTATTATTAAACTTTTGTTATTATATATTTTTTTGTTATTATTTTACTATTATTTAAATTTTAACAATAATAATAATAATAATAGTTACAAAATAATATAAAAAATGTAATTTTTTTAGAATAAACAGCAAAAAATCAGTCCAATGCACTCGAAAAATTTGGAAAAATATTTAAAAAAGACCTTTTTAAAAGATTTTTCAACATTTTTAAAGTGCCTTGGACTGATGCCTCAGTCTTCTTCTCATTTAGTTTTGACATCCAAGTCTTAACCTCTGGCTAACAGCCAGACAGTATACACAGCCCGGCACTCTCATTTTGCTTAAGAGGCACGTAGATTTGCATGTCATCAGTGTAAAAGTGATACAATAGACCATACTTCCTAAATATTGAGCCCAAGGGAAACATACAAACCGAACAGAGCATTATTATAAAAGATACTTTTGCCTGTGCCAGTTTCTGCAGAGCTGCCGAAGAGCTGATGGAGAGCTGGAGTCGGTTCTTCAGACTTTGGACAGAGTTTTGAGTCGTGACTCTGAGTTTGCCAGTCCTCTGTGCCAGCTGATGTGTGCCAACCTGAAGAGCTTCCCTCAGCTGTCGGCTCTCAAACAAACCGGTGAAGATCCTTTCTGTGATTTGATATTTCTGTTCATGTGATGATAAGGATAGAAAACCTAAACATTTAAACAATACAAAATCAGCTTTTATGGTCCTGTTTTTAAAGCAGGACTTGTGTCTGAGTCAGAGTGTCCTGGTAAAGCTGAGGTTGAGCGAGGAGGATCTGCTGTAGACTCTGAGGATGAGGATGATGAAGACTGTAATAGCACAGGCCGAAGGAAACCTGTGCTGGTGTCCTACAGCTGTGACTGGTGCAGGAAGACGTTTGACTTTAAGTGTCGTCTGATAAAGCATAAGAAAGGCTGTGCTCTGGCGCCAGGGAAAGAGCAGCGCTGCGGCGAGTGTTCAATGGCCTTTCCAACACTCAAGAGTCTCAATCAGCACTGTGTGGAAACACACGGCGGCCCTCCAGCTAAGAAGAAGAAGACCGAGCATGTGGCCTGCGACATGTGCGACAAGACCTTCAAACACTCCTCAGGTATATATATATACATTTTATTGTTGTTTAATACTAAGCAATTTTTGATGAAAATACTAATTTAAATAATTAATGCATGAATTAATATTTAAAAGCAAATCATAAGCACGACAATGACATTTGATTAGAATTGCTCATTGAATTTGCTAATTAAAATGACTAATAATAATTAATTAATAATATTAATATGCAAATGAAAACACTTCTATGCAAAGAGTAAAAATGCAACTACATCTGCAACATAGTAATATAATTAATTGATTGTATTATTATGTGCTAATGCAAATACTTTTTTATTAATTATATTAGTATTAATAACAATTAATGCTGTTGTTTTTATTATTAAGCTTTTGTTTTTGAAGCTAAAAACTAAAATGATTGTACAATTATTTACATTTAAATGATACTAATAATTATAAAATAATATAAAAATGACACAGTAGAAAAATATTAATATAATAATGAAAACAATAATACAAAAATAATACACTATAATGCTATAAAAACAATATAAATACACTGATTAAAATATATGTTCATTATTATTTGTTTTGTTGTTAGTGTTATTATTAGCATATGTATTTTTGATTAAATAATAGTATTAATTAAGTAACAAATAATCAATACATTTTCGATTGCTGATACATTTTTAGTAGGGTATCATGACATTTCAAGAATCATCAAACTTTAATCTAAAAATGGCCAAAGACACAGTTTTAAAAAGCAAAAATTATATATATTTTTTCTTTTGATATCCGAAGACATGTTTGGACATAAAGCAAAGCCCTGTTTTATGCTTTAATGTTTGTATCTGTCAGGTCTTCTATCTCAAACACACTGAGCAATTTGTGGACCGATTATTTCTGTTGTTTTTATTATTAAACTTTTGTTGTTGAAGCTAAAAACTAATATTATTGTACTATTGTTTAAAATTTAATAATAATAATAATAGTTACAAAATAATATAAAAAATAATATTTTTTAGAAAAAACTGCAAATATCAGCCCAAGGCACTTGAAAAATGTGGAAAAATATTTTTTAAATTTGCATTTAATTAATAATAATAATTAACAATTATTAATATATAATAATAATAATAATAATAATTTATATTTTTCCACATTTTTTGAGTGCCTTGGACTAATTTTTGCTGTTTATTCTGATGAATCCTTTACCCAAAGAGCACCGACACATTATTTAGCCTTTAATTTTGAAGAATTTTTAGTTTTTCAATATAATAATGAAAACAATAATGCACAATAATACTATAAAACAATATATATATATACACACACACACTGATTAAAATAATTGTTCATTGTTTATTCATTCTGATATTAGTATTATTATTAGATTATTTATCATTAATTAATTAACAAATAATGAATAACTTGTAATGTTTATTAGCAGTTACATTTTTGTTTTAGGTCTGTAAAATGCCAAGAATCTGCAAACTTCTGTTCAAAAATTCCATTTAAAAAAAGCAAAAATCTAAATTAATGTTAATATTCAGACATGTTTTCAGTCCTGTTTTATGCTTTCAGTGTTTGTATCTTTCAGGTCTATTGTATCACAAGCGCACGGAGCACTTTGAGGAGCGCCCGTACGCCTGTGAGGAGTGTGGAGCCAAATTCGCTGCCACCTCATCTTTAAAGAATCACATGCGTCTTCACACCGGAGAAAAGCCCTTCCACTGCAAACACTGCGACATGAGCTTCTCCGTGGCCGCCGCTCTGTCCTACCACACCAAGAAGAAGCACGCAGAGGGTGCCATGCTTTCACTGCTCTTTTAACATTTCAGGCTTTTAAGTGGAAACATGATGGCAATGTGTCTGAAATTGTGTGTAATGAAATTGCAGGTAAAATGTACTGCTGTCAGTACTGCTCGGCCTCATTCGCACAGTCTATTGAACTGACACGTCACGTCCGCACACACACCGGAGACAAACCGTACGTCTGCAGAGAGTGTGGGAAAGGCTTCAAACAGGCCAACGGATTATCTGTGCATTTGCAGAACTTTCACAGTAAGCAAATTCTCACATTTAACTCTGCATTAAACTCTAATGTGGGCGGGGTGGTGACGCAGTGGGTAGCGATGTCGCCTCACAGCAAGAAGGTCGCTGGTTCAAGCCTCGGCTGGGTCAGTTGACATTTCTGTGTGGAGTTTCCATGTTTTCCCCATGTTCACATGGGTTTCCTCCGGGTGCTCTGGGTTCCCTCACAAATCCAAAGACATATAGGTGAATTGGGTTAGCTAAATTGTTCGTAATGTATGTGTGTGAATGAGAGTGTATGGATGTTTCCCAGTGATGGGTTGCAGCTGGAAGGACATTCGCTGCATAAAACATATGCTGGATAAGTTGGCGGTTCATTCTGCTTTGGTGAACCTTGATTAATAAAGGGACTAAGCCGAAAAGAAAATGAATGAAGGAATAAACACTAATGCAGAAAATTTATTAGTAGCCATAATGTGATTTAAAATAATTGATCTGTCTCATCAGACATTACAGAGCCGCACGACTGTCAGAAATGCAGAGTGAGCTTCTCTTCTCTGGATGAACTTCGACAGCACATTCAGGAGGTTCATCCCAAAGAGCTGCACCAGTGTCCCGAATGCAGCAAGATCTTCAGCAGCGAAGGCGCTTTGGAGAAACACATGAACATTCATGACGGCAGCAAACCCTACAGCTGCAAGACCTGCAACAAGTCCTATCAGGTCACAACAGCACACCACTTTTCTGCAGTTTCACTTTGCTTTTGAAGGCAATTTGTTTTTGCACATAACTTATTTAACATTTGAAATACACAGAACATTATATGAACAATTCACCCTTCATTCATTTTCTTTTCGGCTTAGTCCCTTTATTAATCCGGGGTCGCCACAGCGGAATGAACCACTAACTTATCCAGCACGTTTTACACAGTGGATGCCCTTCCAGCTGCAACCCATCTCTGGGAAACAATATGAACAATTTGTATATTTAAAATGTTTATATTTTTTATATGAAAATATTTAGCGATAAACCCCATTCTTCAGTGTTACGTTTATCCTTTGGAAATCATTATAATTTGCAGATTTGCTACTCAAGAAACATTTTTTATTGTTATCAGTTTTGAAAACAGAATTACTTATTAAAGAATTATATTATATTATATTATATTATATTATATTATATTATATTATATTATATTATATTATATTATATTATATTATATTATATTATATTATATTATATTAAATATTTCTAATAAAATATTTATATTAATACTGATTATTTGTTTAATATAATATTGAATTATTATAACACTGTGATTATTTATTTAAACATTTGTTTATAAAAATATATAGAATTCCATGATCATTATATATTAATTCATAAATGACTATAGCATATACATTACTCATTATTATTCATTTTGAATACATGCAAAGTATAACAGTAATCATAATTATTATTAGTATAACAATACAATAGTAACAAGTTTTTGTATTAAGCTAATATGCTGATGAAAACCATTGTTATTTATCTACTTGAGTCATAATTGAATTGAGTAATAATTTAATAATAATAAATTCAAATTTTATTTGTCACAGACACAGTCATGCACAGTACGATATGCAGGGAAATGCTTATGTAATCACCGGTGAACCACCTTATTAAAATGCACATATTATTCGCATATATTAATAAAAGGCACATATTATTCGCATATATTAATAAAAGGCACATATTATTCGCATATATTAATAAAAGACACATATTATTCGCATATATTATTAAAAGGCACATATTAGTCGCATAAATTAATAAAAGGCACATATTATTCGCATATATTATTAAAAGGCACACATTATTTGCATATATTATTAAAATGCACATATTAGTCGCATATATTATTAAAAGATACACATTATTCGCATATATTGTTAAAAGGCACATATTATTCGCATATATTATTAAAAGGCACATATTATTCGCATATATTATTAAAAGACACACATTATTCGCATATATTATTAAAAGATACACATTATTCGCATATATTGTTAAAAGGCACACATTATTCGCATATATTATTAAAAGACACACATTATTCGCATATATTATTAAAAGGCACATATTATTCGCACATATTATTAAAAGACACATATTATTCGCATATATTATTAAAAGGCACATATTATTCGCACATATTATTAAAAGACACATATTATTCGCATATATTATTAAAAGGCACATATTATTCGCATATAATATTAAAAGACACATATTATTCGCATATACTATTAAAAGACACATATTATTCGCATATATTATTAAAATGCACACATTATTCGCATATATTATTAAAAGGCACACATTATTCGCATATATTATTAAAAGACACATATTATTCGCATATATTATTAAAAGGCACATATTATTCGCATATATTATTAAAAGGCACATATTATTCGCATATATTATTAAAAGGCACACATTATTCCCATATATTATTAAAAGACACACATTATTCCCATATAATATTAAAAGACACATATTATTCGCATATATTATTAAAAGGCACACATTATTCCCATATATTATTAAAAGACACATATTATTTGCATATACTATTAAAAGACACTTATTATTCGCAAATATTATTAAAAGACACATATTATTCGCATATATTATTAAAAGGCACATATTATTCGCATATATTATTAAAAGGCACACATTATTCCCATATATTATTAAAAGACACACATTATTCCCATATAATATTAAAAGACACATATTATTCGCATATATTATTAAAAGGCACACATTATTCCCATATATTATTAAAAGACACATATTATTTGCATATACTATTAAAAGACACTTATTATTCGCAAATATTATTAAAAGGCACACATTATTCGCATATATTATTAAAAGGCACTTATTATTTGCATATATTATTAAAAGACACATATTATTCGCATATATTATTAAAAGACACACATTATTCGCATATATTAAAAGGCACATATTATTCGCATATATTATTAAAAGACACATATTATTCGCATATATTATTAAAAGACACATATTATTCGCATATATTAAAAGGCACATATTATTCGCATATATTATTAAAAGACACATATTATTCGCATATATTATTAAAAGACACATATTATTCGCATATACTATTAAAAGACACATATTATTCGCAGATATTATTAAAAGACACATATTATTCGCATATATTATTAAAAGGCACACATTATTCACATATATTATTAAAAGGCACATATTATTCGCATATATTATTAAAAGACACACATTATTCGCATATATTATTAAAAGACACATATTATTCGCATATATTATTAAAAGGCACATATTATTCGCATATATTATTAAAAGGCACATATTATTCGCATATATTATTAAAAGGCACTTATTATTTGCATATATTATTAAAAGACACATATTATTCGCATATATTATTAAAAGACACATATTATTCGCATATATTATTAAAAGACACATATTATTCGCATATATTATTAAAAGGCACATATTATTCGCATATATTATTAAAAGACACACATTATTCGCATATATTAAAAGGCACATATTATTCGCATATACTATTAAAAGACACATATTATTTGCATATATTATTAAAAGACACATATTATTCGCATATATTATTAAAAGACATATTATTCGCATATATTATTAAAAGACACTTATTATTCGCATATATTATTAAAAGACACATATTATTCGCATATATTATTAAAAGACACATATTATTCGCATATATTAATAAAAGGCACATATTATTCACATATATTATTAAAAGACACATATTATTCGCATATATTATGAGAAGGCACACATTATTCGCACATATTATTAAAAGGCACACATTATTCGCATATATTATTAAAAGGCACACATTATTCGCACATATTATTAAAAGGCACACATTATTCGCATATAATATTAAAAGACACATATTATTCGCATATACTATTAAAAGGCACATATTATTCGCATATATTATAGACCAGGGGTCACAAACCCTGTTCTTGGAGAGCTACCTTCCTGCAGAATTCAGCTCCAACCCTAATCAAACACACCTGAACCAATTAATTAGGACCTTAAGCAGCCTTGATAATCACAGACAGGTGTGTATGGTCAGAGCTGCAACTGAAATCTGCAGGAAGGTAGGTCTCCAGGAACAGGGTTGGTGACCTCTGTCTTAGACTGATTTGCATTCTTGCATCACAACTCGTTCTTATTTAGTGTTTGTGTATGTGTTTGTGTTTCAGACTCTGTCAGGTCTGTGGTACCACAACCGTACGGTTCACCCAGAGATCTCCACCAGCCAGACTAACAGATCACTCAAAGCCCTACTGCAGTGTGAGCGCTGTGACAAGAGCTTCACCAGCCGCAACAGCCTGATAAAACACCAGATAACCAACCACACAGGTGAGCATTCATCTCAGACCTCAGCCATTCAAAAACACTTTGCACATAAGACTATTGTATTGCATTTTCATTCAGACTGTCCACTGTTTTTGTGAAGTAATCACATTTATCTCAGACTTCAGCCATTCATTGAACTTTTCAACATTCTTGAATAGGGGTGGGCAATTAATTTTTCAAAGGGGCCACATTAGACTCTGGGGTGGTTTTATGGCCCGTTTCTACTGAGTGGTACGGTGGAACCGTACTGTACCACTTTTTTGGCACCCTTTCGAAAGGGTACCAAACACGAGAAAGGGTACCGAAAGGTGGAGCTAGACGTGCAGCTGAACGCTATTGGTTTTCAGAGATACGTCATTCGCTTATTAACAAGCCAGAATGAAAACAAAAAACCCACCATGTTTAAAATACACAGCGAGAGATTACAGCGGAATTATATATACATATAATAACGAGCCATGGTCGATCCAGGCTCAAACAAACCTTGTCGTCGTCTTGATGAACAGCCACAAAACCATGGAGTAGAGCAGAATCTACTCTGTGCCTCGTAGTTTTTTAAGAGGCAGTCGGAAGCACGAGCGGTTTCGCTTTCTTCCTTGAGTTCACTGCGCATCTATATCTGAAATAACAAACTTCTTGAGCTGATGATAATAATGTGCGCTTGATTATTGACGTGCTTTTGAAACCCAATCCTGTCAGAAACTGACAAACGCGAGACTGAAGCGTGAAAAAGCAAAGGAGAAAAAAGGAGCTCATTATTTTCCAACAAAATGCCATGTATAACTATTATCTTCACCTTTTGGACTAATATGAACTGGGAATGATGGAATTACTGTCTAACAGAGGCTACATGTGCTGCTGAAGATTACAGACACAGATAAGAGGTTTTCACTGACTGTGGGCTACATTTTGTGTTGTTTTTGAACCTGAATAAGGACTAAATGTCTGCTATATGTAGTTCTTCTGTAGTTGGTACCATATCAGAGACTGTAAGGGGCTGTGTGTGTTTATATATGTTCATTTATTTAATATAATTACAAATGTTACAGTAGGCTAATTCAACTGCAGTTATAATCAACTCATGTTCATAGAAAAGTTAGTAATAAACATTATACAGAAGTATTGATGTGTGTAAAGCATCTGTTTTGTAAGAAGTGCTTTTCATATGATATGTGAGCGACCAATACAGCTTTATTGTAGACATTTCCTCGAGCGACAATGACGTCGCCTGAAACTCTGTCATACACCACGCCCACAAAAAGGGTACTCTGGCGTACCAAACCGAACCGTACCGTACCGTACCACTCAGTGGAAACGGGCCTTTGGTAGTGGAAACGCAAGCCTGATAAGGGTGACCTGTACCGACCCAAACTGTACCATACTGTACCAGTCAGTGGAAACGAGCCATTAGAGGGCCAGACCAATGAAGTGAATTTGTTAAACAGTCATAAAAACTCTAAAGTTTATAAAAAGGATCAATTTTACACAATAGTATTTTAAAGACCACAATATCAACTTCATATACATGCCATGGGGTTGTTTGTTTGATTGCTTCACCTTTGTTAATATTTATTCATTCATTTATATATTTTTTATGTTCAGTGAGAGAATTCTAGCCTGTGTTGGGCTGAACAAGTGCACTGAAGTCTGGTTGAATGTGAGATGGATATGTGATGTAATGATCATCATTGAGAGAGGATCTGTATCTGCATTTGTTAAATTGTTAATCTGAGGTAATTAGTCTACCTTTATTACTGTGTAATTACCTTCCCTACCTTTATTACTGTGTCCATAAAAAGTTTGAAGCTGCCTGGTTGGTTTCTGCCACATGACTTGTGGTTTGCTCACGGCACTCTGAAATGTTTAGATTTTTTTCAACTCGCGATGCCTGGAAAACATAAGCGTGATATAGCGTTAATAATTCTGACTTCAACTGTATATGAAAGTCCCCTTTTGTTGACTCGCAATATCAGACCTGCACATTGCAAGGCCCTGTTTGTGGTTGAATTTAAATTAAATAAATACTTCACGTGGGACGATCAGTGGGCCGTATGTGTCCCGCAGGCCGTAAAATGCCCAGGTCTGTTCTAGAAAAACACTCCACACAAACAGTTGAAGAGTAAATTATTCGTCCTCCTGTCAATTTCTTTCTTTTTCAAATATTTCCCAAGTGATATTTAATGCAAGGAATTTTTCACAGTATTTCCTATAATATTTTTTCTTCTGGAGAAAGTCTTATTTGTTTTATTTCAGCTACAATAAATCAGTTTTACATTTTTAAAAACCATTTTAAGGTCAAAATTATTAGCCCCTTTAAGCTATTTATTATAAGCAATATTATTATATTATATTACAATATTATTAACCTCAAGATATTTCTTTTCCGTTTGTCTATAGAACAAACCACCGTTATATAAAGACCTGTCTAATTACCCTAACTTGCCTAATTAACCTAGTTAAGCCTTTAAATGTCACTTTAAGCTGAATACTAGTATCTTGAAAAATATCTAATAAAATATTATTTACTGTCATCATGGCAAAGATAAAATAAATCAGTTATTAGAAATGAGTTATTAAAACTATTATTTATAAATGTGTTGAATAAAATCTTCTCTCCGTTAAACAGAAATTGGAGAAAGAATATAAAAGAATTCGAATTTAACAGGATGCCTAATAATTCAACTTCAACTGTAGGACTATTGTGTTTGAGCAGTTTTGCATTTTTATTCAGCCACTGTTTTTGTACAGTACAGTTGTTTTCATTATGTTACATAATTCCACACAGAACATTTCTAATCTGTATGTTACTACTTTATATTTTGAAATGATACAATCTATTTTTCGGCAGCTAGCTCTTTGCACATCTCACTTAGTCATCCACTGAAACTAAGCAGGGCTGCACCCAGTCAGTACCTGGATGGAGACCACATGGGAAAGCTAGGTTGCTGCCGGAAGTGGTGTTAGTGAGACCAGCAGGGGGCGCTCAACCTGTGGTCTGTGTGGGTCCCAGCGCCCCAGTATATTGATGGGGACTCTATACTTCTCAGTGAGCACATTTCGTTTGAGACATTAAAATGAGGTCTTGACTCTCTGTGGTCGTTAAAAATCCCAGGATGTCCTTCAAAAGAATAGGGTTTTAACCCCAGCATCCAGACCAAATTTACCCACTGGCCTCTGTCTATCATGGCCTCCTATCCATCCCCATATCATAATTGGCTTCATCACTCTGTCTCCTCTCCACCAATCAGCTGGTGTGTGGTGTGTGGGCTGGTGCAATATGATTGCCGTCGTGTCATCCAGGTGGATGCTGCAGTGTGGTGGATAAGGAGATTCCCCCAATGTGTAAAGCGCTTTGAGTGTCCAGAAAAGCGCTATATAAATGTAAGCAGTTATTATTACTATTATTATTATTATTAAATGTAAAATTAACTCAAAAATCTGAATCTGCAGGTTTGGTTGTAAACAAGACTTAAAGTCTGCATGAACCGGAAGCTGCGACCATTTTTTATTTTTTCCTATTGTGACGCAGTTCCTAGAGAAACAGAATAATAAATGAGAAAACAGTGGGCATGGCTTGTTTTTTCTACTGCAAGCTGATTAGATGTAGTAAACTAGGCATTTCATTCAGAAAGATTAGGGAAAAGAGTTTTGGGAGAGTTATTACAACCAAAGTGTATAGAATCTCCAAGAGGTGACACTCTGTTGCTGTTTGGGAAACAGCCACTAGATGCCGCTAGTGTCACGCGGCGGCCATTTTAGAATGAAAATTCCAATAAAACAACAGCACTGATAACTAACACTTGACAGAATGAATGAAAATATTGAGTTAAAATGAGTACATCCCCTTTGAAAAGTAACATTTTAAAATCGCAATGTAAACAGACAATTTTCAAAATGTTGACAAGATTAAGTTTAATACATCTGATATCCAAAATATCTGTTTCACAAATAACATGAAAGGTTGACAAAATAACTTAATTACTTTTTTTTTTGTTTGTTTTGTTTTACTCAAATTAGGGTGAAAACAATAATGAGTATACACAACAAATACTACATTACCTGGTAGTTTGTATGGGCTCCATGATTATTAATGACAGCATTAAAAATCTTGACTATATATATATATATATATATATATATATATATATATATATATATATATATATATATATATATATATATATATATATATAACATATATAGATTTTATAAGTAGCTTTTTAAATAAAAACTGTACTAGTCTTTTTTAATAGACAACACTGGAAAAAAATACTATGTACTATTATAATATAAAACTCCAATCAAAAGTACTGTAAATCTGATATCAGCATCCCATTTTGAAAGTCATGTTAATTTAATGTAGCATATCAGTATTAATGTGTATTATGCCAGTGCGTAAACTAATAAATTAAAGTAATTTAAAGTAATTTCACCTAAAAGTGACAGCAAGAAAACAAGCATGGTTAATATATAAAACATTAAGTCTGTAAAATAAACTATTAAAAGTGCTGATGATCACCAGTCTATGATTTTAAGTGTTGTATTGTCGTCTTTCAGGTTGTATTTCAGCTTTGATGCGCTTTTTAAATGAATAAATAAAAAACAAAGCAGCTGCTTGCCAACGCGACAGCAGTAAGCGGAATCGCTGGGCGCTGCTGTTGCAATGGAACGTTCTATTGAGTGTGATTCTCGATTCTAAGCTCTTTGTTACAACCTAACAAACACCTCCTTCTTGTCATTTCTGTTTGATGTCAAAATCGACAGTAGGAGGGGCGTGGTTGAGGATGTTAGCCACACCCACTCCCTCAGACAGACGTAATCTGAGAATTTAACTGAAAACAAACAGGAAGTGCATTTTCAGATTTCAATTTTAGATTACAAGATCAAATTATTTTTTTTCTTCTTAATGACATCACCACAAAACTACGAGCTTACAAAATCAACATGGTTAGTTTTCATTTCATTTATACCTAAATATTTTAAAAAATGAAGATTGATGCATCTCTAGTACTAGTACTGACCCTTCGTTTGTGTGTACGTGTCCATGTGTTTGTGTGTGTGTTCAGAGGTGCGCGTGTGGAAGTGTGTGAGTTGTGACTGTTCTCTGTCCAGTGAGCAGGAGCTCCAGCATCATGTTTGCAGTGTTCAGACTCCCGCGCTCTTCAGCTGTATGGTCTGTTCACTTCACTTCCCCTCTGAGCCTGACTTCCAGCAGCACTTCCTGTCCAAACACCTCCAACTCGTGCAGGATGAAGCGCAGCCACAGAGCTCCGCTTCACAGACGGTGAACACACACACACACACACACAACTTAACATCTCCACAGGGCAGAAAATGGGCTCTTATTTCATGCCTGATTTGAATATAAAGTTGAAGACACAATTATTCACCTTCCTGTGATATTTGAACCATTTTTTAAATCTTTACGTTTAAATTATATTTAAATTGAATATTTAAAGGGTCACGAAACAGCAAAACACATTTTTCGCGATGTTGACAGTCATATATGTGTCCCACGTTGCTAAAAAACCCTATTAGGACACATATGTTTAGCTAACAAGTGAAAATTGGTTGTTTTAGCGTTATTTCAAGCAAATTCGTTTAAAAAGAAATTTTGAAGTTGTGTCACGGTGGTTAGATCCATGTGTAAATTTCAGCGTGGAGACTGGATGTCTGTACCGGCGAGTACAACATGACGTCTTTGAGTTTTTAACATTAATTCATGAGAAAGGCTTAATTCAATTCAATTGATTCAAACCAATCAGCGCGCTCTATTGTGAATTAGGCGCAACTTCATTAATATGCATGAGATAGCTTCGAAGACTTTTACCTGTTACAGTGTTCAGGCGACAGAGAGACGCCATGTTGTGTTGCCAACCGTAATTAAAACAAGTAGTAGAAGAATTGTTCGGAGACATGGGTCGTCAGTGTTGTGTTTATAAATATGCCGCAACGAAGGTTTTGTTTCCATTTTGCTGTAATGAGAGCATCGCTCGCGTGTGGACCTTACAGTGGTCTGCTAACACGCCACAAAAATTTGTTTGTAAGGAACATTTTTTACCAGAGAGCTTTTTCGCATGAAATCCGGATTTGCCGCTCGTCTTCTTTTCAAAAAAGACACGGTTCCAGGTGGTGTTGATTGTCCTGTCTCTATGGATTTGGTAAGTATGTGATCAGTGTTCTTTGTTTATGTTTATTCAGATAGTAAAGTTAGTTCGTATCGTCAGCGATACTCTTTCAGTTTTTAAAGACACACCTTAGTCAAAATAATTTAGTTACTAAGTTTACAGTAATATCACTACAATATTATGGACTGAAAGATCCGCTGGAAATGCTGCTCTCCAAATGTAAACATGTGAACAGCTTAATCAAGCTATTACCGTCGAGTAGGATTTTCGCCGTGTATGATTTTCGCTGCTTTTCGTGACAGAATACTCTATACACACACGGCCGTTTTGACGTTATTCTCTGCACCTACCAAGTTAGTAAAGGACCACAGACACCTGCATCGCCAAATGGGGAGGGTTTTTTTCTCCCATTCGGCGTGCGGTATCAAATTCCATTAAAACTACACTCCTCCAGCAGTTCCTCACATCTTGTTTGTAACAGGGAGCATGCATGAAATGTTCCTGAATGAAAGTGAAAGTGCCAAACGGCAGTTAAATTCGACAAATTAAGAATGAAACACCCGAAATTACATGAAACTCTAGAGGAAATATGGATAGCGTGGTGACGCAATGACGTTAATCGAATTATGTGCTATAGCATGTAATATTAAATGTCATATTATTGTCTTATTCAGATTAAAATAATTCCATTACTGATGGCCATGTAAACATAGGCTGCATTTACTCTGCAGATCTTGATGGTCAATTCCGATTTTGTGACTGTATCCGATTTTTTTGATGACCTGCTTACATCATCTTTTAAAAGTGACTCGTATCCCATCGTCTGCATTTACACAGCACACGGCAAAGGCGTAATGACCAGGAAAAAAAGAGCGGGCGCTGACTAACAGCTGATAATTAAAGAGGGCTCTTTTCTCCATTCCTGTATGTAATCTGTTCGCAGCTTTTGACAAGCTGTTTTACTCTAGTTTATGACAGAACGGCTCTCATTTGGCCGTCTTCTTTTCACATATAGGCTTTTTTAAACCTTTAGGCATCTTAATGTAATGTCTATGGCGTGATTTGTGCACGTGATGTATGCTCTAGTTTTATATTAGTTTATATTGGTTACGTGGCGGACATTGCGCTCTCTCGCTCTCGTTAACATGCTTAAATACATGTGCTATGAGACAATGTAAAAGCTGTTTAAGTCCTAGTGTATGAGATTTAAGGTTTGCGACTCGTTATTCGCTATGGTTTTTAATGATGCGCGACTCGCATTGACAGGTGAAAATCCGATTTACCTGCTTACACTGCAGACACGAGAACACAGATCCGATTCATATCGGAAAAAAATCTACATATGAACAAGGCCTGAATCTGATTTGAGTGAATCCATATGATTTGTTCCTGCTTACACGTACATGGCCATATGCGATCTGTGCCACATGAGAGTAAACAATCGAAATTGAGTCAATTGAACAGTGCAGTGTAAATGCAGACATAGTCACTGTCTTCCCTGTGTCTGAGTTTGTGTTACCACTGTGAAAATCAGCGTGTGCACGTACTGAAACTCCCCTTTTCATGCAAACCCTAAATGTAAATGTTTTGCAGGTGGTTCAGTGTGAAGCTGCAGCAGATCCAGCAGTGGAGCAGGTGATAAACCTCCATCAGTCCCAGAGCGAGTCTTCCCAGCAGGTGTTTGTGGCTCTGGCTGATCAACAGGAGACTCCAGGCGGATCAGGAATGGTGGCGGTGAGCATGGAGGATCTGCTGAACGGTACCGTCACACTCATCTGTGAACAGAGCCAATGAACACACTCCTCCTCTAACACTGCAGTACAGCTCACACCAATCTTTATTCATTCATAGGAGTTTTAATAAACAAAAAGGGTCACGATTTGTGTTTCTCTCATGGAGAATCAAGCAGTCAGAAATCCATTTTCAAAAATACCTCACCATGATGTCTGCGTCTTCACACTGGAAGAAAAGGATTTTGCTGGTTGTTTGAACTACTTATTTAAAATGAGACAAAATAACACAAATTTTGAGGGTTATTTTTGGGACAACATAATTGTTTATGATCAGTCCACTTATGTGTTTTGTTTGTGTTGGAACATCATGAATTGTGTGCATTTTATACAGTGTTTGATGGGTTTTTTTGTGGCGCCTTTATTAATTTATTAAAATGTTCTGACATACACAAACAGACATACAAAACATTAACCACCTCAGATGATTTTGTGTTTGTTATGTGCATTAATAAATCAATCATGAATGTTTTTCTGATTTTGACAAGAATGCTAAACTTTTCATTGCATATAAATATGATTTAAACAACGTCAAACACATCACAAGAAACAGATTTTGCTTATATATATATATATATATATATATATATATATATATATATATATATATATATATATATATATATGTTTTTCAGCAGTAACAACATGACACGCTTCTTTTGTAAATTGTGCTTAACTTTATTTTACAGAAATACATTTATACGAAAAACCATAAAACCCTTTTTTAAAGCATAGAGTAAAATACTCAAAATATCTATTTATTAAGTTGATATGCCCATAATTCATACTAGACAACCCTGAGTCTTTGTTTGTTACATTCACATTAGCGTAGCTTTAACAACCTGACTACATTTCGTCACCTCAGAATTATAAGGTTGTATCTGACATTTTTGTCAAAATTGAGTTATTGACATATTCTTATTAAATGACAACTTATTTACATTATGGGATGCTTTTTTATAAGTTGTTTACATTTTAAGACTTTTTATTTAAAAAACAAATGTTACACACATACTGTTTGCTATATGCAATGCAAAAACTTTGAAGCTCAACATCTCAAAAATCATTCAGAACGCAGACAGAACTTTATAACTCCAAGGTGGCAGTTCATTAAAAATGCAACAGAAACTTGCAAACAGTCTGGATGAAGGATGATCCACAGCACTGCACAAAACCAAGAATGAATGCAGCACATCAATAATACAGGCATAAATAAAACAACTAATCTGCTTCTGACTTTACAAATAAAGCTTCAGATGTTACGTTCATTTTACTGTCTCACAGATAAAATATGCACAATTTAAGCATCATAGCCATTAGCATTTTTAATCATGCATATTTGGCTGATATTTGATAGAGGTAACATCAGGTAAACAACATAAAATCATGGACATTTTTAAGACTGATCATGATGCTAATGTTCAGCTTTTGATAGTGTTATTTAACATGTTGCTAACATGACTAACAAATATCTGTTAACATGTTTCCAGCATATTGTAACTTGCTAGCATACATTTCTAGCACGGCTTTGTTTTAGCAAAACTTTGTTTTAATGAAATTAGCACGTTTCTAGAGCTGTTTAGCAAACATCTAGCATGTTTCAGATGATATGATTACATAAAATTAGCATTTCATCAAATTAATTTACTAAACTAACATGTCTGACACATTACTTTCATGTTTTAAGCATTGTTTAACACATTGTTAACAGGTTTTACCATGCTGTTAGCATGTCCCAGGTTAGTCCTTAGCTTTGGTAGTGATAGACTGCTAGCATTCCTAGTTTCTGGAAAGAAAAGGCTAAATTAAATTACCGAACCACAAATAAACTGAACTACTGCAAAACACATATGAAAGCTTACTGTAATGCTGTCAACACATACTGTACTTGCAATGCAAATGCAATTTTGTTAATTTTCCCAGAATGCCTCAGTGCATAGTAAAATAACATGATACCAATACAGAATTAGTCAGCTATAATGTCCTCATGGAGAGTATCAGTAGTCAGCATAAAGGTGAAGTCCACTACAAAGTGAGCATCAGCACATCCAGCAGGTTTAAACTAGTATTGACTTGTACTAGTAAGTGCAATTTAACGGCTCAACTAGGCTAATAAGGCAAGTCATTGGACAACAGTAGTTTTGTTCTGTAAAATATTTTAAGGGGGTAATAAAATTTACCTTAGCAGTTACAATTTTTTGACTTTATCCAGAAAAAAGAAAATACTGAAAACCTGATTTTCCTCTGTTACATTACAAATTCACAGAGTGCTAATTATTTGGTCTTTAACTGAATATAAAAGGGGTGCCCAAACGCTGTCCTGCAGGGCCGGTGTCCTGAAAAGTTTCATTCCAACCCCAATCAGACACACCTGGGCTGGTTAATCAAGCTCTTAAGCGTGGTCACACAGGGCTTTTCTCCCCATAGACTTCCACTCATAACCACACGAATGCATCAGACCGGAAACACAAGCTCGTGCAACAAGTTTCGCAGTTCACTGCAGAACAAAGTTCAAGCTTGGTGAACTCTGACATGCGAAATCGCATAACTTGACTGTGTGAGACCAATCGAAGATCAAAACATGACCTCTATAGACAGAAATGAATTATGGACCAATCGCTCGCTTTTTTTTAAGTCTAATCATCATGTTTAATCCCGCCCCTTTTCGCAGTAGCCTTACTACAGAATTTCACATGCTCAAAATCTACTGTGACCGCGGCATTACTACGCTTTCTAGAAACATCCTTACAGGTGTGTTGAAGCAAGATGGAGGTAAAATCTGCAGGATACCGGCCCTCTGAGACCGAGTTTGAGAACCCCTGGTATATAAAAACTGTGATCGATTTGAAATAAATGTATTTTATATTACAAATTTTGTGGTAAATATATGATTTCCTTATTTTATAAAAGACTGAAAGTGTCTGCAGTTCATTACTATTAAAAATACCTTAAATGTATTTTATATGTACTCTTATATTTAGCATATTTAGAAAGTATCTAAAACTGCATCTGTATTGAATAAGAAATAAAGCAAAAAAGTTAATTAATCAGGTTTAAACAACATTGTAAATATTGAAAAATAGGCATTTTAGAATAGAATTGAAAGAGTTTAACAAATTTAATAAACGACCTGAGCTTTCAAAACTAATCACAAGTTTGTAAGCAGCTACAGTAAATTCCTTCTGTGAATAAACTATATTTACTGTACACTTCACTAAGGGTTTTTAGAGTAGAACATTATGAGAAAATGTCCTAGATCAGGGGTGTTCAACCCTGTTCCTGGAGATCTACCTTCCTGCAGAATTTAAAAACTCAACTCAACTAAACTAACTAGGAGCACTTGGTAATTAAATTCAGGTGTGTTTGATTAAGGTTGCAGCTGAATTCTGCAGGACGGTCGATCTCCTGCAACAGGTTTGGGCACCCAGGTCCTAAATGTATATAGCATGAATGCAATCTTGACATGCTACACATACTAGTGTCTGTTGTGTTTTCATAACATTCATAAATCCTCTCCTGTGAACTCATGGGAAGTGTACATCATCTACGCAGAAGAAGATTTTCTGTATGTATTTTACAGTTGTTTTAGGAATACTTTCAATTTGGACACTTCTATTCTGCACCCTTTTTGCGTGTTAAATACGAAATAAACGTGAAATTCTCTGAATTTATTGCATTTATAATCAGGGTGCGAATTCGAGGGGGTTTGGGAAGGATTGACCCCCCTAATTAATGCTTAATCCCCCCTGAAGGACATCAAAACAAAATATATGGGGGGGGTCAGCCCTTTAATGGTGAGGAATAGTTTACTCTGGTCTGTATTTTAAATAATTATGTTATTAATTTAAATAATAGATAATATAGATTTACATTTGATCACCTCTATGGTTCATACCACTGTGAATGCATTATCACTCCAATCAGTCTGCGAGAAAAAAAACTCATTCAACAATCTAGAACACCAATAGACAATATGTTTACAAGATTCTTGTAAGATTGGTGTTTGTTTCTACATACAGCCTAAAAGTAAAGTCAATTTAGATGCCTGGTTTGACCTACAGTATGTGATTTGCTACTTTTGAGGTTACTGTAGGTCAGAATACGCTAAACATCCCAGAAAACACTGAAAACTGAAATACATTGTATTAATAAATTAGATGTAATTTAAATAAATACATGAATTTGACTGACTGAAGCATGTATTACACAAAATAACATTACTGAAAATGTTGACCCCCCGATCGTCAAAGTATAATTGGCACCCTGTTTATAAGGTATGAATTTGAGTGAAACATCATTTTTTTTGGAAAAGTCTGATAATATTTAGTTAAAATGTCAAATGTTTCCATTTGCGGTGACTGAAAATTGAAATTTACAATGATTTCTTTCAAAATAAAAAAATAAATAAGCATATTTCAGCCTAAAAAACTATCAATTTCAACATTTTTGTCTTAAATTTGAAAGAACAGTCGTCAGTGGTTTATAGCATAAAGCAAAAATGACGTTTTACTTAAACACACAACTATAATAGTAAATCCAGAGAATCAGAATCTGATCTGTTTGGAGTAAATCATTTATTAAATAGTTTTCTGAAAAAATAAATGAAAATGATATTATATATGAAATTATAAGCACGTGGGACATTTCCAAAAGCATCATACTTCACATCGAGTTTAAATCTTTATAAAAGAGTCCTCAGACCCCTATTAAAGTATATTAAATATTAAAACGTGATCCAGATCAGTGACCCCTCTACAGAGTCTTCAGCTGGTGATCTTCTTCTTGGGCAGGAAGGCACTAGTGATTTGATTCATCACCACTAAAGCAGGAAACAGCGGCAGAAACAGGAAGACATACCAGAAAGTGCCACTCACCGAGGCCTGAAACCAGTCCGTAAACATGGCGGACATGAGCGTGACGGTAGCCAGCAGATACGCCACCAGACCACAGGTAGCATGATAGAGTCTCAGCCGTGGGAAAGAGCGAGTGCTGATGAGTTTGGGGAAGATCAGCAGGACCCCGCAGATGGCTTGCAGAAGCGTAGCGGCCATCGTGGAGACCCCCAGGAGGCTGTGCCAGGACGTGAAGTGCTGATACTCCTTTATGTTCTTACTGGCCATCATGAAGCCCAATCCCGTGGCTCCACAGATGAGCAGAAGAGCCTGGAAGAACCAGTGTAGACGAACCTTCCACTTGCGGGACTTAAAGCAGAACGGACTGCCCTCAGCGGAGAACAGCAGGATCCCTTCTGTCATACACAGGCCAAACTAAAACACATAACAGGACAAATTTTAATCATACGCCTTTCTTTTAATGCCCAATATTTGAAGACTATCGTACAGGGGAAAAAGGATTTTTGCTAAATTGTTGCAAACAGTTTAATGGGCTGAAATTGTGAAATTTTATAAACTAATTTCGAGGAGCATGTGATATGATTGATCGCGGCTGGTGTCTCATCCGTAATCAGCAATAATCCAATCAGATTGATCCAAGCCTACAATCAATAGACCGATTTCACCCTACTGCCTTCGTTTTGGAAGAATCCCCCTTTCCACCTCATCTCCTTTTCCTACCTGATTTCAGATCCCCTTTTATGCTAATTGATCAGGCGGGAGGGTTCCAAGCTCAGGGTTCTCTCCCAGGACAGCATGCCAAACCTGCTAATAGCGTCAATCAATATCTAAGTGTGAACTCTTGAAACAAACAGATTAAATTGAGTAATGTTCAACTTAAGTTGATTATTCAGCTCATATTAATTGTTTGCAACCACTTACCTTAAAAAAAGCAAGTAAATCTAATGAATCTTTTTTCAGTGTATGTTATTTATACTTTAAACAAAACACAAACCTATTCAGGATATGGCTGCAACATTATTACGTGTATATATATATGTGTGTGTATATATATATATGTGTGTGTATATATATATGTGTATATATATATGTATATATATATGTGTACATACACATATTGTGTTTTTCCCGCATACAAGTTTGTTATTTCCAATGGAAGCGCAGTGGCCTTCCAGGCGCTCCCTGTTGAAACTTTGCCACAAACGCACTGAGAAGCACATGACAAGAATTGACCGATTAGGTTCTGCTTGTATGGAATATACACATTTCGTTAGACTAATTATCTCAGACAAACGGAACACCCAAACACTGAAGTGTTTTTTAATTTTCTCTATAAGATGGCTGCCTAGCAAACTACATACAACCACCCACCGGGCCGCGGTAAAATTGTCAAGCGTCGACCGGTCCACGGTGATAAAAATGTTGGTAAGCGATGTTTTATATGACCAGTTTTGTGGTAAAGAAGTCAAAGTATTAAATGATATATGAAATGCCTGATGTACACTACTATTAAAAACATTTTTTAAATGTATTTTGTATAATGTGTAAGCTAAAGCGGCATTTATTTTGATTATTATCAGCATCATCTAGCAGCTTTATCTATTTTGATAATTAAAAAATAAAGCAAAAAAAGTTAAATTGGGAAATATTAGTTATTTCAGCAGCCATTATCATTACAATATGAAAAGAATATGAAAGCAATGCCAGTAAAGATTTCTTTATTATCATCGATAATGAAAACATTTGTGCAAACTGTGATTCTTTTTAATCAAACATTCCAATCAATAGCATTTACTTGAAACTTTTCTGCAACACTGAAAGTCTTTACTGTCATTTTGATCATTAATGCTGCATGGATGAAACAATGTCTTTTTTTTATTGTCAAACTTGTAAACAGTACTGCATATGAAGACTCGATGTCAGTTCAGACTCATCTACTGTCCTTCCCATGCGTGAATGACCTGACAGATCTCTGTTAGCAGAGAAGTGAACGTGTTGTGTCTGTCATTGGGGTCAGTGGAATCAGACTAATTCCACTGTCTTTGTGTTTCAGCACAGGCTATTCATTATTTACTAGAGGCATGTTTAATTCATCCCCGCAGAGCTCAACATCACTGAAACGCACTGAATTATTTAAAACGCCAGGAGTGATTAGATCAAAGGAAATCAGACTTTTATCGATGTATGGCTAAAAATATGATGGAGTGTGTAATCAATGTGTGCTTGAGTATTCAGCTATTCGACTCACCCCGAGTGACATGCAGACGGGATGCCAGGAGAACAGACCTGAAATCAAACACAGCATAAATACGTGAGATGAAGAACACAGATTTTTGGAAAGATTCTTTAAACGTTCATTTACAATTATGGAAAAAAAACACTTAGAAATTCTTAATTTCTCTGGATTTATGATTTATAGTCAAATGCAGTTTTGTTTTATGCTGTAAACTTGTTATTTTATGCATAAAATATTATTAAAATATTATTAATTTACATAGTAATGACAAAATATTATACATGTTTTACCTTCAGAAGAGTTAAGAACTCAATACGTGCAATAACCTTCATTTTCAGTCAATTCAATTTCAATTGACTGAAATCATTTGTTATTCTTCTGCACATCTGTCATTTAAACACAATAAATTACAAATGTTTACTTTAGGTTTTGAATAATTAATAATTTGAGGATAGTTATAAAGGTGATTTTATATACACAGATTTTTAAATAACGTTGACCTGAGTCAAAAAATGACCAGAGTGAGATTAAATAATGGGAAAAAATGAAGACATTGGAGGGCCTGATAACATGTATTCCAAAACATAAAAAAATACTAATAAAATGAAAAATATTTTACAACTTTTTTTCCCCACTTAGTTTTGACTCCTCACTAAAACACAAAAAATGCTAATAAAAATCATCTCATCTGTAATTTAAAAAAATTAAACAAAAAAAAAAAAAGTCATATATACATTTATAAATCATAAACCCAAAGAAGCGGAGTAGTGTTTTCTTAACTTTTTCAGATATATTCACGTAAAACCATACTTATTTTGACCAGCAAATATTAAAATATATAAAGTGATCATGCAGAATTGTATTATATTTTAGGTTACTGAAAATGTATTCCTGACAAATGAGTAGAACTTAGTGGCTTTAAAATAGTGGTAAAAGATGCACATATTAATTTACAATTGATTATTGCTCTGCATTACTGAAAATAAGTATTGCGTGTAAATATGGTCTCTCTGACTTTTTTGTTTTAACCCTAGTAAAATGTTTGCTCTAGTAAAACTCGTTTGCTCAGGGGGAAAAAATGAACTGAAGGATACATTCTAATGTAGGCTGTCCAGATTACGGGCACAAAAAGTAGCACACTTTTATAGACTTGATGCTTGAAAGCTCTTCCTTTTTGTCTGTTTTTATATCAATCCATGTCTATATTGACCAATAATCTGCGTGGGATTTCAAGTGATGGTTATTTACACAAATTATTGTTTTATACTGTTTCCAATACGCCATAAAGTACCATAGTATCTTAAAGTAACTTACTATGTAAAGGTAAATACATTAGTTTGCTTCAGTTCTTTTAAAACTGTCATCATACAGTATATGTATCAAAATGCTCAAACAAGTGTAAACATATGCAAATGAAGCAAGGAAATGTTTCCCATACGCCATAAAGTACTATAAACCTAAAATAAATTACCATGCAATGTTAAACAGCATTACTTTGTCTCACTACTTTAAAAAATGTCATCATATATGTACCAAAAATCCTCAAACAGGTGTAAACATACGCAAATGAAGCAATTAAATGTTTCCGATACGCCATAAAGTAGCATATTGACTAAAGTAACTTACCATGTAACGTTATATAGCATTACTTTGCCTCACTACTTCAAAAACTGGCATCATATGTGTACCAGAAATGCTCAAACAGGTGTACACATATGCAAATGAAGCAATGAAATGTTTCTAATACACCATAAAGTACCAAAATTTATCGTAATGTAACTTACCATGTAAACTTACCTAGCATTATTTATCCTGAGTACTTCTAAAACTGTCATCATATACTGTGTGTACCAAAAATGCTCAAACAAGTGTAAACATACTTGAATGAAGCAATGATTCCATTACGCCATAAAGTACAATATTATTGTAATGTAACTTACCATGTAACGTAAAATAGCATTATTTGTCTCACTACTTGAAAATCTGTCATCATATATGTACCAAAAATGCTCAAACAAGATTTAAACATTTGCAAATGAAGCAATGAAATGTTTCTAATACGCCATAATGTACCATATTATCTTAAAGTAACTTACTATGTAAAGGTAAATACATTAGTTTGCTTCAGTTCTTTTAAAACTGTCATCATACAGTATATGTATCAAAATGCTCAAACAAGTGTAAACATATGCAAATGAAGCAAGGAAATGTTTCCCATACGCCATAAAGTACTATAAACCTAAAATAAATTACCATGCAATGTTAAACAGCATTACTTTGTCTCACTACTTTAAAAAATGTCATCATATATGTACCAAAAATCCTCAAACAGGTGTAAACATACGCAAATGAAGCAATTAAATGTTTCCGATACGCCATAAAGTAGCATATTGACTAAAGTAACTTACCATGTAACGTTATATAGCATTACTTTGCCTCACTACTTCAAAAACTGGCATCATATGTGTACCAGAAATGCTCAAACAGGTGTACACATATGCAAATGAAGCAATGAAATGTTTCTAATACACCATAAAGTACCAAAATTTATCGTAATGTAACTTACCATGTAAACTTATCTAGCATTATTTATCCTGAGTACTTCTAAAACTGTCATCATATACTGTGTGTACCAAAAATGCTCAAACAAGTGTAAACATACTTGAATGAAGCAATGATTCCATTACGCCATAAAGTACAATATTATTGTAATGTAACTTACCATGTAACGTAAAATAGCATTATTTGTCTCACTACTTGAAAATCTGTCATCATATATGTACCAAAAATGCTCAAACAAGATTTAAACATTTGCAAATGAAGCAATGAAATGTTTCTAATACGCCATAATGTACCATATTATCTTAAAGTAACTTACTATGTAACATTAAATAGTGATTATTAAACCACACTGAACTGAGCTAAGCTGAACTGAATTTAAACACTATAAACTGAACTACACTGTTCCAATTTACTATGACCTTTTATGTGAAGCTGCTTTGACACAATCTACATTGTATAAGCGCTTTACAAATAAAGGTGAATTGAATTGAATAGTATTACTTTACCTCAGTAACGTTACTTCTGAGACTGTCATCGTATATGTACCAACATTGCTCAAACTGATGTAAACATAACTTTTGCAAATGAAGAAATGAAATGTTTCTAATACGCCATACAGTATGGAAGGTAGTTCCTGACTATTTTAAATAATTCAAATAAACCTTGGAAATTAAAACCAAAACCAAAAATATTTTCATTTCCAAGGTTTACTTGATTTATTTAAAATTAATGAGCTTTTTAAACAACGTTTGTGAAAATAAAATGCCAAAATATGACCAGAGTAAGATTAAATAATGAGAAAAAATTAGGAGATCAGAGGGTCTGATAAATTTATTAAAAAAAATGAATACATATAAAATAAAATGAAAAATAAACTTTTTTTTGTACTTTTCCCCACTTCATTTTGACTCCTTAACTCTTCACTAAAACAAAAATAACACAAATAAAAACTGCCTAATGATATACATTTAATATATAAATGCTAAGATGTCGCATCTGTAATTTATCAAATAAAACAAAAATCCATAAAGTACCATATTAGGGGGGGGGGGGGTAATTCTGACTTCAACTGTATGTACCAAATACTTGCCTCTCCGGGGCATCTTTTTTTTTATTTATTTTTATTTTTTTTAAATGCTTTGTTTATGATTTTTGTTTTAAAATTTTGCACTAAACAGAAAATCAAACAGTCAACAACAATTTTCTTTAAATTAAAACAGGAAAAACTCACTTGCTAATATAATTTTCTTACTTATAATGTAAATAAGAATACCTTTCGGAAATTATATTATTAAAGAGAATCTCTGAATGTGCGAATACTAAACCAACTTTTCCTCAAATTAAACATGAGCAGATGAAGACTCTAGTTTTGTTATAAAACTAAGCTAAGTCTTATTTACACAAGTCTTATTTACTAGGCTAAGTCTTATTTACATTACGTCGTTTTAAAACTATACTTATGGTCGTCAGTCTTGTAAATATGCCTGTGGATATTAAAAGTATTACAAATATGGTTAGTTTCAGTTTTTAGTTTAAAAGCTGTCTGGAATAGTATGTTTATGGATTTTACAGTATGTTTTAATGTTGTTTTTTTTGTATTTATTTTTTTTATAATGTAGTGTCACAGTGTACCTGTAACAGGTGTCCTGACATTTTATCCTACCCCTCAGATTATGCTACCAACACTGTATTTGAATGGTTCTGATGTTGGGGTTAGTGGTAGGTTTGGGCGATATTACAGCTTCGTATCACACTATTCCACTTTTACACTGGTAGTAAAATCTGATGAGCAGCACATTGCGTCATCAAAATGTGCTGCCTACTTTTTGAATGGGAGGTAGAACAATCTGACAAGGTAGAACACCGGGAGTAGTATAATCCTTGACGAATTTGTATATCCTTGACGAATTAAGTGTATTCATTTATTGTTTGCCAAATAAAAATTAAGAAAAAAAAGAAGAGAAATAACTCACTTGTTCCTGGTCTGGAGAGTATGAATGTGAGAACGACCAGGCCGAGAGAAACTATGTGCGCCGCGACCACTGACAGCCTGCGGAGCCACAGAAAGATCCAGAATTCCCGCATCCCGAGTCCTTCCCCAACCGCGCTGTACTCCACATCCGACTGAGAGCGCATCCCTCGCGCCATTCCCAGACAATTCACATCCAAACACCGATTACAGATGAAAAACTACCTCAAGAGTCATCCCTACAGAGTTTAACATAACCTGGAGTATCCGCGTAACATATCAACTACCAAACTCTCCTCATTTTAAAAGCAGAGTTGTTGTGGAAAAGCGGTTTTTCCTGTTTAAGTGCCATTATCGGTGCTGTTGTTGTGAAAGTGACACTTGGCAATGCATTTCCTGGAAAGGAATCCTACTACGGTAAAGGATTGCTTATTAATATTCAGGAGCCATGCCGTTGCGATTGGAAGGTTACCAAGCAACGCGAGATTGAGCCCATTAATATTCAAAAGTAGAGCGTTCGGCATTGGAGAGCAGTCGGAGGACGTCAGCAGAGTTTATAAATATTCAAACAGAACATGATACGTAAGCGTTATCTACTTAATTATTCATGAGATAAGCCAGCGTGTGCATGACATTTTGAAGTAAGAGAAATAGATCTCAGAGACACCTAATGGCGAACCGGTGTGAGATATATAAATAAAAAATCACATATACATATAAATATACACACACATACATACATTGACAGTCAAAGGTAAGACTTTTAAAGACCTTTTTAAGTCCATTATGCACTCAATTTCAGACTTATACTGGGCAAAACACTAAGGGGTTTCTCTAATGAACAGTGTAAAAATACTTCATTAAAATTCTAATTTAGTTATTTCTTAGCCACATGTTTTAAATAATGTGTCTAAACAAGCAAACTCTAGTTTAACTTTAACTTAGTATCTTTTTTCAGCATACTTTAACTTAGTATCTTTTTTCAGCATAAATTGATAAAAAAAAACCTTTTATTTTTAATTTTTATATGGATTGTTAATTGTACCGATCGGGTAGCTTTACATGGACATTGAAATATTAAGACCTGTTCAAAATTCTATTCAGTGAATTTAAGACTTTTTAAAGGCCTAAAAGTATTTGAAATTTAAGAGCCTGTGGACAGCCTGCTTAAAAAACAAAACAAAAACAAACAAAAAAAACATATTTTCAAGTGGTCTTTTTTAAAGCCTTATAGTATATACATTCACCGGCCTCTTTATTAGGTACACCTGTTCAACTGCTCGTCAATGCAAATTTCTGATCAGTCAACCAAATGGCAGCAATAATGCATTCAGGCATGTAGACATGTTCAAGATCTGCTGCAGTTCAAACAGAGTGTCAGAAGGGGAAAGAAAGGTGATTTAAGTGACTTCGAATGTGACATGGTTGTTGGTGCCAGACGGGTTGGTCTGAGTATTTCAGAAACTGCTGATCTACTGGGATTTTCACGCACAACCATCTCTAGGGTTTACAGAGAATGGTCAGAAAAAGAGAAAATATCCAGTGAGCGACAGTTCTGTGGGCCCAAATGCTTTGTTGATGCCGGAGGGGAATGGCCAGACTGGCTTCAGCTGAAAGGCAACAGTACCTTAAATAACCACTCGTTACAACCGAGGTATGCAGAAGAGCATCTCTGACCGGACAACACGTTCAACCCTGAGGCGGATGGGCTACAGCAGCAGAAGACCACACCGAGTGCCACTCCTGTCAGCCAAGAACAGGAAATTTAGGCTACAATTCACACAGACTCACCAAAATTGTACAATAGAAGACTGGAAAAACATTGCCTGGTCTGACAGGTCTCGATTTCTGCTGTGACATTTGTATGGTAGGGTCAGAATTTGGCATCAACAACATGAAAGCATGGATCTATCCTGCCTTGTATTAACGGTTTAGACTTATTTTGGTGGTGTAATGTGTTGTGGATATTTTATTAGCACACTTTGGGCTCATTAGCACAAATTGAGCATCATGCTAACGCCACAGCCTACCCGAGTATTGTTGCTGACCATGTCCATCCCTTTATGACCACAGTGTACCCTTCTTCTGATGACTACTTCCAGCAGGATAACGCACCATCTCATAAAGCGCAAATCATCTCAGACTGGTTTCTTGAACATGACAATGAGTTCACTGTACTTAAATGGTCTCCACAGTCGCCAGCTCTTAATCCAATAGAGCACCTTTGGGATGTGGCGGAACGGGAGATTCGCATCATGGATGTGCAGCCGACAAATCTGCAGCAACTGCGTGATGCTGTGTTAATATGGAGCAAAATCTCTGAGGAATATTTCCAGTACCTTGTTGAATCTATGCCACGAGAGATTAAGGCAGTTCTGAAGGCAAAAGGGGTCCAACCCGATAGTCGTAAGGTGTACCTAATAAAGTGGCCGGTGAGTTTGCGTGTGTTTTCTGAAATCACATACACAAAATAACCTTTTATATAGAAAACATTAACAGAAATAGACAGTGCTGAGTATAAAGAATATTTTAATCCATTTTATAAACAACATTTACGTAGCAGCATTGTTCAGTAGATTCTGAGGTATTTTCTGAATTCACAGAGAAATTCACGCCCCCATCTGGTTTCATACACACACACACACACACACAAACTGACATACACACAAACTGACATTCAAAGTAGCATTCACACACACGCGCACATACAGTCAAACATCCCGAGACCTGCGTCCATAGCTCTGTATGGTAGAGTTCATAGGGCTCGCTCTTTTAGTGGCTTGTAAGGCTGGCACTCTCAGTGGTGCAATTTTGGCTGTAGAAAAAGACAACAGAGAACAATTAATGTGATAATGAACCACGTGAAGAGTTTTGGAAATCTAAAATTATACCTAAACCCCTCATAAACAAATATACACATTATAATGTTTATTCCAGTCAAAAGTCTCTTACGCTCAAAAAGCCTGCATTTATCAAAAATACAGTACAAAAGGGAAAAGGGAATTAGGTTGTTACTATACTGTGAATTATTACAATTCTTTATATTGTTATTTAAAAGCAAGTGTTTTACATTTTAATACATGGCAGATTTGACATTTGCAGTTCTTACTGCATCATGGTCTTCAGTGTGCTTTTGATATTAACACATTTTTATTTTATTTCTTTATTTGTTGATTATCATGGTTTAATAAAAAAAAACAATTATGGTTAATATTATTATGCACACTGTGATACACAGTACTGCTTATAAAGAACATTACTAGCCTAAAATAACAGACAACAGAGACATTTTTAGACTAAAAAAGAAAACTATTTAAAAATAAAAATATAAATGGATTCTGCTGGTTTAAACAAATGTATAACATATCTATTTAATAAATAATCATACACATTTCATTTTAAATATGCATATAACAAAATGGAGATTTTAAATATTTTGGATTAAAATGTATTTCATTAAAATATGTATATTTTTTAAGGGAACAAATGTATAATATACACGCTAATATATGCAAATAAATGGAAAAAATTAAAATAACATGACAACTCTTAAGTTATGACTTTTTAAGTTATGAAGTTAATAAAAATAAATAAACAAATAAATAAAAATTAATGCAAATAGATTAAGTTTGGGCCCACTTGTACAAAATTATTTGCAAGATCAAGAGTTCATTGTTTTTGTCAAAAAATAAAAATCAATTCTACTGATCGAAAACAAATAAAATATCCACCTTATAAATAATTCTACATCTTTTAAGCATGCATAAAAACAAAATGGATATTTAAAATTCTTTTGTTAGGGCATTTCATTGCTACATGCATATTTAAAGGAACAAATCTATAACAGACATTCAAATATGTTATTAAATGAAAAAATGTAAATTTATGGAAAAACAAATCTTTCTTTTTAAAAAAAAGATCCATATATGACAACTCTGAAGATTTGAGTAAAATAAAAAAATGCTAATAAATTATGAGGTTACTTGCACAAATTTATCTACAGGATTGAGTTCATTTGTCAAAAAATATAAATATAAATGAATTCTGCTGATTCAAATAAATGTAGAAAATATCCATATTTTTAAAGTATTATACACATTTTAAATATGCTGCATAAATATTTTTTTCATATAATTGCAATAATGCAAATAATATGCACATAAACTTATTTTGTTTCTAAAAGGATTTCATTGCTATACGCATATTTAAGGGAACAAATCTAAAATATACATGCAAGTATATGTAAATAAACGGAAAACAAATATTTGTTTCTATAAAATATTCACATATATGATAACTCTGAATTCATGACCAAGTAAAATAATTTTTTAAAATATATTAATGTAAATAAGTCAAGTAAGAGCCCACCATCCAGAATGAGTTAATTTATTTTGCAATTAAAAAAATATATAAATAAATAATAATAATAATAATAATAATAATAATAATAATAATAAATACCCCGGTATACTACTATCACTACACTACAGTGTTAAGGGCGGCTCACACGGAGTTATTTATTTTTTTTAATCCTGAATGATTGTAGCATGTCAGACTGCACCAACATGGCTCCCATGTCACACTGTAAGATCTCAGCTGTCATAAAGTCAGACTGAACGACAATGAAGACATGAAAGAAAAGCCCCAGGAAATTGACGTCATCCACCTGTGATTCTTTCATTATCCTGCGTTTTGAAATGATTCAGAAAGTAAACGTAATCAATCTTGTAGTGGCAATTTTGCTCAGGCAGTTGTCTCATTAATAAAACCAGGAAGGAAAAAACTGTTTTGACTTTTTCCTGCGGTCATTTGAATTGTCACATGGATTGGGCATTAAATTCAGAGCTCCTATTGGTTCTTGGATTGAGGCTCATCGCAGCTGTTGTCACACTGCAGGAAAGTGTCGTAAAATCTTCTGACACTGCCAGAACTTCAGAGGAAAAATCTGATCGCAACAGGCACTAAGCGGCTGTCAGTGAACATGTCAAACAAACGATCAAAGATTTTAGTCTAGGATTTCAGGAATCTTTTAGGATTTCCCAACTTTGTCTCAGATGACTAAATCGTGGCTGAAATCTCACAGTGTGAGCAGGGCTTTAGTGCAACTTTCAAAATACATTAAATTATAGATCAGCCCAGACAAATGTGCAAAAGCACCTATTAGACTCATTGTGTTGAACAATGACTTCACATCAGCACATGAGGAGTACAGTGCACAGACCCTCACAGAGTACAAGGCCCAATCTCAAAACCTATTTTTGTACCCTCGATTGTAAGGGCCAAGGGGAAGGGCTTTAAAATTTACCCATAAAAATTGGTACTGCATGACAGCACCAGCACACGTCATCATATGTCATCTTGATCTCTTGCTTCATATGAGATCAGACGATCGCGACTGCTGTAGTTATTCCAGTTGTGCTATTTTTTTATATTTCTCTTCAGGAAATCACTGAAGGCATATATTATGTTATCATAACAATATAATGTGGCAATAAGCTCGTAACTATACGGTGCACTTACACAGTGACCATATTCATCTATGTAAACACACAAACACAACATTAACAATATAGCAGACACTGTAAAAAGGTCATTCCCAGACACTAGACTTTACTGACAGGGTATCTGAGTGTCAGAATGTGGTGGGACAGCTGTACAGGAGTTTTGATTATAGATTGCGAAAGTAGCGGTTTTTATTTTGGCATTTTTTTTTTAAAGCATGACGGTAAAACACGAACGCAGTTATAAATGTATTAAAACATGTGCTTGTTTGTTGTAAAAAATTGTAATAATGACAAAAAAAATACTAATTTGTGGATCTCCTTACTTCCGGGTGCAGTGATTCTGCTGTTGTGGCTGGTGTATTCTGGGAAATTCTTACCCCTTGGATTCAAGTGTGGTTCACCCCTTCCCCTTAGCCCTACGCCTTCAAGCTAAAGAGAATTGGGACACCCCTACCCCTTGACGTGAACGTGCAAAACGAGGGGTAGGGGGGTAAGGGGGAGAATTGGGATTGGGCCCAAGTCAAACTCAGGCCTAAACACTCCCTCACCTTTTGTGTGCTGAGTTTCTTCTCTCCTCCTACAGAGAGTCCCGACCCTTTGCTTTCCTTCCAGGTGTAGAAGCCGGAGTGAGGGGACGTGGGCAGCCGGTGGGGTTTGGAGGGTGGAGACGAGCCACTGTTTTTGCGTTTCTTCCCCAAACTCTTATGGTCAAAGCTGGACACCCTGAGTCCCGAGTCCAGTCCTCGGCTGTCTGGAGCCGACTGAGGAGTCCTCTTAAAGGCCCAAGAGGAGGGGGCGTGAGGGTCCGAGGGCCTCGCTTTGCTTCCTGGCGAAAGCGAGCCGTTGGTTTGTCCGTGAGAGGCTGACGGTGGCGTTTTGCTAATGAGTGGACGACTCTTGTTCTGGGACACACAGTTCTTGTCCGGGCTGACGGCTGAGTCCGAGTCTTCAAAAGAGGCTTTTCGTTTGCGCAGTGCAGCGGCGTCCGGTGTGGGCGTCCGATCTGATTCCCTGAGACGCATCTGCTGTTTGCTGGGCCGCCCGACTGGGTTTTTGGGCCGCCCGGGGCCCGATTGAGAAGGAGACCGTCCGAGTTTACTGGAGCCAGAGTTCTCGGACTGAGAGTAAGCCTTGCTGGTGGAGGAACTCTGTGGGTTTGGCTCCTTGCCTGGTCCGTGGGAAGAGTAGAAGGAAGTCTTGAGAGAGGAAGTCGTGTTGTGACTTCCTGCTCTTGGTTTGGAATGCTGGGAAATGGAGGAAGGAGAGGCAGGAACGGCTGCAGGCTTGGCTTGGGGACTCTGGGATTGAGGATCTGATGCTTGAGGTATTTTTCTGTGAGAGGGAGAGGAGTCAGGGTTGAATATATATATCAGAAGAGCGTTCACTTTCACATGCAGTACAGGGAGTAAAGAACAGGGTTTTGTCAGTGCCTTGAAAAGCTTTAGCTAATAGGGATTAACCTCAGAGCTACCTTGGAGAAACAAACACTCATAAAGCGAGAGGATCTTGGCACGGGCTCAAAGCACGCAATCTGGGAGCGAATCTCACAGAACCGGTCAAGAACAAGCTCTGCTCACATTTCACCCCAAAATCAAGCGACAAAAAGTACACCGAGTATTTGGAGAGTATTATAAGTAAATTGTTGAAGTAACTGCAAGTATTAACCAAAAACTGAGAAATGCACACTTGCAGTTAAGGAAAAAATTGGGTTCCACTTTATATGAGGTGACCTTAACTAATATGTACTTACACTGAAATTAATAATTTGTTGCAATGTACTTATTGTGTAAATCTGTTTTACATGGTACTTGTGATTGGTTAAATACCTGCATGTAATTACATCTGTAATCAAAAACTAATGCAAAGCAATGGACTGTAATGTATAGAGGAATGAAAACATGGAATGAATTGCCATCAGACATTACATGCTTTGTAACAAGTAAAATAAGTTTTAAAAAAATCGTTAAAGAAATATTGTGCCAATATAGTGGATTGTTGATCTGGATGTTACATCTAAATTTTGTATTTTAATGTTTTTATTGACCTTGTTATGTATTAATGTAATTTTGTGTTGTGTTTGATGGACCCCAGGAAGAATAACCATAAAT
>NC_079445.1:36749662-36852162 GCF_903798145.1 Danio aesculapii | reverse complement strand
AATGAACAGAGGTCTTTCCTGCAACCCCTTCCCTATTTCCTGTTAGTCATGTCCGCTGAACTTCCTGTCACTCTAAAGGTTGAAATCAGTGTCCATTGAAAGGCTTCAACACTCAGACAGCAACATACAGTTGAAGTCAAAGTTATTTGCCATCCTGCAATTTTTTTTCCCTTTTTAAAATATTTTCTAAATTATGTTTAACAAAGCAAGGAAATTTTTACAGTATTTCCTATAATATTTTTTCTTCTGGAGAAGGTCTTATTTGCTTTCTTTTGGCTAGAATAAAAGCAGTTTTTAATTTTTTAAAAAGGCATTTTAAGGTCAATATTAATAGACCCCTTAAGCAATATTTTTCGATAGTCTACAGAACAAACCATCATTATACAATGACTTGCCTAATTAACCTAGTTAAGCCTTTAAATGTCACTTTAAGCTGAATACTAGCATCTACTAATATCTAGTAAAATATTATGTACTATCATCATGGCAACGATAAAAAAAATATGTGATTAGAGAGGAGTTATTTAAACTATTATGTTTAGAAATGTGTTGAAAGAAATATTATTTCCGTTAAACAGAAATGGGGGGGGGGGGTTACTAATTCAGGATTAATAATTTAGCATTTAACTACACAACAGTAAAACACATCAAACACACCAATTCTGCTTTCTGGAATATTCTGTCTGAACACTGAAGACCAGCACACATGTTGACGATGAGCTACAAACAATGGTAACAGCTTATTACAAGATGATGTGGAAGTGGTGCTTAACTCACATTGCAGGTCAGAAGTCGAGTACACACTTTCTTTCTCTCAGTGTCCAAAACACCACAGTGCTTGTCAAGGTCACATTCTTTTTCTGTGGGAATACAACAAATTTTATGATCAAATTCATGATTTAATCTTGTTAGGATGGAGAAAGAGAGAGTTTTGTTTACTGCCATATCAGCTAACATAGCATCTCATGGCAAAAACATGACATGAATACGCCAACAATACGAATACGTCATCAACATGGGCGTCGCTAGGCCAATTTAAGAGAGTCGCCTGTGGTCAACAATAAATAATACATAAAATAAATAGTTTTAAAGTTAAGACTTTTTGAAGCATACACATTTAAAATGATTCTCTCCAGATTATAAACAGTCCTGTGACATTAAAAATAGGGCATTGCAAAAGTATACGTTACATAGCGCCTGAAAATAGTCCCCAGTTAGGTAAGAGCGCTGTATAATATCATTACTCCTGCTGCAGCAAAGTTCCTTGATTATTACACCGGAATGAGAGCATAGTTCCTAGCCATATCAGGCAAGAAAATCGCAACTTTACATTTTCTGTTGGTTTAATTAATGGTGTGTTCACACCAGACAGGGATGAAGTGTCAAACGCGAATGATGACATGAATAGACATCCTGCGGCGCTACTTTCACAAATGAGGTTGTACGAATGACGCGATTCAAGCAAATGAAGTGGTGCGAATTGAGCGTTTGCACGTTTGATGTGGTTTAGTGGACATTCGCACCGCGTTAACCAATCAGGAGCTTGCTCTTGTAGGAGCGAGATTATGACACAGCGCCTGTTGTTGGTGCCCTGAGGGGAAATCCTCCTGGCGACACTGGACAACAGCTCATCAAACTGGGCTCGGCTCAGTCGGAACACCTCTGAAAGCTTCCATCATCCAGGAATAGTTTCAGGAGAAGTTGGTGAACTCACCTCTGAAAGGATCTAGTTAACTCAGACACGGCGCCGAACAAATATATGCTGTTTTCAGCCTTTCTAAAGCACATAAAGCACAATTACTCTCTCAACAATACATGTTAGCCATTTAACAAGGAAGCTAGAATCACCAGGCAGACAGACACCCTGCCCATGATGCGAATCCGCAACTATTGTGAAGTGAATTTGACGCGTGAATGAAGCAAACTTGATGCGCTAATGAAGCAAGTACACTAAAAATGTTCACGTGTCTATTTACACACGAATAGCATGATTTATTCGTGCATGCTGCGTCTGGTGTGAACACAGCATTAGTACACAATGTAACCACAAAACAGTCAAGCTTCAAATAGGAAAATGACTAAAACTCTTTGGACATTTGAGCGAGATACTAATGGTCTAATCTGATTCAATGATTTAGGCTAAGCCAGGGCTGCCCAAATTTGGTCCTGAAGGGCCTGTGTCCAACATATTTTAGTTTCAACCTCAATTAAACACACATGAACCAGCTAATCAAGGTTTTTCTAGGTATACTAGAAAGCTCCAGACGGGTGTGTTGCAGGAAGTTGGAGCTAAACTATGCAGGACACTGGCCTTCCAGGACTGAGTTTGGAGTTTGGCTAAGCTAAAAGTTCTCCTGCCAGATACGAAGGCCAGCTGAATGGATTCAAAAGTGGTAAAACTCATTTATTCTACTCTATTTGACTTGTAAACTGAGCCCATTTACAAAAAAAAGGAGAGTTCCTTTAACCAAATACATTATTTTTACCATAAATTGAGAATGCCATAAATGTAGAAAAATTCAAAAGGAAAGTCAATCATTCTTCCCAGTTCTGATGTCATTCCTGCAGCACTTAATAAATAATATACTGTGTATTATTATAGAAATCACATATGATCTCAGTCAGACTTTGAATGTTGTCATTTAACAGGTTTTCTCAGGACTTACTAGAGACCATCTTGTGCGTCTTGGTTCCTCTGAGGTGTCCAGAGGGGACAGGGGCCGATGCCGCCTCTCCTCTCTGGGATTGAGGTCTTTCAGCTGCAGGAGGCGGCTGCCGGTTGGGCGACGGCCCTCCGTGTGGCCATGGAGGGTCTCTGTGGGCCGGGGGAGGAGAGCTGCGTGTGGGCTCAATTGGAGGAGGCTGCTTAAAAACAGCCGATTCTGAATGAGCCGAGTTTGAAGAGTTTGAAGGCGAGTGCCTGAGGGGAAACATCAACATTTATGAATTACACAGGTTGATTAAAAAATGAAAAAGTCTTTAGATCAACTTTTACAGCTGAGGTCAGTAGGTTTTGCCTCAGTCTCTGATTTGAAATCTGCAAACGGGATTATTTGGCGAATGACTGTTTTTACATGATTTGTGCATCAGCAAGTCTCCGCAATCACAGGTTCTACGTTATGAAAGAATCCTGAAAAATCACCAGAAAATGTGAACATTATTGAACAAAAAACATCTTCGCCACTAAAGTTCTGCTTAACTGAGAACAAAATATTATAACAAATATACGTAGCTATACACTGTAAAACCCAAAAAGTTAAGGTAACTCAAACCATTTGAGAAAACCGATTTTAACAAACCATTTAGGTTCAAAAACTAATCCTAATGAGTACTGCGAACTTAATCCATGAGTAAACGGAGCAATTTGGGCACAATAAAACCCAATAAATGAAGAGAACAAACCAACGGAGTACTGTAAAACCCAATAAGTTAAGGCAACTCAAACATTTTGAGGAAACCAATTTCTACAAACCATTCGAGTTAAACTAATCTATACGAGTAACGTGAACTTACTCTATTTAAGTTTAAGTAATGAGGTATTGAATTAACTTATTACCTTCAACACGGAGTTCAAAACTCTTTTCAAATGAGTAGAATTAACTTTCAGTACATTTTGAGTGAACTACAATCATTTCATTTGATAAAGTTGACTGTTGAGTTTTACAGTGTATATATTAATATACATTGAGCTACAAATGGTGATTAAGTTTTATGGTTGATAGGCAAAATCATGCCAAATATATCATTGTTATGTAATTAATAATGTTAATAACATCCAGATAGTGTGGCTGTGTGTACTTGTAGTATATTAGCATTACCTGTGGATTTCATTTTCTCTACAGTCCAGTCTAGGCTTGTCATAGCATCCAAATCTTTTTATACAGTGCTCATAGAAAATCGTACCTTGTGAAAATCTATACCTTTTCTCACATTACACCCTGCTTTTAAAAGATCTTAAGGATATAGTTTAGAAAGGCATGGGTTAGGAAAAGGCTACGCAGCCCTGCAGTTTAGTTCCAAGCCTTCTTCAACACACTTTTGCTCCAGTCACATTAGAGTAAGAGCATGCAGAATTTTGTTGTACGGTGCTGCGAAAAGGGGCGGGAATAAACAAGATTAGTCATTAAAAAAAAAAGCAAGCCATTGGTCCATATTTTCAATTTCTGTCCAGGAGGTCATATTTTAATTTTCGATCTGTCTCATGCAGTCATGTGATGCAATTTCACAGGTCAAAGTTCACCAAGCTTTAACTTTGCAACACAGAGAACTGCGAAACCTGCCGCACGAGCTTGCGTTTCCGATCTGATGCTTTCGTGTGCGTATGAATGGAAGCCTATGGGGAGAAAAGTCCAGTGTGACCTGTAGGTTTCAAACAAGCCTGAAGGACTCAATTAGTTTGATCAAGTGTGTTTAATTAGGCTTGGAACTAAACTGTGCAGAGCTCCAGCCCTCCAGGAACTGGCTTAGACACCTGTGGTATAAAGAAATTGTTCTTTTAACCACAAAAGCACATTAATGTTCGTGACAAAATGATGAATGGCAACAAGTTTATAGACCTGCAAAAATCTACCACTAGAAAATTAGAGAACATTACAAGCTAACCATTGTAAATCAGTTTAAAGTCTGTGCGAACCAGAAGTTGTGAGACTTCTTTCAGTATGTTGATGTACTTCCAACTGAAACTAAATATAACTAATGGTAAGAGGGACGTGGCTTAGAATATTGTGGCGAAAGTGTCCTTCGATGCTTCTACAGAAAAGGACTGCCACTCCAAATGTGAAAAAAAAATTGGCCAACTTTGTTTTGGTAATCTTCAATCAGGTTTTTCATGGATTCATCGTCCACACTTAAAGATTAATAAAAAAATAAAAAATAAAAAATACATTTGTATTTTACACAGACTTTAAAGTACTGCGAATGTTTTGATCTCTCCCTTCTGTACAGTTGAAGTCAAAATTGTTTTTCTTTTTAAAATATTTCCCAAATCATGCTTAACAGAGCAAGGAATTTTTCACAGTATTTCTTATAATATTTATTTCTTCTGGAGAAAGTCTTTTGTTTTATTTTGGCTAGGATAAAAGCAGGTTAATATTATTAGTCCTCTTAAGCAATATTGTTTTTCAATTGTCTACAGAACAAACCATTCTAAAGCCGCGGTCACACTGCACTTTCCGCCCCACAGACTTCCATTCATATGCACACGAATGAGTGTAAAATGCGTGAAAATGCATGAAAAGTTAAAGCTTGATGAACTCTGACCTGCGAAATCGCATTACGTGACTGTGTAAGACCAATTGAAGATCATGACATGACCTTCTTGTACAGAAATTTACAATATGGACCAATCGCTTGCTTTTTTATGTCTAATAGTCTTGTTTAATCCTGCCTCTTTTCGCAGCGCCATATAAGAGAATTCCGCAAGCTCAAACTCTAGTGTGACCACGGCATAACTCAATGATTTGCATAATAACCCTAACTTGTCTAATTAAGTTAATTTAGTTAAGCCTTTAAATGTCACTTTAAGCTGAATACTAGTATCTTAAAAAAATATGTAGTAAAATATTATGTACTGTCATCATAGCAAAGGTAAAATAAATCAGTTATTAGAAATGAGTTATTAAAACTATTATGTTTAGAAATGTGTTGAAAAAAATCTTTTCCTTAAACAGAAATTGGGGGAAAATATACAGGGGGGCTAATAATTCAGGAGGGCTAAGAATTCTGACTTCAACTGTACGTCAAACTAAGTTCATTTTAACAAAAACTAAACAAAGTTACAAACTGCAACCTAAAAATAAAAGACTGCTGAATCTCACCAAACTCCATCTTTCAGAGGTTTTGAGTGTCTGAACTGAGGCGGTGTTGCGGGGGATTGCGGAGACACTCGTGGGGGCCCGACGCTCTGGTTCCTGCTGCTCCAGGAGGCGGTGGCTCCGTGTGATGGTGGCGTGTGTCCGTGACGGGGTCTCTGCTGCTGGGATGGAGGTGGGGTGGAGCGGAGGTGTGCATAGAGCTTACCCAGAGGGCCGTGCCTCCTCTCGCAGTGCTTCTCGAAGGCCTGAGGCTTCACCACCTGACTGCAGTGGCTGCACACCACCAGGTAGAAGTCATCGTGACCAGGATAATGTCCAAAAGTGGACATATCTGCGCAAGCATAGCAGAGAGTAGGGAACAATTTTTTTAATGGAAATATTTGGCCCAGAGAAAGAGACTGTGTTAACCAAGCATGCTAATGTACATTAATATAACTTAGTAAAAGCTGCATTGCACAATACGGCAAAGACAAGACGGACTTTGAATACATACAGTGGGGGAAGTATTCAATGTGTCATGCTTTTTTTGGGGGGCGGGGATAATATTTCTAAAAAGAGTTGTTGACATGGAATTGAACCAGATTTTGGTAAAAACCCAAACAATACAAATATAAAAAAACAAAAACAATTATCTGATAAATGTGTAATGTGTAATAAAAATGGATGACACAATGAGAAATTACTAAACTACTGAAATGTATTCAATACTTGTAATAAAATACTTTTTTTGGTTATGGCAGCTTAAAGATGCCTCTCACATGCATTGTTGAAGTCTGTAGAAAAACTCACACCTCAGCAGAGTGTAAAAATCTTGATGGTTTCTGTGGGTCTTGTCTATCAAATCTGATCTTTAATTTGTATTCTCTACTGGATTTGAGTCAGGTGATTGGCTGGGCCATTCTACAGCTTGATTTTCTTTTTCTGAAAACATTTGAGAGTTTCCTTGGCTGTGTTTTGGATCATTGTGTTTCTGAATGTCCACTCTGGTTTCATCTTCATCATCCCGCTAATGCAGATGTTGGACTGAAGCAGCTAATATTCATTTACAATGAGGAAGGGCAGAGGGTTGCTGAAAAACTACTGAGATTTCACCTGCTGTCTGGGCTTTCACTGTCTTTCTAATCCTCCCTTTCTTCATGTGCTCAATACTTTTCACCGTGTCATTTAAAATACACATAACTTCATTTGTTATCTAATTAGTTTAATTTTCTTTGCATATATGAGTTTCTTTGGTTGTTACAAACATCCAAAATTGCAAGCCAACGGCACCTTTAGGAATGTTTTCTGAGAAAAGTGGTGTTTAATACTTATTTTCCCTGCTGTATAAAACACAAATTTAAAATTCACCTAATAAAATAAAAAGATATTTAGAAGAATTGTGTCATTTCTGACCATATTTGACAGATTTAATAAAACTAAAAAAGGGAATTAAAAAAAAAAATCATTTTTAGGTTTTAAATTGTTTAATTATTGCCCAAACCCTTGGACACAGGAATTCAAATAATTTCAGTAATTTTTGGTATGACACAACTTTTTGGCGCAAATAAATGATGAAATACATGCATAAGAATCATTTTAAACTGTGCATCATTACATTTAAAGTAAATTCATATATAGAGGAATTTCTAATGTGTTGTTTTACAAATTAAATTATACATTTTAAACCAATATTACTCATGTTTTGGTCTGTAATTGGTCGAACTGGATAAAAAAAAAATGTAAATAAAAAAATAACATATATACTGTGCTCCCAATGAGTACACCCCATTTTAAAAAGGAATATTGTCCATTTTTTAGTGAATATAGGTAATGTATTTTTGGTGCATTAAACAAACCATATTAATCATAATTAATATTTATTATAATAATATTTTAGTCACCAAACATATTTAGAAATGGAAAGATAAAACAATTAAATTTAGGCAAAATATTGCAAAAAATTAAAATAATTACAACCTACAAAATTTCAACTAAATTTGTATATTTTTTTTTACTTCTCTTGATTTTTTTCTCTTTAAATTTGTATTTAATATTTTTCTATAACAAATTTGATTGAACTAGTTTTTGGACTGTTATTGAACGCTACTTTGTTAGATAAGCTCCAGATATAATTTTTATAGCTTCCTATTAAAAATATGAATATAAAAAGATAGATTTATGATGAGTGTATTCATATATGCCTTTACTATAAGAGTACTAAAATCTGCTAAAAGTGATAAATTAATGTGAAGAGAGCCTATTAAATTCAGTTCATCAATAAATATTACACCTCTTCCTGCTTACTACGTTCCTTCTCTCTATGATTTAGCAACTTACATTTTTTTGTGGTTTAGACAGCATTAAAAGCAGTATATTAACCCTGAAGTCAATGCTGTTGTTTAAATCAGAGTATCTCTACATTAACCTCCATAAATACATCAAATCTTGACATAAGCGAAAAGTAGTTTTAAAAAGTGTATGAATTTACATACACAGGAAAAATAAATGAATACCTGTGGCTCCTGCAGACAAATTGAAGTCTTATGAAACAAAATAATAGCTCTGTGCCAGAAACGGAACGTAATTTAAACATTATTACCTTTAATTAACAGCCTCTGCAAATGGTCCTGAGTGCATTAATGACAGTCTGAAGCAGAGCTCCTGTCGCATAATGATGCATATCAAACATTGGGATTCTGTGAAGTCAATCTTCTAGATTGAAACAACGGATGTGAATGTAATTTTACTGTTTTTATATAGGGCTGAATAATCCAGGATAAACACAAGCACCATTTTACAAAACATTACAACACACATCCTCATGTAGGAGTTTGAGCTCATGTATACATTATTATGCAACTGGAAGCTTAAGCTCTAGACTGTCATGTTCAGGACTGCTGGCTGAGGCTGTGGATTAAAGACAATAAATATTGTGTTAATAATAATGTTCGGTTTCTTGCACAAACTGATCATTTTGCTTTATTAGAACACAAGTGTATAATTTTTTTGGCTCCCAAAGTCATTGACTTGTCATTTTGTCATTAAAATGTAATTTGGCATTTTATGTATCACCAAGGCCACAGTTTTAGCTTAAAAAAAAAAAAAAATTCATTAATGTTCAAGCAAACTTTATGTAAACTAATCTACATCTAAGATCAGTAGTTCTCAATTCCAGTCCCCCAGATCACCCCCCTTGCACATTTTGCTTTGCTGCGTCCCAATTCAGATACTTGTATTGTGCCCTAAAAGTATGTACTTTTGAGCGTTTAACAGAGGAGTATGCAAGCTTTGGGACATACTACTTCCTCCTTAACAGATGGTTATGTTGCTTATAAGTCAATCCTCTCGACTCATCATCTACATTTCTTTCATATTTAATTACCTACTACCTTAATGGAGAAGCAGAAGCAGGATAATTTGCCATTCACAAGTCTTTCATGCAGGGAAACCTTCTCAGGTCTTTGAGTAATTAGTAAAGTTAATATTATTAATAATTATTAAAAGTTAATGTCTGAACATATCTTGATATAAGTTCAGTACAGTTGTTGCAGATGAAATATAACACGGAAAACACAGTTTAATCATGTTCCAGTTGGCTAGATATTGATTAACAGACATACAAACATTTTACCGATGTCTCTCTATTGACGGTTGGTTTCGCCCGTCCACCATGTTTGTAGTTTGTTTACACTTTTCACCCGCATTTGTAGTTCTAATCCATGGATATTTACTTTAGATGTCACCTACCCTGTTGTTACCTATTAGAAGGAATGCGTCAATAGAGCCGCCATTTTCATACAGGGTAGCGCTCCATTGAAATGAATGCAAGACCAAGGTGCAGGGGAGGACTGTAGCCATCCAGAGCCAGAGAAATACAGAAATATAACTATGATTGGGTGTTTTCCCGGTGGTCAGTATGCAAATATTTTTTTTTTAAATTACGAAAATTATAATTTTCTATTACTTTCCTATATTGATGGATAAGTGACTGCACGGGCATTCCTGACAAAGAATGAGTGTTCATGTGCATGGAAATGTACTACCCACCCTCCCTGTTTAATTTGATCTAATCCGTGTCCTGAAACACACCACCTCTCCTGCTTTCACTTCTCATTCTGACGGAGGGAGCGTTTCGTTTGTGAATGAATCTTCAATATGAACGACTCATTCACTGAGCCGACAATAACACAAGTTTCTGGCAGCGCAGCATCTCGTTGTCATATTTCATTCACATTGTTTGCTTATTTTATTCAACAAAATTACCATAAGCTTAGTATGTAGTGCAAGTTGGAGCTACTTTGCCTTATGGTGAATGCAGTAAGTAACTGTATTATCCTAAACAACGCTACTTGTTGTGCACAAAAGCTCATGACATATAAAAACATAAAAAACTAAATGTTACCCATGAAATGTTCTGCCTTTGTGCTTTGATTTCTTTGTTTGCTCATTACTACAGCCGTACACATCGCTAAAGTCCAGTATCTTCACATTGTCACACTGTCTTGACTAGTGCGATTGAATGACACTTGTCCTGGAAGCACTGTACAAATGTGGCAGCGCTATTGACGCACGCTCGGGTCTGCATGTGATATCTAGTTTATACATCTATGATTCTAGTCCAACGCGCAATGTATTGTGGGCAATATCAACAGTTAGAGTATGGACGGTTCTACACTTAAAACTATTACCAGAAATTGTAAACCATCCGGGAACCTTTGGCATACTCTTTTCAACATACTACTAATATTTTCTAACATACTAATACTAAGACATAGTAATTCTATTTTCTAAAACTATTTAGGATGAATAGTATGCGAATTGGATCGCAGCATTAGTTAGTTACATAGACATGTAACATAGACAGAGTTAGTTATGGACCCTGAGTATGCGTCAATAGCGCCGCCACATTTGTACAGTGCTCCTAGGACAAAAGTCATTCAGTCACACTAATCAAGACTAAAGCCAATCTGAAGATGCTGGACTTTAAGTGCTGTGTACGGGTGTAGTAACGAGTAAACAAAGAAAACAAAGCACAAAGGCAGAACATTTCATAGGTAAGTTTACGTTTTCGTATGTTGTGAACTTTTGTGTATTGATGATAATACAGTCTCTAACTGTACTGATTATAAAGCAAAACAGCACCAAACTTGCACTAAATACTAGGCTTATGGTAGTTTTGTTGAATAAAATCAGCAAACAATGTAAATTAAATATGACAACAGGATGCTGCGGTGCCAGAAACTTGTATTATTGTCGTCGGCTAACTCAACGAGTTGTTCATCTGGGATTCATTCATAAACGAATCGCTGCCTCTGTTAGAATTAAAAGTGAAAGTAGGAAAGGGAGTGTGTTTCAGGACACGGATTAGATCAAATTTAACAGGGAGGGAGGATAATACATTTCCATGCACACAAACATACGCTCTTTTTCGGCAATGCCCATGTAGTCACTTATCCATCGATGTAGAAAAGTAATGTAAAATTATAATTTTCGTAATTTAAATAAAATAATGACCACTGGGAAAACTCCCGATCATAGATGTATGTATACATCTCTGGCTCTGGATAGCCAGTCCTCCACTGCACCTTGGTCTCACATTCATTTCAAAGGAACGCTCCCCTGTACTAAAATGGCGGCTCTATTGACGCATTGTTTCCAATAGACAGCAATAGCGTAGGCGACATCTAATGGAAATATCTATGATAGTTAAGTTAGTTAACGTTATTTGTCCCTGACTGTAGGAAAATTTCACTTGCAGCATACACTCACAGACATCTGACAGTTCACATTTGGCATTTATATAAATAAATCATTTTTAAAAACACGGTACTCCTACCGTAAATAAATATCCAGTCTACTAGCCATCAACTGCTACTGAGGAAGGAGGAATTTAAAAACTTAATTGCTTGAGGTATAAATGATAATTCTGTCCTTTTTCTACGCATCTGGGAACACAATATAGACGCGAGAGTGACAAAATGTGCAGGGCGGACCGGAATTGAGAACCACGGTCTTAGATGCTGCGAGGGTTAGCAAGTTATTATTATTTCCTGTTTTTCTGTGAACTACCCCTTCAAACTACTGAAGTGATATGGAAAAATGAGAGATTTACTTAAAGGGATAGTTCACGCAAAAAAGAAAAATTAACTCACTATTTACTCACCCTCAAGTGCTTCCAAACCTTTAAGAGTTTCTCTCTTCTGTTGAACACAAAAGAAAATACTTCGATGAAAGATGAAATCCTGTAACTACTAACGTCCATAGTAGAAAAAACAAATGCTTCAGGTTTTCAGCTTTCTTCAAAATATCTTCTTTTGTGTTCAACTGAAGGAGGAAACTCAAACAGGTTAACAGAAGTTAATTTCTACATGAACTATCCCCATAAATATAACAAAAGAACATTATTTATTGATAAGGCAGATTAGAAATGTTCCCTAACAGGAAGAACCTTCACATTTGTTAATCCCAAACAGCAAAACACCGGCCAATTAATCAGCTTATGCATCAGTCCATCACTAAATAGGTTTGTGTGCATACCACCGTTTCCACCTAACATGAATGATAAATACATAATGCCAACCCTCTTTCCTCAGTGTCATGGTTTCCGTCGTTTTTTTCCCATTCTTGCTGTATTCGTCTCCATCGGACCCTAGGAAACACAGTTGGAGGAAGTGTGTTAAAAACATGAGCACTAAAGACACCAGTCAATCCTATAAACCACATATGGCCATCTTTTCTAAACTCAACAATTTCTAGGGCCATCCATTCTAAACATTGAATGTGGTGGTCCAGAATGTGGCAAGACACTGAATGCAACACAGTGAGACAAACTGTGAGGAAAAAAAAAAAAGAGACCAACATTGACTTATGCATACTGTTGTGTTTATTGGGGGTAATACTATGAGAACAACCCAACTGTTTACGTTTTATTCCACAAGATGTTTAACGCAACATTCAATCTGTGCCTTGAACTGCTCATCTGTGAAGCACAAGCTCTCCTGTGGGTGGGGCCAAAATAAAAACTACCTGCAAATGAGCCCTACAGTATTAATTGCGCTGAAAATGTGGCCGCAGACTAAAGCAGACGAGCGGCTTTAGAACGAGAGCGTTTGATACATTTGAAGTTCCAGACAAAACGAACACGGAACACGTTCTATTATGACGACACTGATCGGCGAGAGAGCGCAAGCGCGTAACCCGGCCGGCTTTAGGACCCGGCAGGTTCTTTGTTTGGGTAACATGGTTTGGGATGCCGTGCCTTCTCCACGAAATATAAAGCACATCCGCGAGACTTTTTGGCGGTGGATAGAGAAATACCGGCGACGAGGCGCTCACTCACCCTCCGATGCTGTCAGGTTGGCTCTTTCGGTCCAGACGCTCCAGCTTTGGCCCACGAAATCATCGAGACAAGGCACCCGCCGTTCCAGAGCAGCCATTACTTTAACTGCGCGTTCACGCACCGCCATCATCACTGCGCGGCAAGGCGCTGACGTCATGGTGCGCGCTCCCGTGGGCGGATGGGGACCTGCGTGCGCGCACTTTTGCTAAATTACTTTTTTATTATTAATTATTAAATAAAGATTACTATTTTTTTTTTGTCTTATTTGCATTATGTTGTTTTATTAAAGGGTGGCTTAGTGGTTAGCACTGTCGCCTCACAGCAAGAAGGTCGCTGGTTCGTGTCCTAACTGGGCGGGTTGGCATTTCTGTGTTGAGTTTGCATGTTCTTCTCGTGTTCGCGTGGGTTTCCTCCGGGTGTTCCGGTTTCCTCCATAGCTCAAAGACATTTGCTATAGGTCAATTGAATAAACCAAATTGGCTGTAGTGTGTGTGTGTATTTATGTGTATAAATGTTTCCCAGTACTGGGATGCAGCTGGACGGGCATCTGCAGTGTAAAACATATTCTGGATAAGTTGGCGGTTCATTCCGCTGTGGCGATCCCTGATGAATAAAGGGACTAAGCCGAAGGCAAATAAATGAATTAATGTTTATATGTTAAAATTTTTATTTGACTATTTTAGTTCTTCAAACCCTTTAGCAATACAAATGTTCACATTTGTCATGCAAATACACTGAAATCTGTATATAATATTTCATATTTTGAATATATCTAAAAAATGAATAAAATAATTTTATTATTTTATAATATATGAAGAGTTCTGATGCAAAAACCTCTAAGTGCCGTCTGAAATTTCCATCCAAAATGAGCATATTTATGACTCCTGTGTTTGTTATTTTATTTTAAAGACATTTAAAAGAGTGTATTCTTGGCCATGAACTTGAAATTATTGATCCTACACACAGGAACCTGTTAAAATTGCACATTTTTCAAGGAAATTTCAAACAGCTTTAAGAGGTTTTTGCATCTGAACACTTCATATTTTAAAATAGTTTTTTGGCTATTTTACTAATAAAATTATTAATCCAGTGTTATGTATCCAGTATATTTTAATAGTTCTTTTGTCGCCATGAGCACCTTGGTGCTATATGTCAGCACACTTAACCAGACCATTGGCACTGACTATGTATCCAGTATATTAACTTTAAAATAGAATATAAAAAATATTTGTATAATCTTTCTTAAAAATAAACTAGCTATTAAATTTGTAATAAATGGGCCCACACAGAATCTGCACGTGCAGAAATCCAGATTTTCAGCCCATCGAGTCTATTTGATTACTTGTGTAAATGTGTGTAATTTTATATTTATTCAGATTTTTAATTATTTTCAGTAATATTATTGACTAATATGAAAATGTTCACATGATTTATTTCCAAGACAGTTTGTAGTTATATTTTCTGTCTTTTAGTTGATGTATTATATGAGAGACTTGCTTTGTTTACTAAATAAGTGGATCTAATTGGATTTGCATTGCAAACATTAAATAAATGTTAAAAAGGTAATATTTTTATTTCATACATCAAGTTTTTAGTTATTATACTTCCAAAAACTTTCCACATAAAAACACTGACTTTTTACAAAATTCTGTGCAGAAATAGCAAAAAATGTCAGCAGATTCTGTCTTCCCCAGGTTACAGGGGTGGGCTTAGTGATTTGGGGGCCCTAAGCAATTTCAGGCCCTAGGATTGAAACTCAAAACACTCTCTTTCTCTATAGATATTTTTTTTTCTTTTTCTTTTTTGTAAATAAACTCCATGTTAAAAATTTATTTCAACCTTAATCTTCTTAATGTAAATTAAATTAAAATGAAGTTTCACTATTCATGGGGCCCCTGATTTTTAAAAGAAGGAATAAACATTAAAATCTTAATGGTTATAGATATTTACAGCATATGATGGTAAACTTACATTAAAAAAAACTACATGATTAATATAGGACTCTTGGCATTGGTCAGGGCCCCCTAATTTCCCAGAGCCATAGCGGCTGCTTACCTCGCTTATTGGTTAAGTCCGCCCCTGCCTAGTTATAAAATAAAACATAAAAAAATAATAAAAGATAAGCGCATGAAACAAATCTATACACAATAACGAATTATAACCATGGATAACATTAAAATACATACATATCTCATTTCAATGAGATAATTTTAGACTAAAATGAAACGATTAAAAACTAAATAAAAAAACAATAGAAACAGAGTAAAATAACTAGTGTTTACAAATAAATACCATATTATAATAATCAGAAGAACACAGAAATATGTTAACTATTTTTTCTACACATTTATAATATAATTTTTTTCACAGTACAAACTGATCTTATAGACCACTTTAATGTGGTCGTGTCATTGGCCCATGAACATTTCCTGCTTGTCATCAAACTATTTCATAACCGTAACAAGAGGCAATTCAATCATAACTTAATGTTAAAACAGCTATCATAATATTACTTATCAATATGTGGCTCTTTTGGATTCTCGGAAGCTACAGAAATGAAAAATGTAAAACAGGAAATACGTTGGGACCATTGTTTTTTTGTTTACATCTCTCAAAAGTGTCTGTGTGTGTGTGTGTATATATATATATGTATATATATGTATATATATATATATATATATATATGTATATATATATATATATATATATGTATATATATATATATATATATATATGTATATATATATATATATATATATATATGTATATATATATATATATATATATATATATATATATATATATATATATATATATATATATATATATATATATATATATATATATATATATACATATATACATATATACATATATACATACACACACACACACATAATATAAATATATACATAAATATCTTTGTTAATTATTTTATTCTGTACATAATCTGATATTATCTTGTTAAATTAGTAGTTTAAATTAATATAAGCACCGAGGCAATTCACATTTATCATTCAATGTTTGTTTACTGTGATTTTTCTAAATAAACACGTACAGTATGTGACACCAATGTTATTAGACGATGGATTTATTGCGCTAACAACACCACCCTCTAGTGGTTTTATATAGGAAACAGCAGTTTGTTTTGGAAATAAAAACACAATCCAACAGCCAACATATATTTACAGCTCTCCTCTTTTAATACTAACCAAAAACTGCAAACAGCCCTTCTGGAGATTTTCCTTCTGAACTTAAGAGACACAATAGAGATACAAAACACAACGAGAACAACTGAAGGCCCGTTTTTTTTGTTTGTCTAAACCAAATGAGGATTGCACAATGACCACAATGCCACTTTTGACTTTTTCTCCCCTTTTTAATCACTAATGAACCCAAACTAGAATCCTTTTTATATTAATTCCAATGGTCTAATATTTAAGCTAAATTCACTTACCAGGTAATTGGATTAAAACATTCAGATTTGGCAGTAAATGCTCCTCTTACATTTGAAACAACTACTCGAGGATATAATAAAAAAAAATTAACTGGTGATATAAAATTAAACTAATAACAAATCACACACTGCACACAGACAATCACTGTTATTGAACAATTACTCTGTTTTTTAGGATCAAACTGAATGCAATTCCACAAAAACGTTCTCTCCTGTAAAAAATAAGATGGTAAAACATGCCACAGATGCTGTAAATATACACATAAACCCATGTGATGCTTCATTTACAGTTTCAAGTAAGCTGAATACAAACAAAAGACAACATTACTACTCTGAACAGTAGAAAAACTATTAAACAAGTGTTGCTTTCTGCCAAACAATGCCTGGTGTTGAATAATTAACATACTTTTTCTGATGGCATAAGAAATATGGCCTTTGGTGTAGTGTTTTTTATTATTTATTAAACCAAACAGCACTTAAACTGACGCAAACATCTTTAAAATAAAAGGTTGCATGCTGAATATCAGATTAATATGGCTGAAATCAAGAAAAAAACATCCCATCATGAGCGTAAATGAAAAGGCACCAATAAATAGATGTTAAAACTACAAGGAAAAACAAGCTTTCGACGTCTAGAGCTAGATATTAGTGTGATGCTAGTGTTTTAAGTGCTCATTTTTCCAAAAGTCTGATTGTAGTGGATATTTAGGGTTATGAAATAGCAGGTCGTCAATTAGAAATATTAATATTAATAATAAAACAAAAAGCACAATAAAGTTGTAAGGTGTCACCGAATTGCTATTGATCTAATACATAGGGCTCATACATTGATCCAATACATACAAACTCAATTCCTGGAGAGCCGCAGCTCTGCACAGTTTTGCTCTAACTCTATTCTAACGCAGCTGATCCAACTAATAAAAGTGTTCAAGAGTAGTCTTGAACACCAGTTGGATAAGGTGTCTGATTAGGGCTGAAGCAAAACTGTGCAGAGCTGCGGCTCTCCATGAATTTGAGTTGCTTTCTGCTGAATAATGTCTAGTGTTTAATAATTTACATACTTTTCCTGATGGCATAAGAAATATGGCCTTTGGTGTAGTGTTTTTTTATTATTTATTAAACCAAATAGCACTTAAACTGACGCAAACATCTTTAAAATAAAAGGATGCATGCTAAATATCAGATTATTATGCCTGAAATCAGGAGCATTTCCTTTTGTTTGACAAATCTAACTCAGATGTGTTTTGGATGCACAAAAAACATCCCATCATGAGCGTAAATGAAATGCACCAATAAATAGATGTTAAAACTACAAGGAACAACAAGCTTTCGACGTCTAGAGCTAGATGTTAGTGTGATACTGGTGTTTTAAGTGCTCATTTTTCATAAAGTCTGATTGTAGTGGATATTTAGAGTTATGAAATAGCAGGTCGTCAATTAGAAATATTAATAATAAAACAAAAAGCACAATAAATGAACCGAAATGCTGTTTAATAGATAGGGCTCAAACTCAGTCCTGGAGGGCCGACATCCTGCAGAGTTTAGCTCCAACTTGCTTCAGCACAGCTGCCTAATAGTTTCTAGTTTGCTATTTATAGCTTGATTAGATCGTTCAGGTGTGTTTGATTAGAGTTGGAGCTAAACTCTCCACGACCCTGGCCCTCCAGGACCGAGTTTGGGCACCCCTGATCTAGCACATAGGTCTAAAACTCAATTCCTGGAGGGCCGCAGCACATTTTTGCTCCAACCTTATTCTTACACAGCAGATAAAACTAATCAAAGTTTTCAAAAGTAGCCCTCTGATTAGGGCTGGAGCAAAACTGTGCAGAGTTGCGGCCCTCCAGGAGTTAAGTTTGAGACCTATGATCTAATACATTTTTATGACCTGCTTTTGTCAGTGCTTTCAAGCAGACACTAAAATAATAATAATGATAAAACAAAATTCTAGAAATGATGAATTCAGCTTATTGCATTTATAGTGAACTGCAATGCATGACACTTTTGCATATTAAAGTGTAGTTTCTCTTCGGTGTGTGTGTGTGTGTGTGTGTGTGTGTGTGTGTGGACATGAACAAACGGTGATGTCCTCTGCTGTATAGATGTGTGGAGAGGAGAGGAAGGAGCCGCTTTTGTCTGATTAGGAAGTGGAAACTCCTTCTTCTGCGTTTACTGGTGGATTTGCCGGCTTGTGAAACGGAGTCTCCTTGTAGATGAACCAGCAGTTCCCTGCCCACAGAATCAGGTTCAGGAATCCAAAAAGCTAGAGGAGGGAGAACCGAGAAAGGTTTATTTAATGCTTACTTTTGATAAACTTTCAGCGTATTTTCCTGAAAATAGGTCACACTGATCGTGGCTATGTGCACACTGTAAACAGCAGGTATGATTTTTTTTTTTATTTGAAGCGTTTTGCTAAATCTGGCAACATTGAGTCAAAAAGTAACCATTCCCTGTTATTAATAAAGGTTCTGTTTGTAAGTTTCTGACTCTTTTGAAGCATAAAAATACCATTATTTGTTTGCAGATATTTAAGAAACATGCCAAGTGAACATTCTTGGTTATCTGAAAAATTTAGAAGATATAAAACATGCAAAGTTTGAAATTTGTCCGCCTACATTGACCAACAATTTATTTTGACTTCACCTCATACTTCAGTTTCTCATCAAATCTTCTGACCAATCAAATGCTCTCTAGTATCTGACATGCTCCGCCCCCTTCAAGACACTTCACATTTGATGCGCTTGATCTCAACCACTCTCACTGGTAGAGACGCAATAAACATGAAAGGCTATTGGCTGTTATTCAAAAAGGGGAGGAAGCTATGATATGTCCTGCCCTCTCTTCAGGTTTTAGTTGAGATTACATCAAACATCAAATAAAAAAAATGCAGATTCCAAAGCACTTCAAATGACCTTTAACTTGAAAAACAAAACAAAAACAAAAGAAGAGCCGAATTAAGACTCATACTGTATACTCACCACAGAGGAATTGAGACGACCTACAGATGGGTAACTCTTTATGTCACATTTATCTTCAGGCAGACAGTGAATAATAAGCCTGTTCGGATCTGTGGCATATTTGACATCAGTTAGACCTTTTCCCCAGGCGGAGGAGCAAACCAGCCACAAGAAGGCAAAGATCCCGGTCACCACCAGATCCTGGAGAACAAGCGGAGTACAGTTTGTGTTATCAGTGCTTATTTGTGGGAACTGCAGGAGAAAATGTATAATCTGACAAAGAGGCTGTCAGAGGGACAAAAAGATAAGAGGAAAATATAACAAGAGATGTAAATAAGACACACAGATTTTATTTTTATTAGGGCTTTTATCAACTTTGTTCTTCCTTAAAGTTTTAGTGATTTTGTCTTGCTTTCATTTTAGCTATAAATGTAGTTATTTTAGTACATGTTACAAAAAAATTCTTAAACATTTCTTTGACAAACAAATGAAATAATACAGTTTAAGTATTAATTTGTTTGTTTCACCTGAAATTTTCATTTTAAGTAACACAAATGGTTCAGTTTTAGTTAACAATAATATTGAAGCTGACACGCACAGGATAAAAAAAGAATTCTACATCTATTACACCTATTAAAATGCAATTCAGTGCAATACTATTTAATATTACACTGCATCCGGAAAGTATTCATAGCTCTTCACTTTTTCCACATTTTTTCATGTTACAGCCTTATTCCAAAATGGATTAAATTCATTTATTTCCTCAACATTCTACACACAATACCCCATAATGACAATGTGAAAAAAGATTTTTTGACATTATTGCAAATTTAGTAAAAATAAAAAAACCTGAAAAATCACATGTACATAAGTATTCACAGCATCATGCCGTGGGGATGTTTTTCAGCAGCAGGAACTAGAAGATTAGTCAGGATGGAAAGGGAAAGATGATTGCAGCAATGTACAGAGACATCCTAAATAAAAACCTACTTCAGAGTGCTCTTGATCTCAGACTAGGGTGACGGTTCATCTTCTAGCATGAAAATTGAGTGGCCCAGCCAGAGCCCTGATCTAAATCCTATTGAACATCTCTGGAGAGATCTGAAAATGGCTGTACACCATTGCTTCCCATCCAACCTGATTGAGCTTGATAGGTACTGCAAAGAGGAATTGGCAAAAATTGCCAAAGACAGGTCTTCCAAGCTTGAGGCATCATATTCAAAAAGAGGCTGTAATTGCTGCCAAAGATGCATCAACAAAGTATTAGGCAAAGGCTGTGAATTCTTATGTTCCTGTGATTTTTCAGGTTTATGTTTAATAAATTTGCAACAATTTAAAAAAATATATTTTTTCACATTGTCATTATGGGGTATTGTGTGTGGCATGGTTGTTGGTTCCAGACAGGCTGGTTCTGTGGGTGCAAATGCCTTGTTGATGCCGGAGGTCAGAGGAGAAAGACCAGACTGGTTTGAGGTAATAGAAAGGCAACAGTAACTCAAATAACCGCTCGTTACAACCAAGTAATGCAGAAGAGCATCACTGTACACACAACACGTCCAACCTTGAGGCGGATGGGCTACAGCAGCAGAAGACCACACCGGGTGCCACTCCTGTCAACTAAGAACAGGAAACTGAGGCTACAATGCGCACAGGCTCACCAAAATTGGACAATAGAAGACTTGAAAACGTTGCCTGGTCTGATGAGTCCCGATTTCTGCTGCGACATTCGGTTGGTAGAGTCCGAATCTGGCGTCAACAACATGAAAGCATGGACCCATCCTACCTTGTACCAACAGTTCAGGCTGATGATGGTGGTGTAATGGTGTGGGGGATATTTTCTTGGTACACTTTGGGCCCATTAGTACCAATTGAGCATCGTGCTAACGCCACAGCCTACCTGAGCATTGTTGCTGAACATGTCCATCACTTTATGACCACAGTGTACCCATCTTCTGATGGCTACTTCCAGCAGGATAACGTGCCATTTCATAAAGCATGAATCATCTCAGACTAGTTTCTTGAACATGACAATGAGTTCACTGTACTCAAATGGCCTTCAAAGTCACCAGATCTCAATCCAATAGAGCACATTTAGGATGTGGTGGAACGGGAGATTCGCATCATAGATGTGCAGCCAACAAATCTACAGCAACTGTGTGACGCTATCATGTCAATATGGACCAAAATCTCTGAGGAATATTTCCAGTATCTAGTTGAATCTATGCCACGAAGGATTAAGTCAATTCTGAAGGCAAAAAGGGGTCCAACTTGGTACTAGTTATGTGTACCTAATAAAGTGGCCGGTGAGTGGATATGATTAATGAAATACTATTTCAGGATCACAGTGCAAAACCACAACACTAATTCATTGTAATTTTACGTCCTAAAACGTTTCCACTATTCTTTAAACCACCAGCTTTGACCAATTGTCAGAAAGATGATTCTGAATAATTTAGAATCTAATAAAAAATGTTGAGATAGATGGGTGTTTCCCAGTACGGGGTTGCGGCCTGATAGGGCATTTGCTGTAAAAAGCATATGCTGGATAAATTGGCGGTTCATTCCGCAGTGGAAGACACAATTCTATCTTTTTTTACATAAATCATAAATACACCTGTTATGCTGAATTATGCTGTAACATAATTTCACTCTTGTTTTGATATTATATTTTCATAAATATTTGAATCTCTGCAATACAAATCTTAAAAGCATTTAATATATTTTCTATGCAACTAAAAACCATATTTGCTCAATTTAACACACACACACTAGAAACAAGACATTGCATTTTGCTCACAATCACAATAATTACTGAAATAAAAAAAGCTGACTGAAATTCAATCAATGACTCACGATGATGGGGCCTCGGTTCGACTCCCTATAAACCTGCTGGTAGCCCAAGTACAGGATGAGGGTGAAGGTACAGTACAGAAAACCCAAGACGCCGATAGAGACGAAGAATTCAGCTGAGGATGAGAAATCTCCCTGCAGGTAAGTCGTGTTCTTGGAGCCATTGCAATGATTAATCAGGTATGGATGACTCGGGAGCCTAGAAAGCGGAAGTCACATGTTAACTGGGGCTTTTCCATCATTTAAGTGCACAGAACTATAACATTCATTTCCTTCAAGCCTGTCAACATGCAAATGGTTTAAGGCTTGTTCACACCATAAACAATATCGTTAATAATTAAAATAATCCATTTGACCACCCCTATAACGGTTCACGCCATTGTCAATGCCAAAACCGGCAGATTTAGTGCACCGACAGACACCGCAAGCTTTCACAAGACTGATTTTTCATAAAATAGGTGTTTGTCTAAAAGTAAAGTGAATATAGATGCATAGTTTGACTTAAGTAGGCCAAAATAGCTAATCAGGTCAGAATACATTAAATAGACTCTCCCAAAAAACAATGAAAACTTAAAATACATTGTATTAATAAGCTAGATGTAATTTTAATAAATATATTACACTTTTCCTGTGTAATGTACAACTAATCCTGTTATAACAGGATTACTCTACCTGACAAAGGTCTTGTTTTAGGAACAACAAATAATAACTTGACTGCTAGTTGATCATTTGGTATCAGAAGTGGCTTATATGAAAGGCAAAGGCCTCTAGATTACGCTTATTTTACCAAAATAAAATATGATCATGCCTTAATTTTTCATATTTAATAAGGACAGTAAGGTCTGACTTTGCTTAGACAAAAGTCTTGTCACTTAATGTCCAGTATAGAATATAAAGTCATGCTGCAGTGGAAAAAGAATGAGCTTGGAGGACTGCATCCATACATCTCTGCAATGACTCAAATAACTTATTAATAAAGTCATCTGGAATGGCAAAGAAAGTGTTCTTGCAGGACTCCTAGAGTTCATTAAGAGTCTTTGGATTCATCTTCAATGCCTCCATCTTACCCAAGACATGCTCAATAATGTTCATTTTGGTGACTGGGCTGGCCAACCCTGGAGCACCTTGACCTTCTTTGCTTGCAGGAACTTTGATGTGGAGGCTAAAGTATGAGAAGGAGCGCTATCCTGCTAAAGAATTTGCCCTCTCCTGTGGTTTGTAATGCAATGGGCAGCACAAATGTGTTGATTCCTCAGGCTGCTGATTTGCCATCCACTCTGCATATCTCTCGCATGCCCCTATACTAAATGTAACCCCAAACCATGACTTTTTCCTTCACCAAACTTGACTGATTTCTTTGAGAATCTTGGGTTCCAATAGATCTTCTGCAGTATTTGTGATGCAGTTCAACAGATGATTCATCTGAAAAATATACCTTCTGCCACAAATGATCAACTAGAACTAGTTATTATTTGTTGTTCTTACAAATAAGATTGCTAACTTTAATTGGGAAGACTTTTGTCAGGCAGGGTATATTATTTAACAAAGATTAAACGATATTATTTTAAAATAATTTATTAAATGATGACGTTTTAAAAGGATTTTACATTTGACAGTTCAATTTCTGTACCTGAATACTGTTAGACTCTCCAGACAAAAATAAAGCACTGTTTATTTAACTTTTATCTTTCCTCTATTTTGTTTAAATATGCTTCTAATTTATTATAATTTATGTAAATGCACTGCTTAGAAAAAGACTTGATCATCCCGAATGAAATCTTTCCAAATAGAGCTGTTCAAATCATCTGTCGAAACTATATTCATATCGCTATATAATCACAGAAAAACTATACATTTCAATGTCAGATTTTTCCAATATCGTGCAGCCCTAGTTCAACTGTAATCATACAAAGCTCCAAAAACAAAACAACAACTGTAAATACAACTTTGTTAGGTTATATCTTCTCCCCGCATCAAGTTGTCTGTGTGTTTACTATGGGCAGTATGACGTATTGCCATTAAAGTCAGTAGCGCAACACACACCCACAGACATTGTATAATCTTATGAGGAAGACATAGGCAAACAAAGCAATATTTACAGGATTTTTGGGCACACAAAAGTGTTTTTGGAGCTTTGTATGATTACAGTTGAATCACCGAAGTCTGTTTTGACAATGTATTTGTTGCCTTTTAAAACTCTAAACATCTCAGCACCATTGGTGTCTATGGAGAATGAGGGAGCTCTCATATTTCATCTAAAATATCTTCATTTTGGGGTCTGAATATGAGCAAATGTCTCAGGGGATTGGAAAGAAATGAGGGTGAATCATTTTCAGTTTTGAGTGAACTGACCCTTTAAAGTAGGATGGATTCTGATTGGATACCAATGTGTTTATCATTCGGCAACTGGAAAAACATGAGCAATTTTAAAAAAAAGGGATTTTAACAATTGTTTCTCTGTTACAATAGTGATTTGACTCAATTCTTTTTCATTTACAACAATTTTAACAACTAAATCTTGATTGTTTAAAGGGCTGGGCTGATAAATTATATTATATCGAATCGCGATAAAATTTATGTCAATAGCAACGATAAGCTCTGTTTTACTCTATATTGTTCTAAGAGCCAATCACACAGCAGAAATGTGTAACAATGGGAATCTAAAAGTGGGTTGATACAAAATTTTTGGCCACCAAGATGTAAATTTTCATCTACCGAAAATTCATCGGCCAAAAATATGTTATTTTTGTGGCTTCAGTCATCATTGGGATACTCTTTTAAATCTGGAAGCAACAACTTATATGGAAATAAATATCATTATCATTCAATATGGAAAATAATTATTGAGATTGCATTTTTGCCATATCGCCTAGCCCTAATCGTTTATGGTTTTCACTGTTGGTGTAAACAAGTCTTCCTAAATTGCATGTTCAACTAGACAGCATTTTAACAATAAAATGTATAGAAATATGATTGAAATGTGGCTGTTCATACCTGAAAGGATATCCAAAATTAGCAGTAACATCAACTATTTCTTTGTCTGGACAATTAACAGTGAACACAGTGGATCCAACATAACCACCAGTGGTTGCAAAGGCACAAATGGTAAAAACCTAAAAAACACACACACAGACACACATAAATACACACAAAAACCATTAAAAGACATCTGTGTATTTGAAAATGTTCTTTTTGGAGTAGCAAAATGACTTTAGAATTGCACAATTAACATTGCATAATTAGTTTGAAACTCTCCTCCCGCATATTTTGTGTCTGAGCATAAAACTTGATACGCATATGCAATGACATCTGTTTCCCAGCGATTTCATCACCAGTATTTCACTGTTTCTTCAGTACATCCTGACAAAAACATTTGTGCTGATTGACTGTGTAAATATGTTTTTAGATATCTGATTTATACGTTGTCCACCTTTAAAATAGGGTCTTAATTTTAAAATTAGTTATTAATAAAACAAAAAAAAATGATTTAGTTTTACATACACAATTAAAGCAACAAAAATAAATGCTTTAAACACAAATTCAACATAAGTCGTCAGTGAAGATGAAACGATTAACGAAGGTAAAATAACTCAAGTGTTTGCATGTACTAACATTATAATAATAATAATAATAATAATAATAATAATAATAATAAATAAATAAATGAATACAAATTTTATTTGGAAGATTGTGCACATCCCTTTAGTATAAATTTTCAGCTTTTGCCATCAAAAAGACATTTTAGGGAGCCTCAAGTAAAAAAAAAAAAAAAAAAAAAAAAAAAGGTCATTTGTGCCATTAGAATTTTAATTAAGGGCGTTTAAAAATAAGTATGGATAGTTAATTGCGTTGTAACGTGATTTATGTAATGATATTGAATGTATTAGTGTTACTTTTTTTGTGATATACGTGATATGGATGTTGATGTAATTATTTGGTAAAGCCAAAGATAAATTTCCAGTTGTGGACAGTAAAGTCAAAGTCATAAAATAAAACAACAAAAACAAACAAAACCAAACAAAATTAAATAAATAAATAAAACAAAAACAACAAAAAAAAAATTAACTAAAATAAAAATAAAACAAAACAAAATACATAAAATAAAAAAACAACATAGCTAAAAACTAAATAAAAAAACTAAATAAATAAAATAAAATAAAAACAGAACAAAAAATAAAAAACAAAAACAAACAATAAAAGCAAAAAATAAAACAGCAAAACAAAAAATGAAATAAACAATAAAACCAAAAAATTCATTAAAAAAAACAATAAAAAATGAAGACAAAAATAAAAACTACAATAAAAAAAAAAAGAACAAAACAAAATTTAATAAAAACAACAAAACAAACAAAAAACAAAAAATTTATTAAAAAAAATAAATAAAAAAAGACATAAAATAAAAAATAAGAAAAATAAAAAATTTATTAAAAAAACAATAAAAAAAAAAATAAATTATATCAAATAATAAATAAATAAATAAATAAAAAATAAATAAAACAAAATAAAACAAAATAAAATCCCTCTAACAGCACTGTCTTCAAGCAGAGAATTCCTCCATCTGTAAATGATTCCTCAATCTTTTCCCCCGGCTGACTCACAGATATCCTGGCGCGTGGTTCAGTGCTTTCCTTTTACAAACTCCCCACTTCCACACAGGAAGAGGCTTCTGCAGACACTTGTGAAAATCACTACAGTAGCACAGCTATGATTTATAGTTTCAGCAGATATTTACGTGAACCTGTCTTTCCTGTGTTTTGCTGGTAAATTGTGACCATTTGTGAAAATAAAGATCTTTTAACAGCCATATTGTGTAATCTAGGAACAACATAGATCTTAGGCACAGATTTACAGGAATTCTGTCATTATTCGCTTTTTATTGTTTCAAACCACATGACTTTCTTTTACAGACTGACGATGGGTAAAAGAGCAGAACTTTCACTTTTAGGTGTACTATCACTTTAAGAGGACTTTTCTTGTAGGCTGAGTCAGTGGAAATGTAACAAATATTCAAGCCGAGTTAAAGTTTAATCTTTCCTTTTTGCATTTCAGCTACATATTAAAGAATTCCAAGGACTGTCCGGTCAGTGAAGCGAGCTCTGTGGATTCCCCCATTTCAGAAACGATGATCTTCTGAGAAACAGCTGCTGTTAAACAGGAAAAAAAATACAGTAGGATGTAGAAATTCCCTCAAGTGTGAACACTGGCCTTTCAAAATGCTGCTGATTGGATTGGTGAATCTCATGAAAAAGATAAAAAAAAACTTTTAAAATGATTTTCAATAAGCAAAATACAGCTGAAATCATCTGATTTTGATCATTTATTCTATGATTTAACTGTTGTTATTGTGCAGTAAAAGTTTTAAATTGGATGCAGAAAGAAGAAAATACTATTATAAGAAAAATACTATTATAAGAAAATATATTATATTATATTATATTATATTATATTATATTATATTATAGGCGTCATGGTGGCGCAGTGGGTGCTGGTTCGAGCCTCGGCTGGGTCAGTTGGCATTTCTGTGTTAAGTTTGCATGTTCTCCCCGTGTTCATGTGGGGTTTCCTCTGTGTGCTCCTGTTTCCCCCACAGTCCAAAGACATGCACTATTGGTGAATTGGGTGAGCTAAATTGTCCGTAGTGTACGTGTGTGAATGAATGAGAATGTATGGTGTTTCCCAGTGATGGGTTGCAGCTGGAAGGTTAAATATGCTGGATAAGGAACATATGCTGGATAAGTTGGCAGTTCATTCCGCTGTTTCGACCACCCCACATTAATAAAGGGACTAAGCCGAAAAAATATGAATGAATTATATTATATTATATTATATTATATTATATTATATTATATTATATTATATACAACAGTTCTGTCTGGTTCTTAAATCTGATTAGCTGATCACATATTCAAGTAATATCAGCACTGGTACAGCCTCTTCACCCTTGTGTATTACTTCGCCTACACGAGTGGCAAGCAGAGGACTACAGTTTGACAAATTTTGCTGCTGTTGGACAACATGATGTACTTTTGAGTTTTTAGGCAAGAATGTAGTTGTTTGGATTGCAAATAGTTTATTTATAAGGATAGTGCCTATTTAAAAATATTTATAATTTTGGTGGTTCAGCGCATTCGCAGACATCAGCCTGTCATACGGAGCAGAGCAAAGATAGTTGACGTTCCACCACAAGATGGCGACAGAGACAGCATAATAAGTCCTTATTGGAGACAAAAACTGCATTTTTCAGCATACGTTTTAAACTACATCTGAACAAATCATTACAAAACAGGTAAATGACATTCTAAGTCGATCTCTCTCTTTTTATCTGTAGTGCTGTATTTATACCAGAGTAATGTTAGTGTTTACTTTGCTTTGGCTTTTTTGGGGTAATTATTGTGATCTCCCGATATCAACAGAAAAATACAGGGAAATCTCTGTAGACTAATGGCAATTCATACCGTTCAGCCTTATAATCTTAAAATTTGAGTAAAATCATCATTTCAGACATTATGCTAGAGAATCATTTAAATACTACCTCTAAGGAGATGTTAGGGAATGAGTAGCGGTTTCTGCTGTTTTGACATCAGCTGCAGATGTGAATGAACAATGAAAGAAAAGTAGTTCCTCATACAAAAGGGTTTTGAGACTCTCCGTGTTTGATTTTCTTTTTTATACACACGATTATGCAGTCGAACTGTTGTATAAACACAATATCACACGAGTAGCAGTGCGATATGGCTGTCTATCATCACTGCATGGTGGGACACTAAAGGCTGATTTATACTTCTAAGTCAAGCACACACGTATGCACCGGTGCAGCCTGCGTGTGGTCACATAGGCCTCGACGTGACCGACGCTGACACGTACCTCTCAAAAAATTTAACTACACGTCGCAACGACGCATGGTGCAAGCTCTGTGATTGGTCAGTTTGGTAGCGCTGACGAGTGCACGAGCTGCACGAACCCTTTGGACCGAGTGTTTACAAGGTGTCGAGTCTAGAGAAGGAGCTCCAGATGGAAAGTTTTGTTTTGCGTTTACCTTATGATTAAAGTTGTTGCATGTCCCCCGGTTCCCACCTTTATTCATTCATAACTGCATATGTTCATCAACTTATACAGCATATGTTTTAGACAGCGGATGCCCTTCCAGCTGCAACCCAGTACTGGGAAACATCCATACACACTCATTCCCACTCATACACTACGGCCAATTTAATTTACCCAATTCACCTGTACCACATATCTTTCGACTGTGGGGGAAACTGGAGCACCCAGAGGAAACCCACGCAAACACGAAGAGAACATGCAAACTCCACACAGAAATGCCAATCTACTTGCATTAACTACTGTCCTAACCACTGAGCCACCGTGTCGCTGACTCAATTCATTATACCAGACTATTCAAGGTCTGTATTAATGTGCCATCCAACAAAACTATAATTCAATTTATTATAAGAGGCCATTCAAAGTCTGTATTAACACCAAACTATAAATAAAAAACAAAGAAACCGACACTAGACTGCCTCCGTCCCTCATTAAACCAGATATCTGATCCTCTAAACAACATTGGTCCGTATTGCACACCAAAAAGATTGTAAAAATACTCCTACACTTTCACTTCCCTAAAAATCCCTCAGCTTTCTAAGAAGTGGGTGTGTGATGATCTTCACCCCGGCAAGACTTTGGCTTCGTTCCTGATCAGTGTGTGTTGCAGGTGCTTGGCACAGAGAAGCACAGCAGGGCAACTATGGATGCCTGGCACCAAACACAAGCACATGGTGGGCCGATGCCACGTTCACGGCGGAATGCACACCTACATGAAGCAAGTGACTACAAAAGTGCGCCTTTGTGTGAATGAAGCGTCCTTGTCACCACAGTGAACGTGATCAGAGGTCAGTTTACCTGCTAGCGACCCATACTTCCTCCCTATTGTTGCTTTATGGGATGTGGGATGTGGTGATTTAAAGCAAAAAACAGCACTGCGGACACATGCTGATTTCAAAGGGAGTGGCTGACATTCTTGCCTTACAAGAAAATAATGTGTCAAACTCGCCCGTTTCCTCATCTTTTTTCGCAATTCAGGAAGATTTTTAAAGAAAGTGCTTAGGAAGGCATACAAGCCATATCCTCCTACGCATTCAAGCACTTTTACATAATGAAAGGGACCAGTTATACCTACACTAAGACTCATAAACGTACATAACTGGTCAAACGTTTATGATTGTGAAAGAGGTCTTATGGCTCATCAAAGCTGCACTGTCTAACTCAATTTATTGCTCAACAGGTTCTCCACAGGGATGTGTTTTATCACCATTATTGTTTGTACTTTACACTAATGACTGCCAGAGTAAATTTGAATCAAGGTATATAATTAAGTATGCTGGTGATTCTGTCATTGTTAGTCTGTTGCATGATCATGAGGATCATGTGTTGGTCTTTGTTGCTTGGTCCAAAGGCTCATTTTTACAACTTAATATCTCAAAAACTAAAGTGATGCTGATTGATTTTCGCCACAACTCTATTTCTAATGCTAATACTACTACTATAAACGGTACTGTTGTTGAGACAGTGAGTGAGTATAAATATCTGGTCACCGTTTTGGATGATAAACTGAATTTTGAGGTCAACACTAATTTTATCTGTAAAAAGGCAAATCAAAGACTGTTCTACTTGAGGAAGTTGAAGGGATTTAATTTGGATAGGCCTCTTCTTAGGACATTTTATTCTTCTTTTATCGAGTGTCTTTTAACTTTTGCAGTAGTATGCTGGTTTGGTAATTTGAGGGTGACAAGTAAAAACAGACTTTCAAAAATTGTTCATCAATCTCAAAAGATCTTGGGCATAAATCTTAGCAGTATTGGACAAGTGTATGAGGAGAGAGTCATGAAGAAGGCTAGGTCCAATTTAGCAAATGAGAACGACCCACTTTATTTTAAGTTTTGCCTCTTGCCATCAGGCAGAAGGTATACTTATTCTCGACGGGCAAGGTCAAACAGATACTTGCATTCATTTGTTCCAACTGCAGTTGGGTTACTAAACAAGCTTTAAATGATTACTGTATTGTTTACTGTTATTTTATGTTGTTGAGCATGACTTGTTGCTGTCAACTGTCGGCTATTGCTGTAAACCTAATTGCCCTTCGGGGACAATAAAGATATTCTAATCTAACCTAATCATTTGTGATCAAATATACTGTTAATATTCTTATATTCTTATACATACTCTTAGAATGGAAAATATTGATTTGCAATGAAACAAAAACTTGAAGAGTTCCAAAAAGGGGCGACAGCATGGGGAAAATGGTAAAAAAAAAAAAAAAGCCAGAGTAAAAGCTTTGAGCTATCAACTTTATGCAAGTGTATTAATTTAGAGTTGTGCTCCCAGAATAAAGACGTAAGACGCTATTTTCCATTCACATGTGCAAGTCACATTCACATGTCTCCATGCACGCGCAAGTTTGTTATTCTCTATGTGCAACCAAAACAGCGCTGGTGAAAGCAAACTGGCACATAATGTAAAATATATGCATTTATTTTATTCACACCGGGAGCAGAACAGAGCATGAGGCGCACAGAAACTGTTTTCTGCACGCCTCACGCCCTGTTCTGCTCCCGGTGTGAATACCACTTGTTTACATGCATGTCGATGAAATACACGGCGCTTATGCGCTGTTAAGCCGGAGTAACTGGAGTAAGTTATAATATGACGATGATCGTATTTTGTCTAAGCATGGCTATATGAAGCAGAAAGGAGGGATAATGAGTCAGGGAGGTAAGACTTAATAACATTAATTCTCCACCATGAGTCGGGTCTAAGACAACAGATAATTATATAAAACTTTTTATTAAATTCTATAGAATTGTCATTAATATGTTAAATTAATTGTCATTAATGGTCAAAAGATTTCTTAGCATATCGCTTCAGTTGTGCCTTCCAGTTACATTTAGGATTGATTTCTGTTGTTTAGAGTAATTATTGTATAATAATAAAATATTATTTTTTATAGTATATTTCTTCTATTTCTTTTAAAAACATAAAACATTTCGTAAAACATATGCTAGATAAGTTGGTGATTCATTCCGCTGTGGCGACCCCAGATTAAAAAAGGGACTAAGCCAAAAAGAAAATGAATGAATGAATGAATTCTTGCTTTACTAGTATTATTTTCATGTTATCTTATGCATGTATGCTTTTGTGTATATATGTGATATTTTACCTTATGATTTATTTACTTGGTGTATAATTATGTTTTCCTGATAATTTCGTGTTTGATTAATTGTATCAGTTCGTAATTTTTATGGCATATTTTGTATATGCATCTGTATCAATATTATTTATATTGTATTTACGGTGTTATTTTCTGTCTGACATAAGATGGACTTAAAATCAACTAATATCCGTTTTCTGTTTTCATTTATTTAAAAATGTTATTTATTTCTGTCAATATAATAGATTGAAATAATTTGCTGTTTTGGCTTAGTATATTTTAGTTTATCTCTGTTTTATTGATGCATATTAGTAAGAGAGTTACAATATCAAATAGAAAGGATCAGTAAGACATCAACTGTTCCAATCTATCAGCAGAAAACAAATTTAGTTTTTACATTTTCTTCCTCTCTGAATCAAAGAGTACATTTATAAACTCTTGCATCAAATAGAATATTTAGGTCGAAAACACAATGAAAAAAATATAATAACAATAATAAGAAGATAAATAAAATCCCACTAGAAATAAAACTAACACATATTGAGCTGTAACAGCAATGTGGAAAAATATATAAATATTAATATGCAAAAAGTACAACAGCAACAAATAAAAAGAAATTACATTTGAAGAAAGGAAGAAAGGAAGGAAGGAAGGAAAGAAAGAAAGAAAGAAAGAAAGAAAGGGAAGGAAAGAAAGGGAAGGAATGAAAGGGAAGGAAAGAAAGAAAGAAGGAACGAAAGGGAAGGAAAGAAAGAAAGAAGGAACGAAAGGGAAGGAAAGAAAGAAAAGAAAAAAGAAAGGAAAGAAAGGGAAGGAATGAAAGGGAAGGAAAGAAAGAAAGAAGGAATGAAAGGGAAGGAAAGAAAGAAAGAAGGAATGAAAGGGAAGGAAGGAAAGAAAGAAAGAAAATGTATAATATATAAACATACATATTTTATCGGTGCTATATTTTAACTGACTTATTTTTTATGGAAACTAATACATACGTATATGTTTGGTATAAGCAAGATGAATCAAATAATCTATACTTATTAATAATACCAATAATAATACAGTAAAGATAACAAAAAAAGAATAGGTTACACCAAAAAAGAAAATTCTGCCATCAATTACTCACCCTTTACTCATTTCAAACCTTTGAGTTTCTTTCTTCTGCTAAACAAAAAAAGAAGATATTTTGAAGAATGCTGAAAACCTGTAACCACTGAACTCCATAGTATTCCCACTAGTAAGGTAATGGATTTCTTTCTCTTTCTTCAGAATATTTTCTTTTGTGTTTAACAGAAGAAAGAAACTCATAAAAGATTTAAAAGCACTCGAGGGTCAGTAAATATGAGTAGGTTTTCAGTTTTAGGTGAACTATACCTACTAAACTGAGCAAAACTGATAGAAAAGATTTTATAAAAGCTACAAAAACATATTGGTGGTTTATTTTTTTTTGAATGGATGAGAGAGAAAGAAGAGTTTAACTGGTATAACTTAATGATATATCACTTTAATTTACACCTACTTAAATGAACCTTTGCTGTGTGTTTAGATGAGTTTGAGAGGAAATCAGTTCCCACTTGAAAGCAGCACCTTAACAGTGTGGATTAAATAGCAGAAATTCCATTTGCTCCATAGAAAGGGATCCAAAACAACACACTACTGTGTTAAACTCACACCTCCTCCTTTGTCTGCCACCTTGCATGTTTGCATCTACAGCATAATGACTTTCAAAGACTAAGGAAAATTGTGTGCAAAGTGCAAATGTTTACAAAGGGTCTGGCATATACTGTTTGAGACAGACACAGACCTGCCAGGCGAGAAAAGAGAAATAAAAATCACTAAAGGTGCATCTCAGCCTTGCAGACGTGTGTGACAGAAATTTGTGCCAATGGTTTCTCTCTTTTACAAATCTATAAGCTTTTCTTGACATCTCAATTGGTAAAAATACAATCATATTCACACATGCAACAAACACTCAGCATTCAGCATTGTTTTAGATGTTTGGGAAGTTTGGTCTCAAATTTTTTAAAAAAGTATAGATTTTTGCCTTGCATCCTTAGAATTGGTCTTAAATATGACAGTGCAAACACCAAGGGAACCAAAAAACACGAAACAAGACAACACAGAGAACATAAGCTTTCGATTGTTCTGTTAAAATGTACTGATTTTCGCTCTTTTCAAACATGTTAACATCTTGTTACTAAACAAAGACCACCGATGTGATTGCACACACCAACATGCAAAATGGCAGAAGTAAAAGAGTCTTTTTTTTTTAAACCCATCAGTCTCTTTATTTTGGGGTGGTTTGACATGCCACATTAACAACTGATTCATCAACGAGATTGACCCTTTTGTTCACAAGCCTGGTGCTGCTGAAGTTACAATAAAGTAGGGTTGCAAGATACTGGAATTCGGTACCATTAGATACTGAAGTTTTAGAAACGTCCATTTCCTGCTAACATTTAAGCACTGTTGAGCTTGTTCTTGAACAGTGCTGATTTGCTGTTGTGTTTACGTGCTCACCAGAAATGACTGTGGTTGGCCGTGAAGGTCATCAGTTCACCGAACTCACCGCTGTTTACTGAGTGTAACCACAGCTACAGGGACACTGGAGCATTTTAAAGCTATGATTCAATGTCTTATAGACAAACCAGCTGATCGACATGACTTTGAAACACTCCAATGTCCCTGTATCTGTGTTTATACTCAGTAAACAGCGGTGAGTTTGGTGAACTGATGACCTTCACGGCCAATCACAGTCATTTCTGTTGAGCACGTGAACACAATGGCAAATCAGCACTGTTTAAGAACGTGCTCGACAGAGCTCAAATATTCGTGGGAAATGGACGTTCTTAAAACTTCAGTATTGATTGGTACCAAATTCCAGTATCATGACAAGCCTACAGTAAAGGCCTGGACACACCAAGCTAATCACAAAAAAACTAGCGGCGACAAAAACCCACTATGTTGTTGCCTTGCATTGAAATGCGTTGGGTCCCATCTGGACCAAAAAGCTGAGCGGGAATACACCAAATAGACAGCAGCCGACAGATTCGAGAGTGTGCATTCTGCGTTTGCATGTGAAAATTTGCCTTGAGATTTAACGTTAACCCGATGAAAAGGCAACACACCAAACCCACTAGGCAGACAGATGCTGACTGATGGCCCAACACAGCCTTACTGTATGTTCACGCCGAAAGCGGTGAGAGCATCAAAGTAGACGGATGTCATTCATTTTCAATGGGAGCCGGCGGCGATAGGCGGAGATAAGCGGCGAGGAGCAGCGCGGCGCGTCTCCGCTGGTGTGGACGTCGAGGAGAGTAGAAATCAAGTCAATGTTATGGTAATGAGCTATGACGAGGTTAGGCGGCAAGCAATCAGAATGTACAAGTCCAGCGCTTGAGAGGAGTCCAACACAGTCCTGTGAACTTTGGTTCCAACCACAGTTGTTCCCAAAGGTTTGATTATTGCGGACGGTCACCGGATTTCCAATTATTTGCAATGTTTTCTTACAGGAACATACATTAAAATAAATTACTGGCGAGTTACTGATGTGCATCAATGTTATATATATTTTTTTCTTTAAAAAAAAAAGTGGGAATCTCATGCGACAATACAAAACAGTATTGCTGCTTCAGAATACATTGGATAATTAAGTGGAGCATAGCCACACCACATGCAACTTGATCTTCCATTGTTAAATGAATTTGATAATAAGTGTGCAACATCTTCACGCTAGAAAGCATGTTTTATGCGAGAATGTAACTGATATGATATGCTGCAGCGCCCCCTTTAAATACGTGACTAACGTAGCGAATTTTGACGCTCTCGCCACCGGAGCTGAAGGCAGACAGCATTGTTGCCAGGGCGGCCAGAGCGACCTTTGACACTCTCGCCGCTTTCGGTGGGAACGCACAGTAATGGTGCCATCTTATGTCAAGTAATACTTTTGTATATTCATTCTTATATTCTCGTTTTGTTTTCTATTGTCAGTGAAAACCTTATTCTGTCATTTTGGTCAGAAAGATAAGAGAAAGACATTATTCAAAACAGTAAATGTTTTTTCAATTTGTGGATACTCACAAATACAACAAAGCCTTGCCTTATACAATTGAAAACTTTCACTTAGTAGTAGCTATGTTTCCATCCAAATATGCTAATTAAATTTATGTTCAAACCTGGAATATATTATATAAATGATATGTGAATAAAGCAGTGTCAAATCAAGTCAAAGAGAACAAAATCGTCACTTCCTAATCAACTGGCACCCAATAATCACAAGTAAAAATAGAATTTGTGCCTAAATTTTTTTTTTTATTTATTAAATGACTTGCATCTCAGAACGCAATCCTGACACGCAGTGAACGCACGGTGGCATTTGAGGACATGATACGCAGAGCACAGATGCTCTTGACTACTCTGGAGGTAATTAATCATATAATTATAATAAGTATAACACTAATACTCAAATATTTACGACGTTTTAGAATGATCAAAACAACATTTCAGATGTTTTACAATGCACTCAGCCAGCTGTTTGTCCATTCACACACATTTTTATCATCACATGATAACCAAATCACATGACTTTTTAATGAGCATACTGGAATTTGTTCGGTAAAAGTGTTTCCGTCATAGTTTATGCACATCTTTTCTTATTGAATGAAAAGTTTATCCTACTCATCTCACTCTGCATGCTTTTTATGTAGAAAAGAGTCACCAAACATGGCGCAGCACAAAATGAAACGTGATTGGTTGGTTAACCTGTCAGTCATATGACATAGTAAGCGGCCATTGATAATATAATGCGGCCAAAGCTCCCAGACCTTCAGCCGTCAGGTCTTGCAAGGTGAGACTAGTAGGCTGGTGTCTTTTGTGGCAGTTTGAACACATTCAACAAAGTATACATTTACACTAGTACAAAGCAATATGAAATTGATCAAAAGCATATTCATATCAGATTCAATCAGATCATATCAAAACAGCATATCATACCCGGTTTAAGCTGTAATTATTTAGTGTCATACGCTTGAACAGATTGACAAACAAAACATCTAAAAGACACTGTTCACATAAAAATGAAAATGTCCTCACACTCACTCAAGTGGTTATAAAAGTTAAGAATTTATTTCTTCTGTTGAATGCTAAACAAGATATTATGAAGAATGCTGGATAAACACAGCCATTGACATCCATAGTATGAACGAACAAAATACTATTAAAGCCCATTTTATCCAATATTCTTCAGTATATTTTCCTTTGTGCTCCATAGAAGAAAGAAACCCAAACAAGTTTGAAACAAGTCAAAGATGAGTAAACAAATTGCAGAATTTTCATTTTTGGGTGAACTATTCCTTTAAAATCAGGAGTAAACAGAACCTCAGAAGGAGACATATACAGCATTTCGAGGATAATACAACTACCCAACTCAGTCAATGAGATACCAATCCAGTTAATGAATTATATCTAATAAACCACATGCTATTCGTTCAGCAGAAGCCGCTGGAATTCCTTTCAGTGCATTCAACATAATTTCTAAAAATGACCTTGGATATTTACGCCAGTGAGTATGCAGCTATAGCATCACATATCACTGAAATTTGTTGCAGTTGGCTTCTACTTCCGGACTTCTTAACTATATCAGACCAGCTGGATTGAATTTCAGTCAAGTCTACAACTAAATCAAGAACAAACACAAATATATTTAGCTCACAAGTTGGGCAAGTGTAGCCTAGATGCCCCTCCTAGAAAAAGATTCCACATTCTCGTTGAGGTGAAGTTGGTTTTATATTTACACATTCGTTCATTTTTAAACAGAGACACCTTCTACTTTGCATATTCGGTCTGAAATCGCATCAAAGTATGACTTCAAAACAAAATTAGCACCATTTAATTGACTATGAACAATGTTGTACTTTAATAGTCATTGGCTGCCATTATGATTTCCCTGTTTAGAATTAGCAAAGGAGATAATATTATTAAGAGATGATAATATTAAGGAGAAAGTTCAAATGTCCGAATATAAAACCCATTATACCTCTATCACATTCTCTACTCCATTCTAGATCTGTCAAACACACAAAAATTAGATCAGACTGACATAAAAAGTCACCTAAATCAAATAAGTTAATTTCACATCCAGCCTGATTTCTTAGTAGGTTAATGAACTCCAGGCCTAGTTACCCACATCGGTCTGGGAGCCCTGCAGATAGGCGTGTTTTACAGCCTTTATAGCCCAGATTTTCCATTGTTTGCAGTGCATATAAGCGATATTAGTCTAAAGTCCACCATAGGAGTCTCTAAATGTGCATGTTACAAACAGGACTATCTTGGTTGCTCCTACCGTTGGCAATGTAAACATCATTTAATTCCCAAGGGACAGTGTGCAGGGCTGGACATGTAAAAATTTGCATGCATTTGTATGCTTGAGAGGATTTTTACTGCATATACCCTATCAGATAGCACACTTAAAGAGGTGTACATGTATAAATACATATATGACCTTCATAATGGATTACATGCTAGTTTTGATCTACTTGACATTATATTGACATGGGTGTTGGCCCCTATTGACAAAACAGCACCATATGTGACTTCAACGCACTTGTGTAAAAGATGTGTACGTCGATATAATCATGTAATATAGTGTTTGAAACTATATATAACAGTGTATTATTTGTCATATTTAACTTTCAAGCTAAAGTATGGACTTGTTGACTGATCGTAAAAACTCACCCATTCAAGGAGTCGGATAAATCCCAGTGGCTCTTTCACAGGTCCCAAATCCAGACTAAATCCCGACATGACTTTCTGTAAATGGAGAAAATAAAGATGAAATCCTCACGTCGACGTTGTGGAGCGGAAAATGCGAAGACTGCTTAACCCCCGGTAGTTTATTACCTGCACGACTTCCATGTTTGGGTGGTTTTACGCTGTCGCTGACACAAAACACTTCAATTCCGGGCTAGTTTCCTATTTTTGATATTGAGAGAAGAAGAGGACACGAGAGAATGACATTCAAGGTTTTCGATAGCGGGAAAACAGAGGACTTACGTCGACCAACTTGTCAAACTTTCTACAGTGTAACACGTGATTTCAACTTTCCCTTAAAGTGACACACTAGTGAATGTAACACAGTGTTGCCAGATCCTCTCAGAAACATCGGCAAATTAGACCTAAGGGACTTTACATTAACGTACATGACCTATCCCTGAAATAAAAACATAAATAGAATGAATAAAAAGTATTTTTATCAAAAAAAATGTCTGAAAGGCCTGATGGTTGATTTTTGTGGGTTTTTTTCTGTAAAGGAATATGCCATTCATTTGGTTTTTAGATTTGTTTTCTTTATTAAAAACACTTTACAAATGTACAAATCCTGTCATTGTCCTTGTCCTCAGCCCAGTTGAACTTACAGCGTTAATAGTTTTGTTATGTTAAAAACTGTTATTTAGGGAAAAACATACTTCAGAAATAGCAAGTTTAAGCTGTTATCGTTCACATCAATTGATTAAAAACATGAAATCATAAATAAATTCTACAAATAAATACTACAAATATTAAATACAAATGAACTTAAAATTGTCCCATGTTTCGGTCAGTTCTGTCACATTTGCACAAAATTTAATAAAACATGCGTGAAATACATTTAATAATTATTAATAATTAATAATTATTAATAATTAATTATTAATTATAATTATTAATTATACAATTATTAAGGCTATGACTCGGAATTGAGATCATTGGAGAAGCAGATGCAATCTGAGTAGCATGCAATGCTTTTGAATGGGTTCACCTAACCCCACCCCTAACCCTACCTGTCACCATGACATCACTAACTCCATTGAGTGCATTGTGTCTGACATTGCATCTCTGAGAGATGCAATCTCAGCTTGCATCATAAAGGCTGCATCCAGATTCTATTGTATCATTTGATGGAGAAGAAGCTGACAGTGATCAAGGATGCGTTCTATCATTGAATTGTATGATTTTATGCTTGTTTTGTAAGATTTTTTGGAGCACGACAAGCTTAAGTCAGGCCCTGTCACATTTTCATAAGTAAAAATGGACGTTTCTGGTAGAATATCCCCTTAAAAAAGGGATTGTGTTTCAAGGAGTTGTAATGGATAATTCATTATTTTTTTCGGCTTAATCTCTATTAATCTGGGGTTGCCTCAGTGGAATGAATCGCTAACTATCCAGCATATATTTTATGCAGCGGATGCCCTTCCAGCTGCAACCCATCACTGGAAAACATCCATACACTCTCATTCACACACATACACTACAGACAATTTAGCCTACCCAATGATATTATAATTATAATATATAATATTTATTTGCCCAATATAATTACCCATTATTTTATTATTATATTGATTAATCTCCCTTGAATTCTTTATTGATGTAATAACTTTATGGGTAAAAAATAAAAAAGCAACAAAACAGTCAAAGCATAAATTTTTTTTTAACAAGAGGTTTATAATCATTTACATTATTACACCACTTAATATGATGACATAATATTTTATATAGGCATCACGGTGGCACAGTGGGTAGCAAGATCGCCTCACAGCATGAAGGTAGCTGGTTTGAGCCTCGGCTGGGTCAGTTGGCATTTCTGTGTGGAGTTTGCATGTTCTCCCCGTGTTCGCGTGGGTTTCCCCCACAGTCCAGAGACATGCGCTACAGGTGAATTGGGTAAGCTAAATTGTCCGTATTATACGTGTGTGAATGCAAGAGTGTATGGGTGTTTCCCAGTGTTGGGTTACGGCTGGAAGGGCATCCTCTGCATAAAACATGTCCTGATAAGTTGCTGCCCTGCTGAAAAATTCAGCTGGTTTAAGCTGGTTGACCAGACTGGTTTTAGAGGGGTTTTGGCCATTTCCAGCCTGGTCTTAGCTGGTCAGGCTAGAAAATTACCAGATAAATCCAGCTAAAAACAACTTGACCAGCCTGGTTTAAGCTGGACATAGCTGGTCTTGACTGGGCTCCCAGCCTGGCTAGGCTGGTCAAGCTGGTTTTAGCTGGTCATTTTCCAGCCTGACCAGCTAAGACCAGGCTGGAAATGACTGGAAACCAGCCTGGAAATGGCCAAAACCCCTCTAAAACCAGGCTGGTCAACCAGCTAAAACCAGCCAACCAGCCTAGGCTGGTTTAAGCTGTTTTTTTCAGTAGGGTGGTTAATTCCGCTGAGGTGACCCATGATTAATAAAGGGACTAAGCCGAAAAGAAAATGAATGACATATTATTTTATTTAGTTTAATTATATTATTATAATTTAATTATATATTTCACTTATATTTAAGCAGGTCAGATTAGGTATGTTGTTTCATTTTGAATGACAGCTTATACGTACAAAGGTTATATGAATCATAAAGTGAATTTATTAATTTGATGCAAAAACCAAAATGTGGCATCTCATATTTGAAATTTGACAAAAATGTATTTTGCTTGTAGTTATTTGAGCTTAAAAACAAATTTTCAGTAATCTGGATCAAACGCCACCGGTAAACTGTATGCCGTTTCAAAATCGGTGCGTTTAAGGTCTGTTTTCCTAAAAATCAACAATGTTCACTGCATGACTGATATACGATATAAAATGGGTCTCAGAATGTACAAGAAGCACTGCATTACATTTTTTCGCGTCATATCTTTAAAATATGAAGCTGGAGTTTCTGCACCTGCCTGCTGCATCTGACGGCTTTTAATCTCGTTTTACACTTGAACAACTAAATGAACGCCAAAGACTATTTAAACGACTATATTTTAATTACATTACAACATCGATGCTGTAAAAGGAACCTTATAAAATTGAAAAAAGTCAAAGTACCCGTTCACCGGAAGTTTATCGGTGTGGAAAGAAACACTAGGTGTGCTGTGCATGTACCCTATTGAAAGACGAATATAAATATGAACGTGAATAAAGAAGAAACAGGCTGTGGCGATTAATTATTAAGTAGTTTGAAATGCATCTCAAACAAAAGACTACAAGTAGTGGTCGCCATATGTCACAATAAACCGTGACGAGCAATCATAACCAGTGTGCTGTAGTACGCTGGTGTTGAATTCAGCAGGGTAGGAACCTAAAGTTGGCTTGCAGTGTTTTTGTCGAGCGGGGATGAATGAACACTTCCTGTACTGTTGAAACTAGCAAACTCACCCTCCACAGCAGAAGGTAAGAAATTCACCACACACTTTTATCATGATGTGCTTTTCTGCAGTAAACCGCAGCTCTGGAGACAAAGGCATTTTAAACAACACGGTTTATTATGTAAAGTTATTTTAGCGGCCCGTATGCTGTTTATTTAGTAGTAAACCGGTTAGCTAACGGCAGATGCTCATGTGTATATGTTCCCACATGGTTTGTATCAAAATAAAGAACAAAATTAATAAAAACTGTTGTCCAAACTGCTTCTTGAGGACTTTAAGCGTTTTTAGAAGAACATAAATTAACGTAAATATGTTTGGAAATATCTCGCATATGAATGACTTGGTTGAAATGAAACATGCCTTGTCATTGAGTGAAGGCTGGTTCAGCCAATCAAAATGACTGTTGACTCTTACTCCCGCCTTTCATCTCAAAACTGTCCAATCAGTGGAACCGAAGTCGCTCTCTGATTGGATATGAACTCCAATGCCAACATCGCGCCGCTACATAGCAAGCAAGCAATCGAGCTGTTGTGTTTTATGCTACTTCACTACATTTGAAGTTGGCTAATCAAGCTCTCATTTAACATTTTTCTTTGTTTTTACTTAGATTTGCGTTTCAACATGTTCCTGACAAGATCAGAATATGACAGGTGAGATATAAATATTATTTGTGCTGCATGCTTTAACTGCTTTGAATGTCTTCCATTCACTTGTTTCAAGTCGTAACGTAAGTTATTGCTCATTTACAATTTTATTTAGACCGATCTCTTCAAGAATACAAAGCATGTTATTCAACCATCTTGTCTTAGAACTTTCACTTTCAGTTTTGTTTTGCCAAATAAAATACTCACTTTATTAACTGTACAAGTCATTACAAAGAATGAATGACATTGTAAATATAGGCATAATATCATATTAATATTTCTTTTTCCATCCTCAGAGGAGTAAACACTTTCTCACCAGAAGGAAGGCTTTTCCAAGTTGAATATGCCATTGAAGCCATCAAGGTGAGCCAACTAGCTAACCTTAACGTTACTTTAATAGGTTGTAATAGCTGCCAATATGACAGGGCTCGAAGCACCGGTGCTCCCAACTAAATTTAAAAGCTTTTCACATTTTTAGAGTTTAAAGTCAGGGAAATTTCATTTACGATCATTCTCAATCACATGTTCACATGATCTAAACGCATTAAAAATCTAATTTAGCCCCAGTAACCTCTTCATAATAATTCTAATATGCAAAAACTGGTTCAATAATAAAACACCTTGTTTTAAAACATAAAAAAACATTTATCCTATTAACTAGAAATTTGACATGCAGTGTCTGTCTAAGGTGCCATGACTTGATCCTCACATTATATCACAGGACTGCTTATACTGAATACTTTGACATAAATACGGTCACTCAAAATGTTCATTAAAGATTTGTCAATATTTAACTCTAACACTCTAATCATAAATTTCATAGTCGAATGAACTACTTACAGACTTCCCAACTTCTAAATTTGTTAAACTTAGAAGCAACATAAAAAAAAAATTTAGAAGCACCCACAAAAAATTGAGCACCACTGCAAATTGTAAAATATTAATGATGTCGATGATGACAATAATATTAACAATAAAGTACATTTCTCATTATCATGCTGCCTTAAATGTGCTTGAATGAGAGTTATCTGCTATAAAAAGTCTTACTGTTACATTATGAAAAATAAATATGGTAAATATACCTTTTGCACTAATCTTTTTATTTGCATGTCAATTTGTACACGTGCACGCTCAGGAAAACTGCACGTTTTAAAAGCATTATGTGCTGATTTACATTTTTCTGTGTTTGTGGAAAAGCAGGCGAGTCAGCCGACTCAATATATGAGCAGGGTAAAGCAGGATTTTGTGATGACCGTCCGCGCAATACCTTCTTTGTCAAGAGCCACATTATCAAACTTAGTAAAGTCAAGCTTCTTTGGTAATGATGTATACAGTGTTAGATTTTACATTTAGCGGCCATTTCCGTTGAATGCGCAGGGAATGCAATGCATCAAGATTCGGGCCATTAAACAACTGATCCACTTAGAGTCTTTCAGCACTCCCTTCAAAAACACCCTCTCGACTGGCGAATCAACATTCACCACATGATCGCTGTCATTGGTGCCATTAACATTGTAACTTTAGGTGAAAACCTGTGTAGCCTACTTTCATTGCGTCTTCCTCAGACTTCAGCCGTTTGAATTTCCCGCAGTCATAAAAGCTCCCGGTCATCTGACTGTGGAAAGACTTGAGTGATTGTCAGCTAATACTAACAAATATAAGATCTACACGACTGGCAAGAGCGATTCAGCATGTTTTTAGAAAAAGACAAAACAGGTCCCACCAAATATATTATGAGATAAAATTTCAGGCGCATATGCGACCAAAATGGTCACAATTTTTCAGCCCTTTATGATTATATAATGCTTATTATTAGCAGAATATAGTGTTTAACCTTTCTCATGTTGAATATTGTAGCTAATTATCTTTGCTTTTTGTGTTTTTCCAGTTGGGGTCCACAGCCATTGGCATTCAGACATCAGAGGGAGTTTGTCTTGCTGTGGAGAAGAGAATAACCTCTCCTCTGATGGAGCCCAGCAGCATTGAAAAGATTGTAGAGATCGACTCTCACATTGGTGAGAGAAGCTTAAATAACATATTGTCATTGTGGATAATTGTAGTAGAATAGCTTTGAATAATCATGCTTTATTCTCAATATAGGCTGTGCCATGAGTGGCTTGATAGCTGATGCCAAAACACTTATTGACAAAGCAAGAGTAGAAACACAGGTTAGTTAAAGTCTGTCACTTTCTAGTACAAGGTTACTTTAAATGTTAAATATGAAATTGTCAGCCTCCTTGTGTTTTTGCAGAACCATTGGTTTACCTACAATGAGACGATGACTGTGGAGAGCGTAACACAAGCCGTTTCTAACCTTGCTCTGCAGTTTGGAGAGGAGGATGCTGACCCAGGCGCTATGGTAAATTTCTGGCTCAAGTTTTCTTCAAGTATGGAAGTCCTCTCTGGCTCTTGCACCAGGTTGCACATTAGCACTATAGACACTTTCTTAATCACTCCATGTCTCTTGGAAACATTGTGCATTTCAAATTGTGCTTCATTCAGGTGAATGGCCTTAACAAACCACCTGTAGAAACACTCTTCTCTCTTATGCACCTGACACTTTATCTAAACTCCATCTTACAAGATTCCTCAGTAAGGAAAACGATGTTTACTATAAATGTGCCACCATCATGTTGCACTGCTTGCTTCAACCTTAAATAACTTATGCACAATATTAAACCTTAAATGCCTCTTTTGCACAATATTCACCTTTAATACTTCTCTTGCACAATATCCTGCACTACATTGTTCGGTCTCATGTAAAAGTACTTGTATAGCTTGTTTTATGTGTATAGTTAAGTATATGTTCTTTATGCATATTATTTTTTTTTTAAATAGCTCGTATGTCCAGTGTTATGTTTGTATTTATGATTAATTTATGTAGCATCGTTGTCCTGCAAGACAAGACATTTCGTTCTTCTGTATGTCCACACATGTAGTGGAATGACAATAAAGCATGACATGACTAAGAGGCCATGCATTCAAATATTCTAATAAAATCTCTTGTTTTCTCATGATCGTGACTTTATTTTCTCGTGATCTTGACATGACATAACTCGTTTTCTTGTGATCACGGCCTTGCGAACCAAGAGAGCACATTAAAAGCGTTCAGAACAGCCAATTGCTTCACGCTCATGATTAATGTTCATTCAAGATTATATTTTTGTATGATTATATATCATTATTTACTAATATTCCCACAACTGTTTCCATTTCAGAGTGACAGTTCTAGAGGGTGCAAAATAAGTTGTTGTTTCATTTTAATTTTGCTTTAATGCTACCTTTCCACAAGTTATTTACAATTACTTTAATAAGTGAAAGCTGCAAATAATGCAATATTCATGTCTAACATCCTAGAATAAGCAGAAAAACAACATTTATTATGTTGTGATAACGAAAAAACAACTTTTTGTCATAATCACAAAAAAATGAGAGAAAAAATATATAAATGCATGGCCTTTCAGGGCTTGCATACTTAAGTGCTCTTCTTGTATTTTGATAATAAATATCCTCTTTTTTTTGTCTTTAGAGCCGTCCTTTTGGTGTCGCTTTGCTTTTCGGAGGTGTGGATGAGAAAGGACCTCAGCTGTAAGTAGATCTTTGGTTTATTGTTTATAAATGTTAATAAAGAGGATATAAGAGCTTTCAAAGCTTTGTTGTGTGTTTTAGTGTAATTATTGCATTTTAAGTTTGTAAATTTAATAAATATATTTAGCATGTTTTAAAGGCATTTTCACATCAAGCTTGTGTAAGTCGTGCATTTTTAAAGTTGATGGTGTTTCTGTAAAAAAACAAAAAAGAAAAAGAAAAATTTCTTAAAAGAAATATTGTGAAAAGATATTATGCATGTTCTTCAGTAGAACAGTGAAATGCTTTAATATGAAAGATGAATATAGATTCATTGAATATAGATTCAATTATAACAATGTGACACATAATGGCCAAGTTGTGAAACTTTACTCTAAAAGCGAGAGCTAACCTGGTGATTTTGTTAATTTTTTTCTTTTTCTCTATTCATAAAGACTTGATTGCGTTGTGAATTATATAAATCACACCAACCTTTATATACACAGATACCACATGGATCCTTCAGGCACTTTTGTCCAGTGTGATGCAAGAGCAATCGGCTCAGCATCTGAAGGCGCTCAGAGCTCTCTTCAAGAGGTTTACCACAAGGTTAATACAAACTGCTTATTAACATTTTAGTCATTTATTTGCATGTCATCATTATTGTTTGGTCTCATTATGACTATATACTGGCTACATTTAGATAAAACCAAGGAAGCTCTTTTAGAAGGAAAGTTTCAGTATAAAACAATTAATGTTGCATCACCGGGCTATCCTAAACTAAGTTTCCTCCAAAGTTTCATGCAATTTTGGGTGTTTCATTTTTAATCTTTAGACTATAACTGCAGTTCAGTTGTTCACTTTCATTCAGCAACATATTGTTCATGCCCCGTGACAATTATTGGATGAAAATTTGAAGTAAGGACTGCTGGAAGAGTGCTGTTTTAATGGAATTTGATACCGCATAGCGAACTGAAAGCAAAACCTCTGCATTTCGGGATCTGGGTGGTCCTTTAATCAAAAATCGCTGCTTACATGGTAGACTCTTAATCACTATTATCTTAATCATAAAAGCGGAGTATTGGTGTCCATGTAAATGTACTCAGTAAAAGTGCCAGATGATGTTGCAAGCTGTCAAAGACAGACCATTCCTCTGCCTTTATGTTGCTTCCATGTGCCCTCAAATGTTTGATGTGTTTCCCCCTTACACGCAACTTTTTTAAAGCATCTGCTTCACGTTGCTGTGTCAGAATCCTTGCTTGTAAAATACAGCCATACTTTAGAACGCTTAGTTTAGGCAAATGTGATGAAAGCGATCTTGCGTGTTGATTAATCTGAAGGGATCCCTTGCTCACTGGTCGCACTGTGCTGCGCGCGCGTGCGTGTGGATGTTTTCTAGCAACAAGAGCAAACGCCTGACATCGCTGATGGTGTTCAAAGTCTCTTTAAGGCATTCAATATGTATTCTATAGTCTTTGCGGTGTCCGTATCCCTCAAAGCTGTTTAGAATTAAATGTTTAGAGATGGTGTGACCAAAGTCCCTGTAAGAAGTCTATAGTCTTTGGTATGTGCCTCTAAACGGGGGCTAATAATTCAGGGGGGCTAATAATTGTGATTTCAACTGTGTATGTGAATATATATATATATATATATAGATAGATAGATAGATAGATAGATAGATAGATAGATAGATAGATAGATAGATAGATAGATAGATAGATATGGATGGATAGATAGAGCTATTCAATTTTTATATTAATTGTAGTAATATTATTGATTAAAATGCTAATTTATATGATTTATGTACAATACAAGTTGTACTTGGTCTACCAAACAAGTGGTTCTAATTGTATCTGCATTATAACATTTAAATTAAAGTTAAAGTATTTTTTTTATTTAATGTGTTGAGCTTTTAGTTACTATACACTCAAAGTCTTTCTGCTTAAGTCCTCAATTTTTTTATTTTATAATAGCAGAAAAATATAATAGCAAAGTATATCCTCAGATTTTCTCTGGCCCCACTTCTAGCTTATATATTTTATGTTTGTTTGTTTGTTTGCGTGTTGTTTCTGTACTGCAAATGAAATGTATGCATATTAAACGAAATCCATCAGATTCATAATGTCACAGCTAGGTTATTTCTGGATGGCATTTTCACAGAGCAAAGTGTTTCTCCTGAGAGAACCCTACAGATCAAATTGAGCCCTGTGCTCAGAAAATAAGAGTCCTTTTTTAAATCTACCCCACCCATCTCCCCATTCCAGTATGTCATGCCTCTACTAGTGTGTCTTTGCCCATGTGACCCTGAAATCTAATAAGCAGGAGCCACTGTCCAAAAGGCTTCTTCATAAATCTAATTGCTTCCAAGCTAAATTCCACAAGTTACATTTTAAGACCTGGTGTTGCTTTTTCCTCCCGCTAAACAAACGTCTTTGTCTTTTCCAGTCCATTACGTTAAAGGATGCCATTAAGTCTTCTCTCACTATCCTAAAACAAGTGATGGAGGAGAAACTCAATGCCACCAATATTGAGGTAACGATGCACAAGCAATCACATGGTGTTGGTCATATGAAATATAATTCAATTTAACCATATTTCTAGGTCTTAACTGTTTTCTTCTCTTTCCTTGCAGCTTGCCACAGTAGAGCCGGGCAAAACCTTTCACATGTACACAAAAGAAGAGCTGGAGGACGTCATCAAGGATATCTAAACCTGCGTTACGCATAATGGATGTTTAATATGAAAAATCCAGTGTAATTTTGTGTGCATCATCACACAGCAGAATGGATACATAATACTCTGACTGCATTGTACGGTTTGCCTGTTCAGACAGGAATCGAATCTTTATACTTTTTCCTTCTGTCAGTCCCAAAATTTCTAGTTCTGTACAAGCACAGGACAGCAGATCTTGTCATTGAATTAAATAGGGGGTTCTTTTTGTTACCAATCACTGCGTTAATAAACTGTTGTTGAAAAATTGGTGTTTTGTTTTTTTCCCTCTGTATATCTCACTTATAGGCTAATAAAAATGAAGGCTAATTTAATTACGAAGGTATATGTCACGAATTTGAGGTGGTGTGAATTTGTATCACTACAAAAAATAATTATTTAACAAAGTATGTATTCAATATTTTATTCAATTATGCTTTACTGCAACATAAAGTTCATGTATTTGTTGTTTAATGCGCATTCAGATTTTTATATTTTCTTCAATAATTTAACCGTACCATCAGTTTACATATTTTTACATTCTTTTAACACCCCCTCTCTCCTCCCTAATAGCAGCAATAATTAGATGTTGCTATCATAAATCCAGTAAATACAGGTAAATAATTTAAACTCCATAAATAAAAAAGCACACATACAAAAAATACTAGTAATAAAAAAACACAAGAATAATAATACATAAAAAAATAAAATAAGGTAATTACCCTTTTTACCATGTGTCTCACCCCAGAGACCTTATTCATCCTCCAAAATGCCAAATAATTTCCCCATCTTCTCTGATAAATTTATCTCAATTTATCAAGTGATCTATATGCCATTTTTTTTTATATGCTGCCACCTTTCCCAATTCAGTAACCCATTTTTGAAATGATAGTGGACCTGCTGAATGCCATCCCCTCATAATAATTTGTCTTCCAATCATAATACTTGACATCTTCACACCAGACCCCAACACGAACGGGTCTCCCAGTACACATATTTTAGCGCAAAAACGAAAAGCAACGGCCAGAAATATCCTGAATGCACTTTAACCCAGAATTCCTATATTTTAGAACAGGAGCACAGGGCATGCATCAAGTCTCCTTCGCTCTCACATCTCCAGCATTCAGCAGAGTCCTTCAACCCAAACCTGAAAAGCCTACTCGCAGTCCAATAAAAACGATTCAAAATTTTCAACTGTTTTAAGTGTTCTTTGGTTTCCCCCACAGTCCAAAGACATGCACTATAGGTGAATTGGTAAGCTAAATTGTAGTGTATGTGTGTGAATGAGTGTATGGGTGTTTCCCAGTGCTGGACAAGTTGGTGGTTCATTCCACTGTGGTGACCACTGATGAATAAAGGGACTAAGCTGAAAAGATAATGAATGAACGAATTAAACTTACTCCTAAAATTCTTGACATTGTTTTACAGTTTTGGCAAATTTTCTTCCTATATTCATCGCTAAATGTACAATTTAGATCTTTACTCCAAACAGTTTTAAGCACAGAATGGAAATAAATAATATTTGTAACCAAAACTTAATAAATGCAGTAGTTACTTCTAGTGGTGGAAAGAGTACCATTACTTGCCTAAAAATGTAGTGGAAGTAGAGTAAAAGTATCTGTTTTAAATATTGCTCAAAGTATGAGTAAAAAGTAGACCTTTCAAAAGTACTCAAGAGTAGGGAGTATTACACTGTAAAAAGCTGATGCATTTACATGTCATTTGTGGATGTGTGTAAACATAAAATTCTTTAGTGTATTTAGTTATTGCCCAGCAGGCACATAACATCATACGATGTTATTAATATTAGGTTAGATTTAGGTTGTGATGTCAGGTGACCAAAATTTAATGCCAAGCCAACGTCTAAGGATTTAGGTTGTGTTAGAAAGTGACCAAAATCCATGTCGAGCCAACATCTTAAACCAACGTCATATTGACGTCAAATATTGACATTTATTTGTCAGGTTTGGCAACCAAAATCCAACATCTGATAGACGTCATAGTGGTAACGTCCACACAACGTCAAGCTGTAACATCATTAGACGTTGATACTTGGTTGATATTAGGCTGGACGTTGGACATTGACGTCAGCCTGAAGTTGGGTTTTGATGTTAACCCGATTTTCATTTCCAAACAAGATCCCACGATGTTGGGGTATAACATCAATCTGACGTCATGTTGACGTTGTACCTGCTGGGTGTTTAATGCCTATTTCAGTCATCATACAGTAAATATCCTTCATCTTCTCCTCAGTGACATGCATCTGAACAGTCTCGTGTAAAGATTTTGGACATCTTCTTCCAAACGGTTTGCTACAATTATAAAATGCCCATGTTTTGAGGTAGTTCATTATGATGCGATTTCCCTTCTGCGATTTCATTGAACAGGAAACACAAAACTACCTAGCCAGTCCCCATAGACAAGAAAAATAAAGTAGTGGAGTAAAAAGTACTGATACTGCACTAAAAATGTACTTAACCCTACTGAAAAAAATTGCTTAAACCAGCCTAAGCTGGTTGACTGGTTTTAGCTTTTCGACCAGCCTGGTTTTAGAGGGGTTTTTGCCATTTCCAGCCTGGTCTTAGCTGGTCAGGCTGGAAAATCACCAGCTAAAACCAGCTTAACCAGCCTGGTTTAAGCTGGACAAAGCTGGTTTTGGCTGGGCTCCCAGCCTGGCTAGGCTGGTCAAGGTGGTTTTAGCTGGTCATTTTCCAGCCTGACCAGCTAAGACCAGGCTGGAAATCAGCCTGGAAGTGGCCAAAACCCCTCTAAAACCAGGCTGGTCGACCAGCTAAAACCAGCCAACCAACCTAGGCTGGTTTAAGCTGTTTTTTTTTTCAGTAGGGAAGGGAAAGTAAAAGTACACATTTTTAAAACTACTTATTAAATTACATTTCCTGAGAAAAACTATTCAACTGCAGTAAGTATTTGTAATTTGTCACCTTACATCACTGGTTACTACATAAATATAATGCCAATTTTCTATTAAAAGATATTTTCATTATGATGGCTATGATGATATAAGGTGCAATAATTAACCTTACAGTAACATTAAGGCAGTACAAGTTCAATTGTGATGTTAAAATATTAAGCAAATAAGTTAAACACCACTCATAAGATGACTTTTGCTGCTCGTTCGAACTACTTATTTAAAATGAGTTGAAACTACACAATTCTTAAGGTTTTTTAGGGGGCAACTTAATTGTTTTATGTTCACTTCACTTAAATTTGTTACAATGGTTAGGTTAACTTGATTTGTGTTCGGACAACATGAAGGAATTGTGTGGAAGCCAGCATTTTATACAGTGTAGTTGTTAAACGGAAGGGGTGGTTAACCCAGTTCTACAGCGTTGAATGCTCGGCTGGCCTTACCCATTGGTTAATTTCCGAGTAACTTCGATGTTGTCTAATCAATATTAAAGTATAAGCATTGTTCATTGGAAAACGTCATAGCCTAATTCATATTCATTAGCGAAGACGCCGCCATTAAAAAGGTCACCAGGCAACTTCAGCGCGACTATATTAATATTCATGAAAATGGGCGTGTTAAAAGGACGGTTCCGTCCTACTCCTAATCTTGAACAATCCGTGAGTTTAGTAGTGGACCAGCGGCTGCTCTACAGACATGCGTCAGAGTATAAACACTGCACGGTCTGTTCGATTACCAGCAAACCTGCTATTTATGGATATTTAGGCAGAAGATTTTTTGTGCACATCAAACGGAAACCATGAGCACCGTGTTGTGCTGTGTTTTGGTGTTATTAATCTCTGTGGCTCTTTGCATGGACTTTGAAGAGAGACCCAGCAGCTCCTGGAGGAGTGAGCAAACCATGTTTCTAAAGAGTCACAAATCACGAAATCTGCTCAGTCTGAGAGATTTACAGCAGCAGGACCATGGCAAGATGAAAAGAAGTGAAGAATCCGCACAGAATCAATGTGAATCATTGCACGGCTATCAATCTACATTACAAAACGACACTCACACGGTAGGTCGAAACATTTCTTCCTCGTTAGACCCACGATAGAGTTTATAGTTAAATATTATGTAATTTATTTTAGGAGTAAAACATTGTACATTTTTTGGTGAGAACTATTATTAGCTTTTTATTAGTTTTTATTCTGTGATATTATGTTTCTGTCCATTTTTGATCATAGCTAACAACAATACAAGTGTAATAGGCTGCAGTTTTATTTTTATTGTTTGAGTGACATCATATATTACTACCATGATTTACTGAATATACCGACTTACATGGCAGTGTAAAAATAGTTTATTGTTTAAAAAAAGTTATGCCACATTTAAAGAAACTATTTTAATGGACTTTGCAGCCCCTAAATACTAATAAGCTGCAATATTATTATTTATAATCACAATATAATATTACACACACACACATTTATATATGCGTGTATGTATATATGTGTGTATGTGTGCATATATGTAATGTATATGTATATACATATGTGGTTTAAATGATGTATATACATTGTGGTTTAAATTAACTTGCGATCTCTTGAGATCCAGTGACGTGATAATTGCAAACAATACATTTTGCAGCCCTAATATACATATTTTTTTCCAGTTTTTCTTGTTCTGTTTTGACTTTATAACTCTCTTGTTTTTTTTAAGTTTATTAAGTCTAACTTAAAGGGGTGGTCCACAGTGTATTTTTAAGGCTTGGTTGTGTTTATAAGATGCAAAGCAATGTGTGCTCATGCTTCATTTGTAGAAAATCATGTTATTTTTTTCATAAATCTTACTTTGATTATATACAGCTACTCTGCTAACATGAAAACGGCTGTCATATTTCCTAGTTGAAAGGCCCGCCCTCAAGAGGCTCTGATTGGTCAGCTTACTTAATGCGCTGTGATTGCGTGGATTGGTTCCACGTCACACCTCTACAAATTTTTGTGTTGTGTAAACAGAGAAGCTGATAGCAGTGTTAGCTGCCTGAATCAGACAGAAAAATGAAAAGCACACCACCTGCTCTCTAAAATAAAATCTGACAAGTGTCATTCACATATATTCAGGATAAGCATGTGTAAGTAATATGAAACATTCTCATATCTTTTACGAGTTTGTTATTTGAGATGTAGAACGCACGGACAGCAGCCGCATAGAGAGACACTGTGGGCGTTTACAGTGGTTTGACTGATAAATATGAATTTGTTTAATTGTTAGTAGTGCCAAATAGCATTTCCCATTGTCAAGATCCTTGTTTACATCCTCGCTACAACATACCATTAACATTAGAAACTATGCCTGTAGTTGATCAACTTTTAACAAATAAAAACACTTACAGGTTGTGGCTCACAATCCACAGCTTCGTCAGTTGGAGGAGTTTTTAGCCGAATCCAGCACTGAACTAGGAAAGGATTCTGCAAGCTCTCCTTTGTCAAATGCTAGCTAAATATATTTTATAATTCTCTGGAACATAAATTAAATTGTAAGTACTTCTCTCTTTGTGTCAAGTCTTTTAGAAGCCCAAATACAAAAACCAAATAAGCTCTGTGGAAATAGCAGTGTTTGGACACCATTTTAGCTTTCTCTGCTATAACATTACACACTTCTGGTCACGCCCCTTCACTGTGCTGGGTGTGTGCGCGTGGTGAATGCACGTAACTGGAAGCCCTTGTGATTTCACTAGCCCGGACGTATTTTTTTGTAGTCCCCAAACTTCATTCGCTGTAGGCTTTGCTAAGCTAACTCTGTAAAGGCCAATATTTCCCTTTGCATTGAACTTTGACCATATTACATTCAGAGACGTTGTTTATGTTCACACAGCTACATCAACTAAAGTTTAAAATATGATATCATGGTGGACCACCACTTTAATTAAAAGTGTAGTTTCTTTCCATCCTTCCTCTAAAAGTAGAGTTTTTATCCTTCCTTGGAATCTCTTCCTGATTTCTGAGAATCATAATTCACAAAAATGAGATCATACACTGGCCTCAGCCCTGAGATTACCTAATAATACACCGACATCACCTTTCTCGGCGAGTACATGTTATTTTTCCACTTGTTTTCCGAACGCCACAGAAAACTGGCACTCCAACCATTCATGACACCAATGGAATTTGAACATTTTCCAAAATTACAGTGGTCTTTGCATACAAAACTCCAATACAAAATGATGTCTGCACTTTTTTTCCAGCTGTTTTACATCACATTATTCGATGATAGGCTGTAGATTTTTTTGTTTGATGTTCCTTTAAGGCATTCCACAGATTTCATCTTTATGCCAAAAGAACAAATGCATTCATCCTCATGATGTCTCTGTGATCAGTTTCTCCTCCATTTATGTGGAGACGCCACACTGTCAGGTGATTCTGCTTAACCAGATCCAGTCAGACTCATTCATTACCGTGGCCCATGACTGATTACCAACCCTCAAGAAGTCAGTAAACACACATCGTCCCTCCATGTCTCTCTTATCTAACTCTCGCCCTCAAGCACATCAATTACATTTTACCAGCATTCGCCATGACCTCTCGCTGTGTGCAGGCATTATCGGGAAACGATAAGCCACATGTATGCCAATCTATATCTGTCATATCAGTCCTGTTCAATGAAAAGCATCCCCTATTTATCCTAATACACCACACGCACACACACACACACTGACATTTAAGGGAAAGTGATCGGTCATGAGTTTAGACTTAGTGCTGATAGAGAAAGACTTGTTGTTGTTGTTGTTAAGCGAGCAGAGCCAGTTCTTTTATGGCCAGTGTTTTTGGCTCTCATCCTCTTACATTCCGTCCAGCATAAATGACTGCTGAAGTGAAATGCTTCCTCCAAGAAAGACATGTTTCTGAAACAGGAAAAGGCTTTCGGGCTTGACAGCAGTGGGAAAAGTATTTGAAGGCTGCGTCTTAAAAAACATCGCCTTGCTGAATTCTGTTCCAGGCGCGTTTTAACACCTGTTTGGATCTTCTGCTTGCTTGTGGAGTGTGTACTGTAAATTTTAGAAAAAATAATCTGTTAATTGATGGTTGATTGTTGCTTGTGATTTGTGGTGGTTTTTAAGTAAATTATGCTTTCGAATTGCATTATGTGACTTCACACTTTGTTTTTTGCTGGAGTCTAACAGTATTGAGATATAGAAATTGAATAATCAAATGTAAAATAACAGTGTCTTATTTTAATCAATTTATAATTTATAAAATTTTCCTCAATGTTATATAATTTATATATTTTTACTTCTTCATAAACGTATAAAACTCAATCAATTGAATCTAATCGAATTGTTAAAGCAGAAAACTTCATAATGTCTTGTGTCCAAATGGTTTAAATTAACTTGAGATCTCTTGAGATCCAGCGACGTGACTATTGCAGATTTGCACATTGCGATATCATTGATGAAATGATACATTGTGCAGCCCTAATATACATATTTATTTCCATAGTTTTTCTTGTTCTATTTTGACTTAATAACTCTCTTGTTTTTTTAAGTTTAAGTCAAACTTAAAGGGGTGGTCCACAGTGTATTTTTAATTCTTGGTTGTGTTTATACGATGCAAAGCAATGTGTGCTCATGCTTTATTTGTAGAAAATCATGTTATTTTTTTCATAAATCTTACTTTGGTTATATACAGCTACTCTGCTAACATGAAAACGACTTAATGACTTAATCTCTACTCTGACAACTTTTGGTGTTGAAAAGTTCAACAAAGTGGATTTATTGATTTATTTTATTTTATTTTTTTAATAAAATTTTTTATTTTTTTATTTTATTTTTTATAGAAATCATATGTTGTCTGGGTCTTGCATTATGTGAATTTTGGTACAAAAAAAAATAATAATGGCCTTGCAGTATTTTTTTCTGTTAGTTATTTCTGAGTATATTATTTTTAACATATACACTCACTCTCAACAGCTGTGCTAGTACCGGGTTGGAACCAGGGCTCGAATCAGCGACTTTCTTCCTGTGAGGCGACAGTGCTAACCACTAAGCCACTGTGCCACCCTAATCAACTGTTAATAAACTAAAATATAAAAGCCAAAATAAAATAACATATAGAAACAAATAGATTTTATATAGCTATGGATATCATAAGGCAAATTATATTTGAACATATACCTCCTTAAAAGCCTTCAGAATATACGTACACTCACTGGCCAATTTATTACTAGTACACCTTACTAGTACCAAGTTGTACCCCCCTTTTACCTTCAGAACCGCCTTAATCCTTCGTGGCGTAGATTCAACAAGGTACTTGAAATATTCCTCAGAGATTTTGGTTCATATTGACATGATAGCATTACGCAGTTGCTGCAGATTTGTCGGCTACACTTATGAATAAAATATAATTAATAATTAGCTATTAGATTAATTAGCTGTCAGTAAGCCATTGTGACAGTTATTAGGATGATTTTGGTGGTTAGTTTAAGGTAATAATTCAGCTGTGTTTCAGTCCAAAATGTACAAACGAAGCAACCACAATGTTGCGCAAGAAATCTGTGGTCGGTCGATGTGAAAACTGGCTGCTGATCGTCTTTTTGCTTGATGGAATTTATGATCTGCCAGAGCAATTAGAAACTTTACGAGTTCACAATAAAGTCTTTTTAACAACTGCCCATCGATTCTTCAAATGAATTCGGCATGAACTTATGACGGTACGCATGTTTGGAGAGCTTTGAGTGTTTTGGGATGCACTTTTTAAGACTCCGGCCACTCTGGATGTTTAAATCCAAGTTGTGCCAGTGGGGAGTTATTTATGCGAGTCCAAGAAAAACACAAACACGGCTCCATCTAACGAAACGCTGACCTCTTACCCATTTCAGTTAGGAAAACACACTTTAAGTTTTTGATTCCAGGATATTCTTGTGCATGTTTTCGGTTCACATGGTAGCGTTTACCCACCTGTCTAAATAGCACTTCTATTTGAGACGCGTCTCTTATTAAACCCAAATTCTTTTTTTTTCCCACCGTCTAGAGATGAAGTCATGTTTGTTGTTGGTCTTCAGACTGTGAAGCCATTTGGATCGAGTCTAAAGCTTCTCTTGGCCAGACTTGGGGTTCAAAAGACTGTTTACAAGTTTAACAAGAAGTAGAGATGTCCAGGTTTTTCTCCCTCTACTGTTTAAAAAAATAAGGTCCTAAATAAAGTTGTTGTGAAAGTTTTCTCCAAGGACTTTTCTGAGAACATTTCCTAGAAGAGCATTACACGTAACAAACATTATCCTCTCTAAATAACCTTTTTGTGGAATGTAAAGGATTTTTAAAGGGCTCATGAACTGAGAAATTAATATTTCTTTGCTCTTTTGACATATAAGCAGGGCCGACGCGTTCATAGAGATGACCTAGGCGGCCGCCTAGGGCTGCAGAACAGCCCCCGCCCCGGTCCTCACTCTCATCCGTGACTTTGAATTACATAGTCATTGAAATCGACATTCAGAGCCTATAATTTTTCCAAGACAATTTTTTCAATTACTTTCCTTATGTGTCACGTGACCCCACTCTGTAATAGGCTGAGGCTGATTTCCACTCATGCGGCCACTTTGCAGCCACTTCTGATCTCTGGTCAAGTAGGATGATGGACTTATTCTTGAGCCTTACTTTGCACTACAGTGACGATGATTGGAAGCTGCGCCAGAGATGCCTTTAGACGGCATATAAAACTTGTCAGTGAACTATGAGGGCAAAAAAAAAAAAATAATAATTGTTCATTAGTTGTAATCAAGTTAAAATGTTTAATCAAGGTTTAGATTTTAGGCCAGCCCTAGATCAAAACCATTTAATATTCATTTACTTATTTCATAATGGCGCCTACAGCCACGTAACTTCTGCCTTGCTCAGCATCAGTTATGTACATTAGAGATTTATGTTACATCTAATGTTGACCAACAATGAGCATTGGTTCATTATGTTACTTTCTCATCACCACTTGCATTTGGCTGTGTTAACGTGTCTAACTGTGTAAAAAAAGATGTAGACATTTTGGTAATTCAAAATACAGACATATTACATCTATAAATTAATGAAATACGGTGTTTTACTGTAAACATTAGAAATTACTTTTACGGTTTGTACTGTATTTTGAACAGTGGCAACCACAGCTGCCGATTTTTTTTTAATTTTTTTAATTTAAAAAATTTTTTTTTTTTTTTTTAATTTTTGTATTTATTTTTTCGTAAATTTTACGGATTTGTTTTTTACAGTGTATGACTAAAAAATGGGGTCATAAACGAATAATTTCTATTGCGGCTTGGACCTGAAAACAGTATTCCACACCTCACGACTTAACAAGTGGATTGTATTTGAGTGTGAGTAACTGTTTGTATTACAGTACTATAATCACTGTTGCTTTTCTGTTATTACAGATTGATATGTACTGAGTGTTAATGTTTTTTTTTTAACTTGAATCACAGCAGCTTCCATCTATTAAGGGTGTATGTAGGCTGTCAAACAAAAATACGGAAGTTTACATCAGTAAACACACAGCTGTTTTTTTTTTACTTTTGAAACTGAAAAACTATCAGCCAATCACAGCAGTGGGCGTTTACTTCAGATTCTACAATACACCGCACCAATTCAAAGAGTCAAAACAGGACAGAAAATGCAGTATTACTTTAAAATCACAGTGTTTTTTTTTTATCTTAATAACATTATAAGTAGACCTCAGAACAGAACAAAATTTAAAAAAATAAAAAAAGGCATTGATGACACTTTTAGGACTGTGCCAGTTTTTGGGATGCCAGAAAACTGGCACAAATGACGTACCAAGGATTTTGACATTGGAAGTGTTAAGTCTGTAATTGTTCCTATACATTTTTCACTAGTATTTTGATTATACAGATAGACATTTCTCTTAGAAATGTCTGTCTGGCGTGTGATTGTTCTGGAAGTTTTCTAGGAGGATATCTGAGTCTTAGCAGAGCAGACAGGGTTTAATATTCTCCGGCTCTCTTCTCCCTGTAGGATGGATTTTTGCTCCAAATATCCTCACTGAGCCATCGGTTGATTGTATCAATGAACTTTGTGAAAACAGACCATAGCAATCCACTGCTGACCTGTGGCCAATTTCTAAGCCTTGTAATGGATTGACTGAGTCTGATTCTGACCACACAATTGAGCAGGATTGTGGAGCAAAATTGCAGCACTGCCTAAGGCCAAACACAAACTCAGATACACACAAACACTGACGCAAATACTTGGCCAATTCATCTCAAGTGTGCAGTACAGACAGGACAGGCGTTCTTGGTTCCCGCATGGCAGAGAATTTTGACATACCTGAAGTAAGTGACTACATTTAGGTCTGTGGGTCTTAATTTTGTTGGGGTTTTTAGATCCCCGAAACTTTACATTTCTGTGCAGTATATATAAATGCACAACAGTTCTGTCTGGTTTCGTTACTGCAGTTCAGTAAAAAGAAAGAAGGAAGAAATGCCCACATGTGTTTAGCAATTTACCTTATCGCAAACACAACAATAATCTATTAGTGTTTGTGTTGTTTTTTGTTTGGGTTAATTATTGTGATCTCCCCATTGCAGCAGAGAAATACTGGGAAATCTCTATAGACTGATGGCATTTCATTCAAATACTAGCTCTAAAGTGACGTTGGTGAATGAGCAATGGCTTTTGCTGTTCTGACATCAGCTGCAGATATGAATGAATGGCGGAAGAAAGTAGTTCCTATTACAAAAGGGTTTTTAGACTCTCTGTGTTTGATTTTCTTTTTATACATGCACTATTATGCCATCGAACTGTTGTATAAATGCAGTATCACATGAATAGCAGTGCGATGTGGCTGTATATAGTCTGGTGGGACACTGGTAGGACTGGTGGGACACACTCACATACTCCGACCATTTTTTTCTTTCTTTTTTTTCTTGACTTATATTTTTAGATTTATTTATTTTTTTTGGCCTTTTTGCCTTTATTAAGTGGATGGGACAGCTTTACAGACAGGAAGTGAAGAGGGAGAGGGGGTAGGGACGGGAAATGTCCACGAGCCAGGATTCGAACTCGGGACGCCCTGAAGTGATACTGCACCATATGTCAGCGCCAACCACAAGGCTATTGCACTGACATTGAGTGCTAGAGTTAAGAGGGGGAGTGTTTTTTTAATTTATTTATTTTTTATTTTGCAGTAAGGAGTAATTGTTAGAACGTGTCTGGTGCAAGTGTCGGTTAAAGTGACAGAGATTTTCAACCGGTGGTTTGTCAAGCTCACTCACCTGTGTGAGTCACGCTCAGAATTGTATATTTTGAGGTTGTAGCGTGGTCGGGTCCTGTTATTTTGTTCCTATAATAATAATAACAACAACAACAATAGCAGCACACATGCTGTATACAGAATTAAAATTGATTCTACATATGTATTTTTGCTTTCTAAATCACTTTTGGTTTATTTAGAATTAGTATATTGTATATTTGAAATGAAGATATCGTCTATAATTAGAGTACTGGACTGTGTTCGGAGCCAGAGTTTGTTGAGTCTTTGAGTCATTCATGATGTGTTCATTTCTCCAAACTGAAGAAAAGCTTCATCCTCACAATGTCCCCTCATTGCTCTTTAATCCTCTGTTTAAGAGCACTTGTTGGCATGCTGCTGGCCATTCTTGGCAGGCTGGCTTTTGTTGGCCAGGACCAGGATGTCAGTGTGTTTCTTTCCTTCTGGTTTAAATATGGCAAGGAATGAAGCGGCGGCCATTATTCAGAATCACAGCGAGTTTGTGCAGGTGTTTCAGACCAGCACTTCTTGCTCTTCTGGAAACACATGAACTATTCAGACTCTGTTCTGAGGAACCGTGCATCAGAACCACGCTGGCTGAGGTTGGGAACATGGAAACTTTAGTTCACATTTTGGATTGTGAGAGTGCAAATTTCCATTGGGCCTGGATGTAGGGGAGTTTCAAAAATGCTGTGGTTCTTTTGCTTCACTGGACGTTACGTTTGATACTGGACTTCGGTATTGGTCGGTACTGAAATTTTAAAAACATCCATTTCCTGCTCACATTTGAGCACTGTTGAGCACGTTCTTAAACACCACTGATTTGCCATTGTGTTCACATGCTCAACAGAAATGACTGTGATTGGCTGTGAAGGTCATCGATTCACCGAGTTTAAACACAGACAGCGTTTCAAAGTCACATCAATCAGCTGGTTTGTTCATAAGCTGACATACGAGTCACCCGCTGATGAATCGGTAAAATGCTCCAGTGTCCCTCTATCTGTGGTTACACCCATTTCATTTCTGTTTAGCACATGAATATAATGGCAAATCAGCACTTTTTAAGAACAAGCTCAACAGTGCTTAAATGTTTGTGGGAAATAGATGTTTTTAAAATTTCAGTATCGAATGGTACCAAATTCCAGTATCGTGACAACACTACGTGCAATTTTAAACTCCATGTGAACCGGAAGTTGCTGAGACTTTTATTTCAGTGTGTTGATGTACTTCCAACTGAAACAGAATATTAAGTAGGGGGTGGGGCCTTCTTTTTTAGCATCATTCCCTTGTAGCAAACTAACTGTAAAAGGGGCGTGGTTAAGAATATTTTGGTTGAAGCTTCAAACTGATGTCATCATAGAAGGACCACCACTCCAAACGCAAAGCTAATAGTCAGAATTTGAAAATTACCAAAACAAAAGTTTTAATTATTCACCCAATGATTACACAACAAAATCCCCTGAGTAAAATTACTCCGTTTAGAGAGTATTTGGTCCCTCTTTAAATAAGGGCAAACAGGTTGATAAGTAAAGCTGCCATTTGTCGAGTTGCTTAATGAACCTCTGCTGAGATTTTGAGAAGTTCAATATATTATATTTTAGCTGACTGAAGTCAGTTGTAGTTTTGTGTTTCTCTTCTCTGTTTCTGCTTACAAACAGCAGGTATTCATCATCAGTGCTCAATCACCACCTAATTAATCCTTTCATTGTCTCATTAGCTTTAGTAAAATAGCCTTAAGTTGCTGATGTGGCAATAAATAAATATTACATTAATTAATTAACTTGAGTAACTTTAGCTCAATTTAGAAAGGGACCAACTACTATCTAACCTGAGTAAATTTTACTCAGAGGATTTTTCTGTTTAACAATCTGTGTTAGCAATATAAACTTTGTAAATTTTGATTTGACATGGACTTTAAGGCTAGATACCGCTGGTGAATAGCGTAAAAAAAATAACAAGTGGTTATCAGCATACTTCCACAGGTGATTGATTCATAGATTTTAAGAAATTCATACAATTTGTATTGTATTCCTGTTTTTTTTTTAAATATATTTACTTTAAATATGCAAATGAGTCATTATTTGATCAACTTGCTCTAATTTGCATACATTGCTTCCACATAAAAAAATGTCAATAATTTTTTTTTATTTAATTTGTATTTTTTTTTAAATATTAGATTAAATATTAAAATTAGTATTATAATAAATTCTAATGGGTAGCACAATCGCCTCACAGCAAGAAGATCGCTGGTTCGAGCCTTGGCTGAGTCAGTTGGCATTTCTGTGTGGAGTTTGCATGTTCTCCCCATGTTCGCGTGGGTTTCCTCCGGGTGCTTCGTTTTCCCCCACAAGTCCAAAGACATGTAGTATAGGTAAATTGGGTAAGCTAAATTGGCTGTAGTGTATGTGTGTGATTTTAGTGTGGATGGGTGTTTCCCAGTGATGGGTTGCGGCTGAAAAGGCATGCATTGCGTGAAACAGGTGCTGGATAGGTTGGTGCTACATTCCGCTGTGGCGACCCCTGATAAAGGGACTAAGTCAAAGAAAATGAACTAATGAAAAAATCTTAATATTAGATATTTAATATTAGATTAAATAATATTTAAATATTTTCACATTTCTTTTTATCATTCTACAAATTCAGAAATGTTATCAACTATTAATAAACTAAAATTTAAAACTGAAATAATATAAATAATAACATATAAAATAACATATATAAACAAATAGATGTTATATAAATATGTACATCATAAGGCAAGTTATATTTGAACATATTTCTCCATAAAAGCCTTCAGAATGTAGTAATATAACAGAGTAAAACTGTGATGCTTTGTGTATGAGATTTATGGCTCAGATCAGGAGGAAAATAAGCAAATTTTGAGTGAAACAACCTTTAAAAATATCAATTATAATTGATTTCTATAGAGACAAATTGATCAAATGTGACAAAAGGAACACTTGACAGTGTGTTTTGTATATTATTGCTACTAAAAAAACACTTTATGGAAAGGCAAAAATTGGCAGGTGCATAAAAAAAATCTGTGTTTTCGCATGCAGTGTTTCGCATTAAAGGAAAAAATGTACAGAAATTACAAGGCGATATCATCACTGGGCTGGAGTGAGAAATGGGGTATTTTGTGGCACGGTCATTGATCCCCAGAGGTTTGGGTGGAATTACAGAAATGCAGGAGAATGTGGCCTGTAGAAGGGAGTATGACAGAGGCCTCCTTAGACAAACATGGCCATATGGACTGTAGAATAGCAGATCAGAAACTCAACATGAGTCCGGAACGGATGGGGTGTCACTCCCCCAAATCAGAAGGTTTTTTCTGTTGTTTATTTCACTTCTGGTTAGTGGAATATATTTTTTCCAACATATAAATTAGGGCTGCACGATATTGGAAAAATCTAACTTTGCAAATTTTTTTGATTCTGCTATATATATATATATATATATATATATATATATATATATGAATACAATTTCAACAGATGTACCTATTTGGAAAGAATTGATCATTTTAGATTCTGTATGAGAGTGTATTTGCATAAAAAACAATCTACAAGTGATAAGATTCAATAAAGAAAGAGATACCAATTAAATAAACAGCGTTTGATTGTTTTCCGATGAGCCAAACTGTGTTCAGGTGTACAGTGACACACTTGCTAAATGATTAATTATAATCCAGACTCAACATTGCGTATGCTTGTGATGTGATTATTACTAATGATCACATTGTGATATCGATGCTGAAACGATATACTGTGCAGCCCTAATATAAATCACAACACAGGCAACATTTTGAGACGTCATTGACAATTTATTTTAATATAATTAAACATTTTCTGTTGTACAGTTACACATTTTACTTAACTTTTATTTGAATTTGTTCCACTTATTATTATTATTATTATTATTATTATTATTATTAGTAGTAGTAGTAGTAGTAGTAGTAGTAGTAGTACTACTACTGTTATTATCATTATTTTTCATTTTCTTTTTGGCTTAGTCCCTTTATTTATCAGGGATTGCCACAACAGAATGAACTGCCAACTATTTCAACATATGTTTTACGCAGCGGATGCCCTTTCAGCTGCAACTCAGCACTAGGAAACACTAATACAGTCTCGCTTTCACACACATACACTATGGACAATTTAGTTTATTTAATTTACCTATACCGCATGACTTTGGACTGTTGGGTAAACCGGAGCACCCGGAGGAAACCCACTATCCCATCTATCTGTCTGCCTGCCCATCCATCCATCCATTTAATTTTTTTATTGGTATTTTTGTGTTATATTATTCGTTTTTTATTATATAAATTGCGATTCTCAATCTATTGTAGTAAAAAATATATATGTAAATTGCTTTTTAAGTATTTCAAAGGTTCTATCTTCGTTCTATATGATTTTGAGATATTGAGCTTCAAAGTTTTGGCATTCCATATAGCAAACAATATGCATGTAACAGTTCTCTTTCATACATTAACATGACCGAGACTCTAAATGTAAATTATCAAAATTCTCTTAAAATTGCAAATTGGTGTAAATAAAACAGGGCAGATGCAGATAGAACCTTCTAATTCTGAAAAGTCATTTTCCGCTTGGAATTATAAGGTTCTGTCTTGCAGATCTTTTATTGAAGCAATACTTTTCAACAATTGCAATCAAAAATATGTAATTTGGTGTTGTAACAATATGTTGATGCTTGAGAAAGTAACATTTTTGCTTCCTACAACATTTATATCATGTTTTAGGATGAATAGTTTTTTCTTGTTCAAATTAAGACTGTGCTAAATATTTTGTCCAGTGCAGATGTTAGTTTTGTCTAAATAATATGTTAATATTTATAACATGTTATGCTTTATATAAATTATTAAATTATATTTATTTAATTATATGCCCCATGAATTAAATTATTTGCCCTTCAAGGCTTAATATCAAATTTAAAGACTTTAAAAGAAAACAGACAATGAGCAAATGAGTTTAATAAACACTGAACTGATTATATATGCACAAATACAAATATTTTACATTTTATATATTTTTTTTAATATTCATTTTTTCAACAATGTAAAATGTAACATTTCATCTTAATGTAAAAAAATGCTTCTAAATTTGCTTGGTGCGGCATTATTTAGCCGCTTGATTTTGTCTTTCTAGTCTTTCTCGCTGTCAATGAAGCAATCTGGCGGAATGACAAAGAAAGCTGATTCTGATTGGTCCTCGTGCGTGCATTAAAAATGCTGATTGGCTCACAGAAAGAATTTTATAGAGCCAAGCTAGAGTTCGGCTTTGTGAAAAATTGTTTTTGTTTTTTGTCTTAAAATGTAAACAACCTATAAAAACCATCACATAATGTAAATAAGTTTGTCTAACATCTGATAGACGTCATAGTGGTAACATCCACACAAAGTCAAGCTGTAACATCATTAGACGTTGATATTTGGTTGATTTTTAGGTTGGACATTAGACATTGACGTTGGCCTGATCTTGAGTTCTGACGTCCACCTGATTTTCATTTTCAAACAAAATGCGACGTCCCCACGACGTGTGGGTACAATGTCAATCTGACATCATGTTGACGTCTTATGGGTGTTTAAGGCCATTTTGGACATCATACAGTAAACGTCCGTCATCTCATCAGTGACATGCATCTAAACAGTCTCGGGGTAATTGCCTGTAAAGATTTTGGACATGTTGGACACTTAACGCTTCCAAATAGTTTGCTGCAATCTTAAATCTAAGCCCATGTCTTGAGGTAGTTCTTTATGATGCATTATTGCATTATTTACCTTCTATGTGCGATTTGATTGGACAGGAATTGCAGTACTGATTTTTCTAATCCCCAAAGACAAGAAAAAATAAAGTAGTGACTGCAGGAAAGTAATGGGGTAAAAGTACCAACACAGCACTAAAAATGTACTCAAGGGAAAGTAAAAGTACACATTTATAAAACTATTTGATAAACTACAATTTCTGAGAAAAACTACTCAATTACAGTCATTTGAGTACTTGTAATTTGTCGCTTTACACCACTGCTTATAGTAAAACACATTTTACTGGACTTTAAATGATTCCAGAAGACTTTTTTTATGAAATGAACTCTCTTAAGGACATTTTTAGCAAAGTTACACCAGGAAATATTTTATAATTTTTAACAAGTATTAGCGCTAAAAATTGTATTTAATTTATGTGTTTATTTGTTTGTTGATTTTTTTTATTAATTTTTTTTTTTATTGTATATTTATTATTGAAATGTTTTTGCCATGAAAATAGCCTTTATTGCTGACATCATAAAAAATTTTTAGGGTAAAAAAACCACAAATGTTTCAGCTTAACGCCTTACTAAAGACTTTTCACACACTGAGGAAGGCGTTGAGCTAAAACATTTGTGGTTTTGTTTCATGACAAAAAATTTAAATGGGAAAAATAAAATGGTGAAAAAAGTCACATGGATTTCATAAGGCCCTGTAAAACTGCACATAAAATACCAGGATGGAAACGATGTAGATGATGGTGCAAGTTATGAGGATCCATATCAGATTCAGATGCCTATGTAGTAATGAAGCAAGTAGCCAAGCAGCTCACTAGCTTTTGGAAAAGAGCGTGTGTGTGTGTGTGTGTGTGTGTGTGTGTGTGTGTGTGTGTGTGTGTGTGTGCGTGCGTGCGTGTGTGCGTGTGTGTTCAGAGTGCCTTTATTCTTTTCCCTCCTTTTCTCTCCCACAATCTCTTGGACATCAGTCGCTCTCTTGTTCTCAGTGTGTGAGGCAGATGAAAATGTGGGGCACTCGCTCTGTTCTTCACACACACACACATGCGCGCACACAAACCATCTGGGTCTCGCATTCCAGCGAATGAAACTGAAAGGGAGGTTACACACTCGACTGACAGCGGGCCCGTCCTCTTAAATGCGCCCTCACACACACACACGCAGCCATCTGTCGCATCAGCAGTGGTTTCTGCGTGCATGTCGCTACATGGTTCCGCTTCCCTGTGGAAAAATAAATCCCAGCACTTGTGTTTTTCTTCCTAGAATCACCAGGATTGTTCTGATTAAGCACAGTTCATCTGTTTGTTTGCATGAGTGTGTCTTATTAGATTATCTGAATAGTTTTACTTGTATCTTTAACATTCATTTCATTGTTTTATTTATTTATTTATTTATTTATTTTTGTCTAGTTGTTGGTTAGTTTGGAATCCTAAAAGGTCTCTTTAATTTGTCCGTTTTTTAATATAATGTAATGCTATTTAATGTGTGTGTGTGTGTGCTTTTTGTAAAGATTTATTTAGAATGACAGTAGAATGACAGGAAGTGAAGTGGGAGAGAGGGCGGGGGATAGGTTAGGGAAAGGTCCACGAGCCGGGATTCGAACTCGGGACAACAGGAGCACTGCTGCGTTACACAGTTGAAGTCAGAATTATTAGCCCGCCCGTTTTTATTCTTTTTTTTAAATATTTCCCAAATGATGTTTAACAGAGCAAGGAAATTTTCACAGCATGTCTAATAATATATTTTCTTCTGGAGAAAGTCTTATTTGTTTTATTTTGGCTAGAATAAAAGTAATTTAAATTTTTTTTTAAAACCCTGTTAAGGTCAAAATTATTAGCCCCTTTAAGCTATTTTTTATTCGATTATCTACAGCAGTGTTTCCCAACCCTGTTCCTGGAGACACACCAACAGTACATATTTTGGATGTCTCCCTTTTCTGACCCATTAACTTCAGGTGTTGGAGTCTCTTCTGATGTTATGATAAGTTGATTCAGGTGTGTTTGATTAGGGAGAGGTTGAAAATGTGTACTGTTGGTGTGCCTTCAGGAACAGGGTTGGGAAACACTGGTCTACAGAACAAACCATCGTTATACAATAACTTGCCTAATTACCCTAACCTGCCTAGTTAACCTAATTAACCTAGTTAAGCCTTTAAATGTCACGTTAAGCTGTATAGAAGTGTCTTGAAAAATATCTAGTCAAATATTATTTACTGTCATCATGGCAAAGATAAAATAAATCAGTTATTAGAGATGAGATTAAAACTATTATGATTATAGAGGTGTTGAAAAAAAAAAATCTTTGCTCTGTTAAACAGAAATTGGAGAGGAAAAATAAACAGGGGGGCTAATAATTCTGACTTCAACTGTATGTCGGTGCACTAACCGCTAGGCCAGGGCTATTCAACTAGTTTGTCATGGAGGCCAGTTAATGAAAAGCATTCAAATCGAGTGGCTGGAGAGATACGACTTGCAATATAAGTGATGACACAACAGCATATAAGAGCCCATGTGCTGTATTTGTGCTCATAAAGACATCCACGTTGACTTTTTCTACATTAAAATGGTAATATGTTGTATTTTAAAACTACATAACACCACGGCATTGTACAATGTGGCTTTTTTTACAAACGTGGGTTTTACAAATGTGGGTTTTTTATGCAAATGTTGTATTTCGAGGCACAAAATCAGTGTATTGCTTAAGTAGGCTTCTTCTACATTCAGACACATTCATGTGTTGTTTTAAACTGCGTAACAATTAGGGATGCAGCGATTTATAGATTTTGGTTGTACGATTATAAAGTCTGAAGAATAATCATGGTTTCACAGTTATCACCATTATTATGCATTTATTAAAAATTAAAACACTACTAGTTTAGAAAATCACAAGAAAACTGCGTATATTTTAAACTGTTTTCTATTGCTGCTCAGTAACCAAATACAGCACAAAATATGAGTAAAAAACAAACAATAGTCCATTTCTCTCTTTAGACTTATAAATGAAAAAGTTTTAGATTTAAACATGAGTGATAATTTTACAATAAAAATAAATGACAGAACAATGAATAAATAAATGAAAATAAGAATAATTAAAAATAGTATATGTCTAATGTTAATTTAAGCTATATATTAGCTAAGAATTTAAATGAACTGTTGTTATTATCTGCGTTCATACATGCATAATAATTTTAATAATTTGTAATAATTCGTCTGGCATATCTTTTGTTTACATTGCACTAAAAGCAACGCACAACTCTCACAGCTACAGCATGAGAATTTCTATTGTGTGCACCTGCAGGGCACAAGTGCGTTGGTCCACTTGCCAGCTGTGCGCGCACCGCTCCCAATATGCGCACGCCTCCATTGGAAATAATGTACTTGCCTGCGGAAAAGACGCAATATGTCAGTGGCTTGCTGCTATAGTTAATCCAATGTGCCTGCGTATTGGCATAACTTTGGTTGCTGCAGCTTTTTTCCATGCAACAGAAATGCGGCATTAAGAAACCTTTAATGAATAAAAGCGGTGTTAATAGTGAAATCGGCTAATCATTGCATCTCTATTAATGATATCAGTGCATTGTACAAAAGGTCTTTTTTACAAACATATCTGCTTGCGCCACTCGCTTAATGTCAGGTGACTCGCTCTCTGCGCAGCCTTTAACTGTAGCTTGTGCTGTACTAAACAGATGCACGCCACTTCATAACTATAGCGGCCGTTTTTCGACTGAACTAAATTTATTTTGGATGTCTTGGTCACACTATTTGGAGGGCCAATTTGACGGCAATTGAAAAGCCCTGTACTAGTCTATCGCACCGACAATGATTTAATGTGTTTGCTACAATATTGTGATTGTTGAAAATAATGTAATTGCCAGCGCCGATAGCCTAGTGATTGAGTGCACTGAACTATAGTACCATGGTGCTCACGGCGACCCAAGTTCGATTCCCGGCTTGAGGTCCTATGCCGATCTATTCCTTCTCTCTTCTCCCAATGCTTTCCTATCTGTCCACCGCTGTCCTATCCCAATAAAAAATGAAAACCTCTAAAAAAATATATATAATAATGTAATTTCTTAGCAATTCGTAGCTTATTGATTCAGTGGCTGGATCATATTCATTTGTATGATCTCATTCGGATATGTTTGTATTTGTTCATCTCCCAATGAGGCCTAAGGTTAGGGGTGGAGTTTGGAGTCACGCCTCCTTTTAAAAATGTTATGTTTTCATATTAATTCAATTGTAGATTTGAATGAATTAGCCACTTTTCTGACAAAACGTTAAACTGTTACATTTCCTCATGAGATCGGGCTGAATCAGAAAATGTCCTCATTTATTCAGATCTGAGAAAACTATTAAGATTCAGTTTTTTTTATGCCAAGCCAGTAGGTGGCAATCTCACTTTGTAAAGAAATTCTGTATTTCTATATACATGTGAACCTGTAGTCTGTCATTGTTGTTTTGGTTGTCTTTAAACTGAACACATTGGCTGTTTCTCAATTCCAAGAACGCAGAGAATGCACTTGCGTACTCAGATCGCCAGGTCACCTCGAAAGAACGAACTCGGGAGACCGCGAGAACACAGAACGAGTCCTGTGAGAAATGAGATGCTGCGTTCTTCCTGATGATCACATGACCTTCTTGTATTTTTAATGGAAAATTATGTAAACATTACAGCATTCATACAATGATTTATTGTTTTCCATTATATATAACATGCACAAAAACCTTACAAATATACTTTGCACAATACAAATAAAAGCAATTTTAATATGAATTTCAGCAAATAAACACCCTTAATGTGTTTATGCCTTTATTAAGATTTTTATGGTGACGTTTATATCCACCGTTTCATTTAGAGAAACTCCTGAGATAAATAAGTTCTATCTCTGAACTTAAATAATAAACAGGTATAGAATGCTGCACTTCCCACCTCCTTTAATCTGCAGCAATGACTTATGGAACTTCTCGAGTGAGATTTGCACTCAAGTCAGCATTCGATGCATCCTCAAGAACACATCCGGGAACTTTCACGCATCCTCCGTTCTTGCAGTCTTGAGTTTTGGAACTGAACTTTGGCTTCGGTTTGTAACTTTGGAGGATGCAAGAACGCTGAAGAACGCATATTGAGAAACAGCCAGCATATGCATACACAATGTTACACAATGTTTTTAAAAATGCGCACTTTAAAACCAGTTTTCCCCCTTAAAATTTCTTTGTCATGTAAATGAACGGCCAAAACGCATAGAAAGTTTTCCATGTTTAGTACAAATTAGTGCCAAATAATTAAAATAAATAATAAAAATCTAAATAATTTATTAAATGCTTGTATTAAGTTTGTATTTAACAGTATGAAGTTGAACTAATATTCTTGCTTGGGCCTAGTTAAACAGAAATATATTGTCATCAAAGCAAAAATATGTGTTAAACATTTTAAACGGAGAGTTCTTTTCAAATCTAATGTTGACTTGACTTTAATAGAAGAGAAATCCAGCCAGTATTATAGTCATTAATAGATGTCATCTTATTTTGTTCAAAGGATTAGAATTCGTGAGAAGTACTTTTACCTCATATTAGCTTTTTTGTTGTGTTTGTGTGACTACTTTCTGTCCTGTACTGCATGTTTCTTTCTTTTTAGCTATGTTAAGCTGTGGTTTGGATGCCTGTGCTCAGTCATTATTATTATATTTTCTTGTTTTATATTTTTAGTCTGATTCCAGCCTGCAATCTCATCCCTGCGGACTACGGTAAAACAGCCAGTGGTGTTCAGTTTCACCACAGCAGCGCTCTGAAAACAAACCTACATTAGACCGAGACAGGACAAAATTAGAATAAAGACGCTTTAGAGTCCAATTGCAGCGATGTTCATGAAAACTATGTATTTGAGTTTATTTTTGGAGAGAAAACGTCAGGGATTATCAATCTGGAGAACATTCATTACAGTATTTATTGTCAGTATTAAGGTTTTCATGATGTCTCTATGTCTCTGTTTCAGCATAACTTCAATGACCTGAGTGGTTCGGTGTCTCTGGCCTGGGTTGGAGATGGAACAGGGGTGAGTTAAATTTTGACCAATACAGAAGCAAAGCATGAAAAAACATATAGTTTTAAATGCTGTTGGGGATGTTGGTATTTCTGTGCAATTTGGTGTATTTATTAAATTGAATGCATAATAATCCTTTATTTTGGAAATTGGCTTATTTTACAACTATATTGGCTTATTTTACAAACCTAGAATTAAACACTTATATATTTATATAGTTATAGCAGTTTTAAAGGGCCCATAGTTTACCTCTTTTATGATTTAATATTAATATTATGGTTCTTCTGAGTGTGCCAGTTTAGGTTCAGTTTAAAACACAATTCAGATTTTTAAAATATAATGTGTTGAACAGTGTCATGTTAGGGGCGTGTCCACAGTTCGCTGATTTATGGGTGTGTTGCTTCACATGTAAATTAGTTTCGGCTTCCCGCCAACGTAACAAGGGGGCGGGGCCATGAGCTCACCCGCTCTGCGTTTGCAACAGAGTCTGACAGGCAGACTGCGAGAAGGAGCTTGAGTGAGAGGATCACCATTCAGTCGTACATGTACGACTCGGACACAGACCAAGCAGAGAGCACAAAATCATTTGTGTCTTTGTACAGTTTTACAGCCAACTGTGTGCTAGTTTCAAGTGCCGAGCTTGTACACAGAAACTAATAACCACGCACACTGAATTAACTTTGACTGAGGCACCGGATGCGCCGCTCGAAACGGCGACACGGCACACCAGACACTCTCTGTGGCGCGGCAGAAACATGAAGTGTCCCGAATCGTCGCACCACGCATTTTGAGTTCTAAACATAGGTTTCTGCAGCAGTCCGCGGCACCCAGCCGTCGACTTGAGTGTACCCTGAGAGAAACCTATGTTTAGAATTCTAAAACGCATGCTAGTTAAGATCACAGGGAGCTTCTGGGATCGCGAGAAATGCAAACGACTGAAGTATAAGGTAGACTCGATGAGAAGTACACATGTTTGCAAACCTACCTAAAGATACAACCAATAATTCCGATTAGAGCGATAATTTGGAGAATATTGCTCTTGTGTTGAGCCCAACGAGCCTTGCATCTAAAAATAGAGCAAGGGTGTTCCTTTAGTGATATCGCTTCGACTCACGCTGAAAATGGCGGACGTGAATCAACAAACTGAGGACCACTCTCCTACCTAATGTTGAAAACCGCTCCAATTGGTCCACCGTTTTTTATGTTGTTAAATTGAAAACAAAAAGCACTGGGTGTGCTTATATCACCCCAATATGACAGTCTATACACCATACATGCACATATGTCTGTCCAAACAGCTTGAAAAGTTGATTTTTTTTACCATAGGTGCCCTTTAAATCTATTCAGCTGATCTCCGTGTCTGGCAGGAGTAATTTTAGCTTAGCTTAGCATAGATCAATGAATTTGATTAGACCATTAGCATCTCTGTCAAAAATGACCAAATATGTTCAATAATATCCAGCTGCAGCCCCGCAGACCCACACACGTTTCAGGGACATATATGTATATATGTGTACATATATATACAAGTGCAAACCCTCAATACATCTGTTGTGTTCAACAGAAGGAAGCAACTCATAAAGGTTTAAAACCACATGCGGGAGAGTAAATGATGAAGTAATTACAATTTTTAGGTGAACTATCCCTTTAATCCCAAATGGAAACAGGGCTTTAGTCACTGCTACTGTTTTTACTAACCAGTAGCGAATGAACAGAATGTGTAATTGTCAGCTGAACCCTCGTCTTTTAGCCACTAAGCTGATCTGAGGTCAGCGCCACGATCTGACTCGCAGGAATGTGGCCTTACAATCACACGTCAATGCGAAACGAGAAGGAGTGAATTACAGATTCAGCAGCTGAAAGAGTCTTCAGAGTCTGCCTTGACAAGACCTCAAACCCTCATTTAGCGCCAACAACACTGGAGGCTGAATCCGTCGCTTGGAGAACTGAACCAAAGTGCAGCTGTAAAACATGCAGAAGCTGTAATTACTGCTTCAGGCCAGCCTTCACCCAACAACAACAACACTTTGAGACGTTTCTGTTAACTCCGTGCAAACACTTTTCAAAGAATAGCATCTTTGGAGACAACTTTGTTGCTTTTTAGGTGTTGAAATTAGCAGCTTTCTGGGAACTGTTTATTGAGTCTCCAATGAGTATTGTTCTGGTAAACAAGCCTTTTTCCTAGAAGTGCTTTTTGTATGATGAAATCTGAGTCAAAATTTAGCCAATTTTCTTTTTAAAAACAGGAATTTGGCATAAATGTATGTTTTAATTTATTGTTTATTTTATGCTTGTATTATTAATTTACTCATTTTATTATTCGATTTAAAACTGAAGATTTTTATGTTCTAATAAAATAAGTGTCTATAATTTTATTTAATAAAAAATAAATAAATGTAATTTATGACTGAAATAATTACCTGTTGTACGTTTTCAATTAAAAAACAAAAATGTATAATTAATAATAATAATAATAATAATAAATGATAGTAATAGGGCGTCGTGGTGGTGCAGTGAGTTGCACGATTGCCTCACAGCAAGAAGGTCGCTGGTTATACTGGTTAATCATTTTTATTTTCTTGTTGTCTTCTATTGTATCTGTTCCAGTTCTTCTTATTTATTTTATTCTTGTTTATGTAAAGCACGTTGAATTACCATTGTGTATGAAATGTGCTTTATAAACAAGCTTGCCTTGCTTGCCTAATATGTATGGCCTTGTAACAACAATAAATAAATGTAAAAGGAATAATAATAACATTAATAAATAATAGTTATTATAATAATAATAATTATTATTATTAATTAATAATTAAATATAATTAATAATTTATTATTATAAAAATATTTAAAAATTTGACATCACTGACCTATATTGTCATAAATGTATTCTTATAAAAATTATTAATAATAATAATAATAATATTTTTATAATATTTATTTTATAATATTTATTTTTATTATATTATTTAATATTATTATTATTATTAACAACAACAACAACAACAACAACAATAATAATAATAATAATAAAATATTTATTTAATTAATTTTTCTTATTATAAAAAAGGTAAAAATGTAAATCAATATGAAATGTATTGAAATATTTCCTTTTTAATTTATATTTTAATCTATTTAAGAAATTTTTTTCTGCTCCCAATATGAAAACTTCTATACAAATATTTTTATTTGATTTATTTTTGTTATTTAATGTAATTGGATTTTATTTATTTATTTATTTTTTGTTTAGATTATATTAAATTAAGAGAAACAAAAATGGCAGAATAATTTAAATTACGTTTAAAACATTACTTGTATATTTTAGTTTATTAATTTTTTTATTAACAAATTAATTAATTTGTTTATTTATTTATTACCCTGCCTGAGTCTAACAGGCATACAATAAAATCCTTAAAGCTTTAATTTCATGGGTTTATTCTAATATAAATGTAAACACTTTTTAAAGCTTTTCCTCTTTTTTATTTATTTTTTTATTTTAGCAAAATCACTTTCACTGTGTGGACTCCTAACTATTGCTTTCTTCTTATGGAAATGTGTTACAATATAGAGTTAAAATGAATACCTAGTATTACATCACGTTGACTTTAAGTGTTAGAGACAGGAGTTAAATGAGAACAAGCCACTGACCAATCAGAAGGCTTTCCTGCAGCAGAAGCGCCTGAACTTGACTGATCTCTGGATAAACGAGAGTGAAGGTTGAGATTATGGCTGTGCTCAAGTCCAGGAACGCAGTATCTTGACCCAGCTAGAGTTTAAGTCTTTGTCAAAATGGTGCTAAATAGTATTAAAAGGGTGCATTGGCTAGTATAAAGTGCCATGGAAATAAAGATCACTTTGAGCAACTGGTGCCATGTAGAAAAAATTCAGATATGTTTTGTCATCCAATATCTCTAAGATTTTGTGTGTCCAATGGTTCTTGAGATCAAAAAGGAAAGATTTTACAAGATATCTGTGCATTTTGCAGCAAAACACAAGAATTGAAGAAAATAGTGGCATACGATTTGAGAAAAGCTGTCACAAAATACAAATATATAAAGTACAAATATATCAAAACAATATCCCTGCAAAATCCTGGAGGGACTGGTCAATACAGTGCTGTCATTTTATTTCTACTTTTGTAATTTAGATAAGTTACACTTATGTATTACGTACATTGACTTTTGGTGGTCAACCGTCAATTTCTTTGCTCTGACAGTCTGATGGCTGCCGCCATTTTTTTGTTTTTATTTATTTAATTAATTCATTTTTATTTTTATATATTTAAATTACATTTTTATTTTATTTAAAAGTCCCTTTTACCTGTTGTGTTAATATTTACACCCAGAGATCCTGAAAACCACAATACATTTTGAATAAAGCTTATTCTCATTCTGTTTTGCTATGAAAAAGTCTTTACTACAATGGCAAAATCTGTACTCACAAATTACAAAGCTGTAAATGCAATCCCTTTTATGCTTTCCTAATATCAAAAAACATTGTGTAAGGATATTTGCTTCATAGGGGGCCATGGGGGGGTAAAAAGATTGAGAATGCAGGAAGTGTTGTCTTTATGAAAATTGTATTATAATGTTATTGGTTTTTATCCTTCTCCGAACTAAACAACTATCAAAGAGTTAGAGACTCAAGTGGTTCTAAACCTTTATGAGTTTCTTTCTTCAGTTGAACACAAAAGAAGATATTCTGAAGAATGCTGGAAAAACAGTGATAGTACGACAAAAATGCTATGGAAGTCGATGACTGTTTCTTCAGTATATCTTCCTTTGTGTTCAACAGAAGAAAGAAACTCAAACAGATCTGGAATGAGTGAAGCATGAGTAAATATTGACCAAATATTCATTTTTGGTTGAACTATCCCTTAAACAGATTCCTATGTGCCATGATCACCTCCAAAAACACAAAAGATCAAATTTTTTTGTGCGTACGCTGTAATGTTCACCATGTCTCTCTCGTGTGCAGGTCCTGCTGGTTTTGACCACATTCCAGGTCCCTCTTTTCATCATGCGCTTTGGTCAGTCCAAACTCTACAGAAGGTAAGACTGACTTAGAGCGTTGTCCAAAAATATTTTTAAAGGGTACCTATTATGCAAAAATCACTTTTCACATAAGGGGTCTAAACAGTTGTGTGGCAACAGTCTGTGAATATGACCAGCTTCTAATGGTCAAAATGTATTCGTTAATTTTTTTATAATCACAGTTGATAAAACAGTCTGCAGAAACGCTTTGATTGACATTCTCCCATTGAACGTGTCATCAGAGAGGAAAAGCCCCGCCCATTAGTAACTATCTATCCCTCTTTAGCATAGGACATTAGTCTTGTTTTTGAATCTGCCACTATGCTGACACATAGGCATATGTAGCTCTGCCCTCTTTTGAAAAGAGCACAATCTCATTTTAATTTAAAGCGACAGTCACCAAACTGGCACAAATAAAATCAATACCTAAAAGGGGCAGCTTTAAAGAGTTATAAAACTTTATCTGTGTGGTATTTTGAGGTAAAACTTCACATACACACTCTAGGGACATCAGAGACATCAGCTTTTGTAAAATGGGCATAATACGTCCCCTTTAAGGAAAAACCCACTAGATGAAACTGTAACTAATAGATGTGGCCTGTTATCTCTTCTGGGTCAGTGAAGACTATGGAAAGACATTTCAGGACATCACCGAACTCATTAACAACACCTTCATACAGACAGAGTTCGGCATCGCAATCGGGCCCGACAATTCCGGCAAGGTAAAAAATTATTTCTCTGCTATAATGTTGAACTCTTCTAATGTTAAGCAAAACTGAGTAAAGAAATGATTTTGAATGACAACACAACTTCTCATTAGTAAGTGAATGTAAAAGGTTATATTTTTATAATTTTAGAACGGTAATAACCAGGAGCATCGCTAGACCCTATTTACTGGGGCACGTGCCCCAGTTAAAATCGCCAGTGCCCCAGTAAAAATCGCCAGTGCCCCAGTAAATGCTTTAAGATAGGATTTACTTTATATGCAAGTGTATTTATTAAGAGTGGTAATCCCAGAATAAAGACGTTTTTCTCTCACATATACATATGTGTATATATACATATATACTAGTGCCTAGTTAACCTAATTAACCTAGTTAAGCCTTTAAATGTCACTTTAAGCTGTATAGAAGTGTCTTGATAAATATCTAGTAAAATATTATTTACTGTCATCATGACAAAGATAAAGTAAATCAGTTATTAGAAATGAGTTATTAAAACTATTATGTTCATAAATGTGCTGAAGAAATCTTCTCTCCGTTAAACAGAAATTGGGGGAAAAAAAATAAACAGGGGGTCTAATAGTTCAGGGAGGCTAATAATTCTGACTTTAACTGTATATACATACATACACACACACAGTTAAGTCAGAATTATTAGCCCCCCTGAATTATTAGCCCAATTCCCGCAACCATTATCCAAAATACAGGCTTTCTAAATTTTTCCAAAAACTAGCTATTATAAGTTTTGCATGTAATAAACAGAAAGTTAAGAGTTTCTTATCTAAACTAGTAAAAGTGCTTTGGATATTTGGGTATGTACTGTTTTAACCCTACTGTTTATGGACAAAAAGTTTAGAATTTTTCTCCCAAAAATGTTTAACCAAAGGACACTTCCATAAACGGTGATATAGAGTTCCCATCTCTTTATTGCATTTTAAGCATCAATCAGGAATGTTTGGATTAAATTTGTGAAGTAATTCTGGAGTTATGTACAGTCTCATATTCCATTTATATTGCAGCAGTTTGAATCATGTATTAATTGTTTGGGTTGTGCCTTCAGACAGAGACTCTGCTATTCATCTTCTGTGATACTCTCTCTCATATCTTGAAACGTTTATTTTCTGTACTTTCCTTGCAATTAGTGGAAATTAATCTGTAAAATCAAGAAATTTTCCCACCCCCATCAAAATGGTTTTAAGTAATATATGTCCTAAAGACGATATATCTGGCTAAAAGGGAGAATGATGCTGTGTTTTATTAATTAAATTTCTTATTTTTCTTACATTATATAAAAAATGTGTTTTAGGTAAATTAAACTTTTGTCTTAATTCTTAAAAACTGAGCATGATTTCAATATTACATGGATCACTCACCTTACTCAAACCTTTTCAAGCAATCTTTTAAGTCATCGAACTGCTTCATGATTTGTCCCACAGGTGATCCTCACAGGTGATTTGGCTGAGGGGAAAGTCACCAAAATCTTCCGCTCGGTTGATTTCGGCAAAAGCTTTGTGACTTCTGAGCTTCCCTTCCATCCGTTAATGCAGATAACATACAATCCCAAAGACAGCAACATACTCATGGTCTACAGCATCAATGTAAGACATTAAATTAGACATTATTATTGTGCTACTTCTATTTTGTACTAACACTCTTTTCATCTTGTTTTAGTATGACTTATGGCTGTCAAAGGACTTCGGAGCCAGCTGGAAGAAGATCCATGAGACCGTTTGTCTAGTGAAATGGTATGACTGTCAGTAATTGTAGAAATGCTTGACATTTATTGTTGTTTTATCGCCAAAAAAACAAAACAAAGAAAAATATATCTTGACATGGGGCTGGGCGAATAAACGAAGGTGATTTTCATGTGCATTTTGTCAATAAATCTGGTTCTAGTAAACCTCCTGCACATGCTTTCAGATGGAGCAGCATTTACTACACAGAGTCATAGTTCACTGACAAGCTCTGCAAAATCCCAATGGAACTAGATTTAGTGATATAATACATTGATTTAATGACAAGAAGATGATAAAGACATCGGAATATTCCTTCTGCTATAATGACAGCTGTTTGAGTCACTTCTCAGTGAAGTACAGCTCTGTATAGTAAATGCTGCATCTGAAATTATTTAATAAACTGTTATTAGTCTAAACTTACTTCATCACTTCAGTCGAGTGTTTGAAATGAATCGTTCTGTGAGATGATTGCATAGTTATGTGATTATTAGGCACGCTGAATCAATGAATTCGGTTTAAACCTCTGTTTATAATACAACTCTGTGGGGATTTCCTAGGTTACTTCTTCATGGATGTTGCATGAGAGCGCCCTCTGGCATTCGGAGGAGATTTGCCACTGATCACACAACTGATTATAATTTTTTCAGTGAATTACCGAGCACTAGTCTTGAGTATTGACGGTGTGATTAAGCATATTAGAGTAAAGTTCATGCCTATATTAGAATGACTGTACAATACAATTACATAATGAAAGCAAAGAATATCCCTGTTTGTTATCCTAAATTTATAAAATATGATAAAGTATTCTGAAATAATTTTTGTTGGGGTGCTTGATATTTATTGTTGTTTAAACACAAAGAAAAGCATATAAAACTACATTTTGGCTGGGCGAATAATCGAAAATGATTTTCTTGGGCATTTTGTCATGCACGCGAGAAATTTTGCATGGTCGTTACCATTATATTCATTTCAACAAACATGAAGCTAATATAGAGCGAGTTGCATTTTATCTAATGTAATGTGTTTTTATATAGAGCATTTACTGTGTAGGCCATACATCCAAAGCACAAAATCATTTGGGGGTTTGTCTCTCCACACCACCACCAGTGTGCAGCATCCACTTGGATGATGCGACAGCAGCCACAGGACAATGGCGCCAGTGCGCTCCGCACACACCAGCTGTAGGTGGAGTGAAGAGATGGTGATAGAGCGATTCAGTGGATAGGGATGATTGGGAGGCCATGATGGGTAAGGGCCGATGGAGGGAATTTGGCCAGGACACCAGGGTTACACCCCTACTCTTTTCGAGAAGTGACGTGGAATTTTTTAAAGACCACAAAGAGTCAGGAGCTCGGTTTAATGTCTCATCCGAAAGACGACACAATAATATGTCTAATTTTTAGAAGATCTGAAAACTTTTTTTAATATATCTTAAAATAAAAACCCTATTAATTAGTTCTTGTTTATTTAATCTATTACAATTTTAATTTCTGTAATGTTTGCACTGGTTTGAGTTAGTGCTGTTTAATGATTAATCGTGACTATTTAAATAAGTTTATGTCTACATGTTTTGCGTGTACGGTGTATATTTATTATGTATATATAAATAAACACATTCATGTATATTCAGTACATGTGTAGAAAAATAAAAAATGTCAATTCATATATAGGTAAAAATTTATATGAAGGAGGGTGGCACGGTGGCAGAGTGGGTAGCACAATCACCTTACAGCAAGAAAGTCGCTGGTTCGAGCCCTGGCTTGGTCAGTTGGCATTTCTATTTGGTGTTTGCATGTTCTCCCCATGTCGGCGTGGGTTTCCTTCGGGTGCTCAGGTTTCCCCGACAAGTCCAAAGACATGCGCTATAGGTGAATTAAATAAGCTAAATTGGCTGTTGTGTATATGTGTGAATGAGAGTGTGGGTTTCCCAATTGTTTCCCAATATTGAATGACACCTGGAAGGGCAGCTGCTGCATAAAACATATACTTAATAAGTTGGCGGTTCATTCCACTGTGGCGACCCCTGATTAATTAAGGGACTAAGCCGAAAAGAAAATGAATGAATGTTTATGCAGGTAAAAATATTTTGTATGCTATTAGCCACAATTTAATAGCTAAACAGCACTAGTTTGAGGTTAGGATTCTCATATGGGAGCATATTTCATTGTCATTTCAAGCCAGGATTATTCAATTATTTTCTTAGACAAAAACAGCATGTCCTCGGCAGAAAGTTAGAGATTTTGTTTTCTACACAATAGCAGTGACGATTAAAGCAGCCTTAAAATGCACTAAAAAGCTATTTGACTTTACAAAGCTATTTCTTTGAGGTTTGCACTCCTAACCCTCATGAACATAGTCTTGGTTTCATTTCATATGCTGAAGAAATTGATGCCTTTTGCTTAAATCTGAAGTCGCCATCCTTTTTAATTTGGCACAATTTTTTGTATTGTCTCTGTTTCAGGGGAATTGATGACACAATTTTCCTAACCACAAACCCCAATGGATCCTGCAGTGAGTGGCTTAATTTTAGTACAATATTCAGGATGACTGAACAATGTTTGGAAATGAAAATATGGTTTATGTTCCTCTTTCATTTTTGTTTTTTCTCTCTCTCTAAGGTGAACGGGGAACACTGGAATTGAGGAAATCATTAGACTATGGCAGAACATTCAAAACAATAGGAAACAGGATTTATTCTTTCGGCCTGGGTGGACGCTTTGTGTTTGCATCCATCATGACAGATTCAGTGAGCTCTTATAAATTCATATCAGTATTGATATACACTCACCAGCCATTTTATTAGGTGTTCAGAGATGCTCCTCTGCATACCTCAGTTGTAACGAGTGGTTATTTCAGTTACTGTTGCCTTTCTATCAGCTAGAGGCAGTCTGGCCATTCTCCTCTGACCTCTGGCATCAACAAGGCATTTGGGCCCACAGAACTGCCACTCACTGGATACTTTCTCTTTTTCTGACCATTCTCTGTAAACCCTAGAGATCATTGTGCGTGAAAATCCCAGTTGATCAGCAGTTTCTGAAATACTCAGACCAGTCCGTCTGGCACCAACAACCATGCCACGTTCAAAGTCACTTAAATCATCTTTCTTCCCCATTCTAATGCTCGGTTAGAACTGCAGCAGATCGTCTTGACCATGTCTACATGCCTAAATGCATTGAATTGCTGCCATTTGATTGGCTGATTAGAAATTTGAGTTAACGAGTAGATGGACAGGTGTACCCAATAAAGTGGCCGGTGAGTGTATAATTGCATTCCAAAATCTTTGAAAACATACAGGTACACTATAGTAACCAGACAGTTTGGTTCCTTTTGTCAACATGTCAGGAAGATTCTAGAGATGCCAACGATTAATCAAGGATCGGTTAATTGTTGATAATTCTTTAAATCGATATACATTATTGATGGTTTTGGACTACATGTGGGTAATATTTTAAACGTACAGCAGATGCTAGGGGACAATCAAGTAAGCATCATTTGTTTATTAAAATCTATCCACTACTATACTTGAAGAAATACAAATTCAAAACAATAATACGTGTGTATTTGTATATGAGTTAAAATGTATATTCAGCTGAAGTTCAGATATGCTAATGTGCTGATATATGCTAATGTGCATTTGGTTTTCAACACGTACTGTAGGCGGTCGACCAATATCAACAGGCTGGGCCAAAATATGACCAATCAGAGCAGAGTACAGTCATGGAGGGGGAGGAGTTTAGAGAGAGATCAGATCCTCTGAGAAACTATTTTCTGATCCTGAGAAAATTAAAAAACGCTTGTCTTCTTTTCCAGGGATCCACACGGATGATTCATGTGTCTGTGGATCGGGGGGACACGTGGGATATGGCTCAGCTTCCCACTGTTGGCCATGAACAATTCTACTCCATTTTAGCTGCAAACAATGATATGGTCTTCATGCATGTAGACGAGCCTGGAGGTGAAGCAGTGTTTATTGTTTATTATCATTCATTCATTTTCTTTTTGGCTTAGTCTCTTTGTTAATCTGGGGTCGCCACATACTTGAATGTGAATGAACCGCCAACTTATCCAGCATATGTTTTACGCAGCGGATGCCCTTCTAGCTGCAACCCATCACTGGGAAACATCCATACACACTCATACACTACAGACAATTTAGCACCCAATTCACCTATACCACATGTGTTTGGACCACCGTGCTGCCCTTGTTTATCATAAATCTTTAATATTAAGAAATAATAATGCTATGCAGTATCCATGTACTTGTTGGAATTATTTATTTATTTATATATATATATATATATATATATATATATATATATATATATATATATATATATATATATATATATATATATATATATATATATATATATATTAGTGCTGGTCAAATATTAATCGCGATTAATCGCATCCAAAATAAAATTTTGTTTTGACATATGTGTGTGAATTATATATATTTATTATTTAATAATAAATACACACACATACACAGAAACAGACCGTTTCTTTTGTTTTGTTACATAGATATTTAAATTTATTGTTTCTCAAATATATGCATGCCTGTATTTAAAAAATATTTGACTAGATATTTTTCAAGACGCTTCTATACAAGTGACATTTAAAGGCTTAACTAGGTTAATTAGGTTAACTAGGCAGGTTAGGGTAATTACGCAAGTTATTGTATAACGATGGTTTGTTCTGTAGACTGTCGAAAAAATATATAGCTTAAAGGGGCTAATAATATTGACCTTTAAAATGGTGTTTAAAAAATTAATAACTGCTTTTATTCTAGCCGAAATAAAACAAATTAGACTTTTTCCAGAAGAAAAAATAATGTCAGACATACTGTGAAAATGTCCTTGCTCTGTTAAACATCCTTTGGGAAATATTTAAAAATGAAAAAAATTCAAAGGTGGGCTAATAATTCTGACTTCAACTATATATCTGAAGAGTTCAGATGCAAAAACCTCCAAATGCCGTCTGAAATTTCCCTCGAAAATGAACATTTATCTCGGCCTCCTTTGTTTATGTTCAGATATTTTACTTTAATAACCAGGAAAAGGACCTACTCTTTGCCATAAAATGGATATTACTGAACATACACACAAGAGCCTGATAAAAATGCTCATTTTAAAGGAAAATTTCATACGGCATTTTTGCAGCTAAACTTTTCATACATACATACATACATATACATTATATAGTATTTATTCATATTTTGAAATCGTTTATATTTTTAATTAAATGTTTTAATTAACCAAATTATAAAGCACATAAAAAAAAAACATAACGTGGTTAATTTTACATTTAATTGAGTTAAATTTACTTTTACATTAAGTTTACTGTTAGTTTTTAGATTTATTTACATTTTAGTTGAATTTTTACGCTTCAGCATTTAGTATATATATATATATATATATATATATATATATATATATATATATATATATATATATATATATATATATATATATATATATATATATATATATATATATATATATATATATATATATATATATATATATATATATATATATATATATATATATAGTTACATTATCCGACAATCTTTTTTTATTTCATTTAGTTAGTTAATTGCAAAATTGTTTGTGAAATGTCTCTTTTACATCAAGTGTTCATATTTCATGTAATTTAATTTCATACGACTATTTGAAAAAATATTATTAAGGGCACTTATTATTATAATTGTTTTTGATTAAATATATGTATATATTTTTTAAATCTATACATTTTGTTAATTAAATTTATGCTCTTTTTCAATTAATCTAAATAAATAACAGTTTAAGTTGAACAATAACAATACCATTCATGCATATATTTTCTGCACCATGCATAAAATGTCTTGTATTTAGTCAATATTACATTAATGCTTGAGTTTTGACCATTCCATCAGATTCTTGATACTAACAATGATTATTTTTCTTCATCAGACTCTGGCATTGGTACCATATACGTATCAGATGACCGAGGTATAGTGTTTTCCAAGTCTCTGGAGCGTCATTTGTATACTACTACAGGCGGCGACACCGACTTCACCAACATCACCTCTCTGAGAGGCGTCTATATTACCAGCGTCCTCGCCGAGGGTCAGTAAGCAGAACCACACACATTTATCAAGAGTTTATATACGGTTCAAGTCAGAATTATTAGCCCCCCTGCATATTTGTTTTCCCCTATTTCTGTTTGATGGTTTTTTTCCACACATTTCTAAACGCAATAGTTTTAATGATTCATTTCTAATAACTGATTTATTTTATCTTTGCCATGATGACAGTACACAAAATTTGACTAGATATTTTTCAAGACACTTCTATACAGCTTAAAGTGTAATTGAAAGACTTAACTGGGTTAATTAAGTTAACTAGGCAGGTTAGAGTAGTTGGGCAAGTCATTGTATAACGATGGTTTGTTCAACAGACAATCAAAAAAAAATCGAACTTTTTTCTTGTATTCTGTATTCTGTATCTTGTTTCTGTATTCCCTCAAATACCTGCTGAATCTAGACTGGACTTAATTTTAAAGACCCCTGTACACCCCAAGGGCCTCATTTCCAAAATGTACAACTTGATTATGACATACCGTAACATAACGCTAAAGAAGATTAAAATGGAATGGATAGAAGAAGTAGGAATTAATATTTCAGAAGAAACTTGGGATAAAGCAGTTGAAATTATACACAAGACTTTATCATGTGCGCGTCTTAATCTGATTCAGATGAAAATTCTTTTACCGTATTCACTACAGCAAAACCAAACTGGCTAAAATATACCCCAATATAGATAAAACATGCGATCGTTGCAACTCATGCAAGGCAGACCTAACCCATATGTTCTGGTCATGTGATGAGCTGAGATTTTAAACCCCGCCTTCAATTTAAGAATTCAACCTAATCCGGTAATGGCTTTGTTTGCAGTACCAAATGAGGACATGCATATAGCCAAAGAAATAGAAAACGTCTTCGCCTTTGCAACATTAATAGCCAGAAGAAGAATTCTTATAGAGTGGAAATCACCAATGCCACCTAAACTGTCACTTTGGCTTAGTGATGTAATGCTATTTTTGAAAACAGAAAAAAAAATTCTCAGAGGATCAACCAAAACATTTTTCAAAACATGGGACCATTTAATAATTCGTATTGAGACTAATGTACTCCTCCAACCATGAACCATTAACCATTAAGACCTTAAAAATGGCATTTAAAAATGTAAATGTTAATAGTAAATTAAAAAATGTTTAAACAGTTTTAAAACACAAATAAGACTTTCTCTAGAAGATAATATAGGGAATACTGTGAAAATTTCCTTGCTCTGTTAAACATCATTTAGGAAATATTTAAAAAGGCAAAATAAATATCACAGGTTAATAATAACTTTGACTTCAACTGTATGTGCTTATACTACAGGGCTGCTTAATGCTTGATTCTGATTGGTTTCTGAATAGTTATTTTCAGATAAACACACAGCTAAAGTAGTTCCAGGCAGATCGTGATCGCATTACAGTTCAATATCACTACGCCACGTGTGCATTATTTACTTGTAGTTTAAAGGACTGAGGTCAATTATTCTAACATCTTCTCCATCCAGACGGCTCAGTGCAGACGGTCATCACATTTAATCAGGGAGGAGAATGGAGGCCTCTGATGAAGCCCTGGAATGGAGTGTGTGACTCCACCGCCAAACATCCCAGTGAGGTGAGAGATGTAACAAACAACACACACACACACACACACACACCATCTGAACTATTAAGCCATAGTGACACTGTGCATTTCACCCCATAGACTTCCATTCATGCATAAAATGTGAATTTGTGCGACAAGTTTCAAATTTTGCTGCGTTTCAAAGTGTTACACTTGTTGAACTCTTGGGAATTTGCATCATGTTATTTTGTGAGATCAAAACGTGACCTCTCTGTACAGAAATATGTAAATCAAATATGTAATCTCATTTTTGCAGCACCATACAACAGAATTTGACATGCTCAAACTCTACTGTGGCTCTTAGTTGTCAGAGATGTCATCAAGAATGCTGTTGTTGGTTTTATAAGCAGTTTGTTCGAGCTTTTATTGTAATATTTTATTTCATCAGTTTTTTTATATTAAGTAGGTTTGTTGTTACTTATATTGTTTTTTAAAAATTTTTTTGTTGTTTTAGTAAATTACGTTCCTTTATAATTACATAAGTATATGTTTTATTATATAACAGGTAATACATATTTTATTTAAAGGAAAAAAGCATTTTGTGAAAAACGTGAGTTATTTACTCAATTTAAAAATATTTTTATAATTTTTTCAAAATAATATACATTTTATTTTGAGTAACAAAAAAAAGCTTGGTTTGAATAGTTTTTTGTTTATGTTTTTGTGGGTTTGTGTTGTTATTTTTTGGAAATATTTCATATATCATATATATTTATATATATACAACACTTTATTAGGTACACCTGTCCAACTGGTCATTAATGCAAATTTCTAATCAGCCAATCACATGGCAGCAACTCAATACATTTAGGCATGTAGACATGGTCAACTGCTGCTCTACTGGGATTTTCATGCACAACCATCTCTAGGGTTTACAGAGAATGGTCAGAAAAAGAGAAAATATCCAGTGAGTGGCAGTTCTGTGGGAACAAATGCCTTGTTGTTGCCAGAGGTCAGAGGAGAATGGCCAGACTGCCTCTAGCTGATAGAAAGGCAACAGTAACTCAAGAAACCACTCGTTACAACTGAGGTCTGCTGAAGAGCATCTCTGAATGCACAACATGTCCAACCTTGAGGCGGACGGGCTACAGCAGCAAAAGACCACAGTGGGTGCCACTCCTGTAAGCTAAGAACAGGAAACTGAGGCTACAACTCACACAGGCTCACCAAAATTGGACAATAAAAGATTGGAAAAACGTTGCCTGGTCTGATGAGTCTCGATTTCTGCTGCGACATTCAGATGGTAGGGTCAGAATCTGGCGTCAACAGTATGAAAGCATCCATCCTGCCTTGTATTAGCGGTTCAGGCTGGTGGTGTAATGGTGTGGGGGATATTTTATGGTGTGGGGGATATGTACTTGGTACACTTTGGGCCCATTACTACCAACTGAGCATTGTGCTAACGCCACAGCCTACTTGAGTATTGTTACTGGCCATGTCCATCCCATTATGACCACACTGTACCCCTCTTCTGATGGCTACTTCCAGCAGGATAACGCACCATGTCATAAAGTGCGAATCATCTCAGACTGGTTTCTTGAACATGACAAGGAGTGAACATAACAACCATGTAACGGGAGATTCGCATCATGGATGTGCAGCCGAAAAATCAGCAGCAACTGCGTAATGCTGTCATGTCAATATGGACCAAAATCTTTGAGGAATATTTCCAATACCTTGTTGAATCTATACCACGTAAGATTAAGGCAGTTCTGAAGACAAAATGGGGTCCAACTTGGTACTAATAAGGTGTGCCTAATAAAGTGGCCGGTGAGTGTATATACTATACCTACACAAATATTTAAAAAATATATATTATGCATTTTAATATGGTAATTATCCAAGTTAATGGTTATTTCTAGTAACGATATTCGATTAATTTATTTTTTTTATTTTACAAATATTTAGATTATACTAATCACCTTTATACTTTTCACCTTTACGTGAAAACCTTACGTTGTAAGGTGTGGTTGTAGTTTTCTTTAGTTACTTTTATAAGAAGAAGATTCCTCAGGCTTGTTCAAGTGCTGATAAAGACTGGCGGTGCAGCTGAACTTATCAGTTTAATGTGTGTTAACATTAAGAAAAGCAAAACTATCAAACATTTAATCCATGAAAGGACAGACTGATAATATAACACATTACTCTGATGCAACAGTGCTGGACATTATCTTTGCCAGAATAGTTCATATTTCTAAGACCTTTTTCAGAGCTAAAACACTTCTAAATACAATATAAACGCTTTCAATAATGCTCCCTTAGAAGTTAATCTTCAAATGACTTGTTTTTGTTCCGGAAAACAAGCGCTTAAATTGCAATAATAATGTGTGTGATTTTGCAGTTTATGTGTGTCTTCTGCAATGGAAGTAATATGAATGCGTGTGATTTGTGTGTTCTGCAGTGTAGTCTACATATTCACGCCTCCTACAGCATCTCTATGAAACTGAATGTGCCCATGCAGCCTCTCTCAGAGACCAACGCCGTGGGACTCGTCCTGGCACACGGTGACTAATGCCCACATTCACCATCACACACAAAACTACCACCGACATCCCAATCAAAAGTCTATCATTCTCCCACCACATCACAGCTCAATTAAACAAATAGTAATAAATGATCAAAATATTTGAGGGATATTCTCTTGTTTTATCACAGATAGTATACAGTAGGTGTTTTAAAAGACAATCTCACAATCATGCCTTATTTCTTTGACTCATCTCCATCTGTTTGTGTCTTCAGGCAGTGTCGGAGGTGCCGTCTCTGTGCTTTCTCCAGACGTGTACGTGTCCGATGACGGAGGCTACACTTGGTTCCAGGCACTGAAAGGCCCCCATCACTACGCCGTCCTGGATTCAGGAGGACTGCTGGTGGCGGTGGAGCACAACCCCACACACCCTATATCACAGATCAAGTAAGCTTCCTGTAAAACATTACTGTATGCTCTGAGACAGGAATGAGACTGAGATAATATAAAATAGGGCTGCACCATGTTGGAAAAAACATATATCGCCATATTAATATTTTCTGCTATTTATGTTGTGATTTTTCACATGATAACTCCGTTCATAATTTTAGATTGATCGGGATGATTTTTGTAGGGGAGTGCATAAATTATAATAAACAAATTACAAGCAGAGATAAATAAAGTAGAGCAAACATACAAATGAAGGAGTCGAACAGCATACAAGTACAGAAATATAAAATAATCAAATGTAAATGCAAAAAGATGTGTATTCCTAATAATTAAATGCGATTTAATCTTTGTTAAAGCCACAAACGTAATAATTCCTTGTGCCCAAATGCTTTAAACTTGCTTAAAATGTTTACAAAGGCCTTAAAACACAAGCAATTGATAAGCTTTCACTTTATTATGGTTAAACTGAAACGACTGCAAAATTCGTATGTGTTCTGAACTGTTGTGCTTAGTCAACTATAATCCTGACTCCACATTGCACGTCCTGGGATGTGACTATTGTGTATGCACACAGTGTGATATCGATGCTAAAAAAATGATATATTGTGCAGCCCTAATATAAAACCTCATTAAAAACTAGTCATTTAATGTGAATCTATTATTATTATTATCATTACAGGCATAACCAATTGTGTTCATGTGAATTCGGTGTAGTGCGACACAGTGGCGCAGTAGGTAGTGCTGTTGCCTCACAGCAAAAAGGTCGCTGGTTCGAGCCTTGGCTGGGTCGGTTGGCGTTTCTGTGTGGAGTTTGCATGTTCTCCCTGCGTTCGCGTGGGTTTCCTCCGGGTGCTCCGGTTTCCCCCACAGTCCAAAGACATGTGGTATAAGTGAATTGAGTAAGCTAAATTGTCCGTAGTGTATGAGTGCGAGTGAATGTGTATGGGTGTTTCCCAGACATGTGTTTCCCCTGGAAGGGCATCCGCTGCATAAAAAATGTGCTGGATAAATTTGCGGTTCATTCCGCTGTAGTGACCCTGGATTAATAAAGGGACTAAGCTGAAAAGAAAATGAATGAATGAATGAATGAATTTGGTGTGTTTTGATATAAACTTGTTTTATTAGCCCTCCTGTAAAAGTGCAATTCTTTTCGTACACCAAATATTTAGGTTCTATAAAACTACATGAATAATATTGTAACCCACTGTAACCCACTGCACCCATTACGGTCTGAGCTGGGATCAAACCGGCGATTCTTTGTATGGGAGTCGGTTGATCTAACAAGCAGGCTAAAGACCATGGCCTGTAGCGTCTGTCGCTAGAGCACCTTTTGAAGCCAGAGGAGTGAGGTTTAACATCATAGCACTTCGCTAGCTGGCCTTCGTTACACTCACCCCCCCCTTAACCACACTCCCATCCCTGACAAGCCCCCAGATGTAACCCACCAGTCCTACTGCACCCAACCTGATCTGAGCTGGGATCGAACTGGCGATTCTTTGAATGGGAGTTGCTTGCTCTAACAAGGAGGCTAAAGACCATGACCTCTAGCGTCTGTCACTAGAGCACCATTGAGGTTTAAATGCATTGCGCTTCGCTAGCTGGTCTCTGCTACAATATTACAAAAATTACAAATAAATAATAATATTAAATATATTTTCAGAGTGCGCCTTAACAGAGACCGGATTTTTTAAGCACATTTTTAAACATAATAGTTTTAATAACTAATTTCTTTTGTCTTTGCCATGATGACAACGCATGTATTTCTAGACATTTTTTAAGATACCAGTCTTTAGCTTGCAATTAATGTGCAAGTCATTGGACAAAAAAATATCAGTCATTCATTCATTTATTCATCCATTCATTTTCTTTATTAATCAGGGGTTGCCACAGTGCAATGAACCACCAACTTTTCCAGCATATGTTTTACACAGCGAATGCCCTTCCAGCTGCAACCCATCTCTGGGAAACACCCATACACACTCATTCACACACATACACTATGGACAATCATGTCATTGAACTGTGGGGGAAACTGGAGCACCCAGAGGAAACCCACACGAACACAAGGTGAACATGCAAACTCCACACAGAAATGCCAACTGACCCAGCCGAGGCTCGAACCAGAGACCTTGCTGTGAGGCGAGAGCAATACCCCCTGCGCCACCGAACCGCCATTTATTAAGATAAACAAACAAAATAATAACAAAGTAGGAATCAACACAAAACTAAGGCTGAACACAAAAATCAGCACAACTCCGCGTCTTGACGGCCACTCAAGTCCCCACCCCTGAAGCACTGCAGTGTGGGTTCTCATAAGCTGGCTTATAAATCTATTTAATTAAAAGAAAACAGGTACAAAAACTCTAGAGGGAGAGAAAATGGCAAAAATAAAAAACAAAAACATGGACATGTAACACAAATTAAAATTAATAAAGCTTTCTCTAAATAAAAAAAAAATATTATAGGAAATACTGTGAAAATGTCCTTGCTATGTTAACTTTACTTGAAAAATATTTTAAAAATAATAAAAAATTTATTTAAAAAAAATTTATTAAAATTTATTAAATTTGTTTTATGGATTGATTTTTAATTTATTAAAAAATAAATAAAAAAATCTTTGACTGTATAAAAATAACTTTATTGATCACTTATTGGCCATTGTGTTCATTAATGCAACAAAAGTTTGTGTGAAAATGGCCATTCTGAGGGAAAAACACATAAAACAGATCCTCATGTAATGTTTTGTAAACATAATCAATTTTAACTTAATTAATTTGTGTTGGGATGACATGAAGGAATTGTGTGGAACGTAGCCTTTTTTTACAGTGTAGGATGTATATAGGACTAGGCGGTATATTGAATTTGTACAATATATCGATTACATTTTTCTAAAACTATATGACATGAGTACATGTTCTCCCATATTGGTGTGGGTTTCCTCCGGGTGCTCTGGTTTCCCCCACAGTCCAAAGACATGAGCTATAGGTGAATTGAATAAACTTAATTTGCTGTAGTGAATGAGGGTGTGTGGATGTTTCCCAGTACTGGGTTGCAGCGGGAAGGCCATCCTCTGCATATGCTGGATAAGTTGGCTGTTCATTCCGCTGTGGTGACCCCTGATAATTAAAGGGACTAAGCCGAAGGAAAATGAATAAATGAATATTTGATATGAGGCAAACAAATTGCTCTGTTAACTTTACTTGAAAAATATTTTAAAAATAATAAAAAATTCATAGAAGTCCTAATATATTTGTCTTCGACTGTATAAAAATAACTTTATTGACCACTTATTGGCCATTGTGTTCATTAATGCAACAAAAGTTTGTGTGAAAATGGCCATTCTGAGGGAAAAACACATAAAACAGATCCTCATGTAATGTTTTTGGGCCTTCTTACCTTGAATTCATAAGGCATTTAGCCATGCATTCCTGATGCATTATGTTATTCATGTTTCACTAGATTTTCCACTGACGAAGGCCAGTGTTGGCATGTGCATAACTTCACTGATGATCCAATATACTTCACTGGCCTGGCATCAGAACCTGGTGCCCGATCCATGAATGTCAGCCTGTGGGGCTACAGGGACACCATCACGAACCAGTACTGGGTTTCTGTCACTATCGACTTCAGGCAGCTGCTCTCTAGAGACTGTGAGTGGACTGATATTTATAATATAATAATATGCAAACATCCTAATTCAGAACATCTCATAGTTTAATCTTTGTTATCATTAATTTAAGAATAAAAACATGTGTAAACATTTCTGTGAAGTGACAAATGCTCCCCCTGCAGGCCAGGAGAATGACTACATCCAGTGGCTCGCTCACTCAAGTGATATCAACAGCCCCACGGATGGATGCGTGCTGGGATACAAGGAAAGGTTTTTACGCTTGCGAAGGGATTCGGTGTGCTGGAATGGACGGGATTATATGGTCACCAAGGAGCCCACCACATGTCCCTGCACCCTGACGGACTTTCAGTGGTACAAACGCACACATCGTTATCAAAAACACTCAGGAATATAGTTACTTTTGCTGCTTGTTCAACCTACGTATTTAAAATAAGTAGAAACAACACAGTTCTTACGTTTTTTTTTGGGACAACTTAATTGGTTTATGTTCTATCCACTTACATTTGTAAACATAATCAATTTTAACTTAATCAATTTGTGTTGGGATGACATGAAGGAATTGTGTGGAACGCAGCATTTTTTACAGTGTAGGATGTATATAGGACTAGGCGGTATATTGAATTTGTACAATATATCGATTACATTTTTCTGAAACTATATGACATGAGTGCATGTTCTCCCCGTGTTGGTGTGGGTTTCCTCCGGGTGCTCTGGTTTCCCCCACAGTCCAAAGACATGAGCTATAGGTGAATTGAATAAACTAAATTTGCCGTAGTGAATGAGGGTGTATGGATGTTTCCCAGTACTGGGTTGCAGCGGGAAGGCCATCCTCTGCATATGCTGGATAAGTTGGCTGTTCATTCCGCTGTGGTGACCCCTGATAATTAAAGGGACTAAGCCGAAGGAAAATTAATAAATGAATATTTGATATGAGGCAAACAAATGCAGATTGTTCCCATATGATTTCCATTTTGTTTGTTTTTTTGAGATCCAAAGAAGAACATTTTGGCAATGGTCTATGTATTTTATTATTTTAAAGTAATCAAAGCAAACATTCTGGCACATTAAGATTTTGTTTTAACAGCTTAACAAGAACCTAAAAGAAAACATTTCAGGAGCGTCCTGCTAACTAAGAGGGAGCATTCTATTTGTGTAAAGTACACTTTCCTGACTAATCAACAGAATGTTTTGGGAAGGTTTAGATACTTGTAAACTGGGATAGGGTTTATATCGACATACAGTCGACATTTAAAGTGGATCAAAACATTTTATCAATAGCTATCTTTCCATTCACCTATTTTTTTTGTGCATTTTGAATATGCGCATAAAAAACAGTTGATGGAAACGGCAATATGCGCATAAATTTTAAAAAATGTGCATCAAAAAAACAAATGCGCATAACTGAGTAGAATAAACTTTTTATTCTATAAGAAAAGATGCGCATAAACTGTGATGGAAACACTTTTACCGAACAAATTCCAGTTTGCGCATTAAAAAATGTCATGTGATTTTTGTTATAAGAGATCTTGTGATGGTAAAAATGTATGTGAATGGACAAACTAAGTGGCTGACCACATTGTAAAACTTCTGAAATGTTGTTTTGGTCATTCTAAAATGCCTTAATTATTTCAGTATTAGTGTTATTATATTATTAATTATCTGCAGAATTGTCAAGAGCATCTGTGCTCAGTGTCTGACGCCTTCAAACACCACCACGCGTTCATTGCGTGTCGGCATACTGTCTTCAGCGGCGCAAGTCATTTATTAAATGAAGAAAAGATTCATGCAGCTTCTCAGGCTGGTTGACTGGTTTTAGCTGGTTGACCAGGCTGGTTTTAGAGGGGTTTTGGCCACTTCCAGGTTGGTTTCCAGCCATTTTCAGCCTGGTCTTAGCTGGTAAGGCTGGGAGATGACCAGGTAAAACCAGCTTGGCCAGCCTAGCCAGGCTGGGAGCCCAGCTATGTCCAACTAAAACCAGGCTGGTCAAGTTGGTTTTAGCTGTTTTTTTTTCAGTAGGATTACAACAGCAAATTCCGTTTTTGCTCTTGATATTTGGCGCCAGTTAATCAGGAAGTGACGATTTTGTTCTCTTCTGGATGGAAAAGCTGCTTTATTGGAATGTCTTATATACTATATTCTAGGTTTGCGCATAAATTTAATTAGCATCTTTGGATGGAAACATAGCTAATGTTGTTGTTTGAGTAATTGCTGTCATGTGATCTGTCTTTGACAGCATGGACTGTACCTCGTGTTCGTTTCATACAGATTACAAAACCAAAAAACTTTTGTTTTCAAGTGCACTTGGTTCCTTTAAAAGTACAGATTTCAAGCTTTATCTGGATATATTTCTCATGTCTGTGAAGCAGGTATTTACTGAGATTCCAGTGTCTTTGTTGACCACTAAACAGTTGTAAAAGCTTCTCCGTCAGTCTATAGCGATCGGTGATTGGCTGTTGTACTAGTGGGCGGGGCTTCATTCACCATATTGATCATTAGAATCTTCCCCATTCAAAACTATAGGAGTGACACATCTTGTGTATTCTATAGTCTTTGATGGAAACTCAAATAATTCACATTTGGTATTTTTTACAAACTTTGAAAAGATTACGTAGCGAACATTATACACGTGTAGCCAATCAGCTGCCTCCATTATGTTTGCCTTGTTTACTGTTGGTTACTAGGTTACTGATACTACAGTCAGCCCCTCTAATAACTTGATTGAAACTCACATAATTCACATTTGGGATGTTTTCTTTGTTGTAATCTTTTAAAAAGATTACGTAGCAAACATTACACCCTTGTGGCCAGTCAGTTGCCTCCATTATGTTTGCCTTGTTTACTGTTGGTTACTAGATTACCAATACTACAGTCAGCCACTCTAAAAACTTGATTGAAACCCACATAATTTACATTTGTTTTGTTTTTTTGCAAACTTTAAAAATATTTGCTTCACATTAGGATGAAAACCCGCCTAGTGTTAGAATTTAATGTGGTTTTAATGCTTATTGCACAAAATGAATAGTACAGCATACAAAGGGTTAAGCAAATACAGATTATTTTTAAACCAAACATAAAATTTTGGAAACTATTCAGTGTAATTCAACCAAAAAAATACTGATATGTTTTTTTTAGACATATCACCCAGCCTTTATTCAGCCTGTGCGTCCTATTCTATTTCTACAGTGATTTTGGGTTCTACCATGAGAAAAACAGCTCAGTGTGTGTGGAGCAGCCTGACCTTATTGGCCATTCACTGGAGTTCTGTCTGCACGGACGCAAAGAGCAGCTTCAAACCAGCGGGTAACAAATCACCCTCTATTTCTGCTCCACTGAGTTTAATTGAAGAGTTCAGCCGGTGTAAGCTTTTTGGTTTTACGCATATTGCAGTCTTTGCTAAAGTCTGAGGGACTGAACTACTTTGCAAAACTGTTGAACGTCAAGGCATGTTCATTGTCACAGAATTTTTTAAATGCATCAATTTAATTCAATTCAAGTTGATTTGTGTAGCACTTTTCACAAAATTATTATTTCAAAACTGCTTTACAAAAGGTGCACATTATTGTATTACAATCAAAATCAGAAAAGTTAAGATTATTAGTTTAACATAACTTTATTAGCTACTAATAACTTTAACTAATTAACTAGAAACTAATAGTTTTTAATGGTTCATCGGCCACTTTATTAGGTAGATCCTATTAGTACATCCTTTTGCCTTCAGAACTGCCTTAATCATTCGGGGCATAGATTCAACAAGGTACTGGAAATATTCCTCAGAGATTTGGAAGCATTCTCTTTAAACCCTATAGATGATTGTGTGTGAAAATCCCAGTCAATCAGCAGTTTCTAAAATACTCACACCAACAACCATGCCACGTTCAAAGTCACTTAAATCACCTTTTTTCCCCATTCTGATGCTCGGTTTGAACTGCAGCAGATCGCCTTGACCATGTCTACATGCCTAAATGCGTTGAGTTGCTGCCATGTGATTGGCTGATTAGAAATATGCGTTAACAGTCAGTTGGACAGGTGTACCTAATAAAATGGCCGGTTAGTGTATATAATCATAGTTAACCTGCAGTTTATAGTAAATAGGTGATCATGCAATGATGCAGACTTAACACTCTGTTCCCTGTTATTTTCAGTTACCGGAAAATTCCCGGTGATCACTGTGAGGGAGGAATGACTCCAGAACGGAAGGAGATCGACCTGAGTAAGAAATGTGTCAGTAATCTGCTGAGGACAGAGCAATTGGTAGGTTGTTATTCTAATAACAGAATGCACATTAGGATCATTATTTAAGTCTTCAGTGTCACATTATCCTTCAGAAATCATTCTGAAATTCTAACTTGTTGCTTAAATTATGTTTTAATGGCATCTTTAATAAATTGGAAGTTTAAAAGAACACTGTTTATCCTTTAATGCAGGGGTCACCAAACTTGTTCCTGGAGGGCCGGTGTCCTGCAGATCCTCCAACCCTTATCAAACACACCTGAACAAGCCAATTAAGGTCTTACTAGGTATACTTGAAACACCCAGGCAGGTGTGTTGAGACAAGTTGGAGCTAAACCCTGCAGGGACACCGGCCCTCCAGTACCAAGATTGGTGACCCCTGCTTTAATGCATGCTTCCTGAATAAAATACCCACATATCTAAGAATTTTATTATTCCTGTTTGATTAAAAAAGCCACTAAAATGATCTTTCCCATCATGCATTTTTCAGACAGAGGAGCATTCATTCAATTCAGCTCCGATAATCGCTGTGGTCATCATTGTTCTGTTGATCAGTGCCGTCGCTGGGGTTATTTTCATCAAAAAATACGTCTGTGGAGGAAGGTTTGTGCACAAACTAAACATCTCATCCTAAACAACACATGCCACAGTGCAAGATTTTCTTTTTAATTTTAATTTAATTGGTAACACTTTAGTTTAGGTCTCAATTCACGGTAATAACAAACCATTAACTAACACTACTAGCTTAATAAACTACTAATTGGCTGCTTATTAATAGTAAGGCAGAAGTTGGGTTTAGAATTAGGGATGCAGAATAAGGTCATACTTTGTAACTACTAATGAACAGTTAATATCTTAATAACAGACAGGTAATAAACCAGTAGTGAAACGCATGAATTGTGACCTAAACTAAAGTATTACCCTTTAATTAAATGCAAAAAGCTGTAATGTTAACATTAAATTATTGTTTTACTGTGTAACATATATGAGCAGTGTCTTCATTTATTATTTTATTCATTCACACATGCATAACATCTGTGTAATGGCCCCTTTTTGATGTCTTTGGTAGATTCCTGGTGCACAGATACTCAGTATTACAGCAGCATGCAGAAGCAAACGGTATCGATGGTTTGGATGACCTGGAAACACTGGAGGGTGGCAAAACGCACTATCATGATGATTCAGATGAGGTACATGCTGCAACCCATCTCATTTCAATAGTGTCTCTTTAATTCAATTCAGTTCAAGTTTATTTGTATAGCGCTTTTTACAATAATTGTCGTTTCACTGCAGCTTTACAAAAGGTGCACATTACTGCATTACAATCAAATTTGGAAAAGTTAAGGTTATTAGTTACCATAACTTCATTAGCTACTAATAACTTTAATTAACTAGTAACTAATAGCTTTTAACAGTTAGAGTTATTATCATAGACTGTAAAAATATGGATGTAGCATCCGTGACATCACCCATAGGTTTCTAAAAAGCGCAAATGAAGCTACAAGTAGGCGTGGCCAACCGTCGCCTTTTTTTTGCGCGTCATTGCACCGACCGGGGGATACCAAACATGGGCAAAGAGGCGAAGCTACAGACGCCTGCTAGCATTTTGCTTGGACTGGCTTTTCTTAGGAAGAAATGTTTAAAGAGCCCATATTATGGGTTTTTGAAAATGCCCTTCCATGTAGTGTGTAACACAGCTCTAAGTGAAGTGAAATATCCAGCCAAGGCTTAAATCTGTAAGTGTACAGTGTTTAAAACTATTGATTCATGTATAAAAGAGTCGACTCATAGTGCTTCAAACGAGTCGCCTTGATAACGAGTCATTAGGTGTTTCGCGATGACGCAGCCACGAAACACAAGCCTCGCCAGTAGTTACGCGCGCAAACCAGGGAGATTTGAAACCTGCGGCCCCGCCCACTAACACAGAAAAAACACTAGACACACACAGACGCCGCCGGTCGAATGAAGTCACGCTGTGCTCAGATGGATAATATTGACAGTCTCTACCCAAAGATGAGTTGTTAACCTGGTACAGTACACGCGGTTACTCTTTATATTCTCTTATCACATGTAAGCCACGTTAAAAACGCGACGCGTGCCGCTTTGTTTACGGATTTAACGTTAAAGGCTTTTGTGAGCTCGCGTTCCACTGCCGTTTGTCGTTGCTATGGCGATCGATCGTAAGCTAGGAGACAGGAGACTCGTGTCACTTTCCCTAGTTCTTCTAAGGAGCGTTGTGTGTGTGTGTGTGTGTGTGTGTGAGAGAGAGAGAGAGAGAGAGACTCGCGTCGCTTTCCCTAGTTTTTCTGAGGAGCGTTGTGTGTTTGTGTGAGAGAGAGAGAGAGAGAGAGAGAGACTCGCGTCGCTTTCCCTAGTTCTTCTGAGGAGCGTTGTGTGTGTGTGTGAGAGAGAGAGAGAGAGAGAGAGAGAGACTCGCGTCGCTTTCCCTAGTTTTTTCTGAGGAGCGTTGTGTGTGTGTGTGTGTGTGTGTGTGTGTGTGTGTGTGTGTGTGTGTGAGAGAGAGAGAGAGAGAGAGAGAGAGAGAGAGAGAGAGAGAGAGAGAGAGAGAGAGAGAGAGACTCGCGTCGCTTTCCCTAGTTCTTCTGAGGAGCGTTGTGTGTGTGTGAGAGAGGGAGAGAAAGAGACTCGCGTCGATCTCCCCAGTTCTTCTGAGGAGGGTTGTGTGTGTGTGTGTGTGTGTGTGTGTGTGTGTGTGTGTGTGTGTGTGTGTGTGTGTGTGTGTGTGTGTGTGTGAAAAAAGCCTTACACTATGAAGCGCGTGTGCACTGTGACTACTTTTATATAGTTGATTACCAGCTGGGCATTTCACTCCGTCTCGTGCTGAAGCCTGTCACTGTCGA
>NC_079445.1:36709662-36744662 GCF_903798145.1 Danio aesculapii | reverse complement strand
TGGTGTTCAACAGAATTAATAAATCTCATAAAGATTCTTTCATATAGATATTTTTTAATAAGGGTGAAAACCAGAAGACACTGACTCCCATAGTATTTGTTTTTCCTACTATGCATGTCAATGGTTACCAGTTTCCAACGTTTTTCAAAATATCTTCTTTTGTGCTCAACAGAAGAAACTAATCGCATATGGTTGTTTCATAAAGATATTTTCAAGAAGGAGGGAAACTGGTAGACACTGACTCCCATAGTATTTGTTTTTCCTACTATGGATGTCAATGGTTACCAGTTTCCAACATTCTCCAAAATATCTTCTTTTGTATTAAACAAAAAAAAAACTAATCCCATAAAGATCAGAAACCTCTTGAGAGTGAGTAAATCATGAGTAAATGCTCATTTTTGGGTGAACTATCCCTTTAACTACAGTATGTTGTGTTTTGAATGCCATCCTAATTGAAGTATTATTTAGAAGAAGAAAAAAGTGAGTGGTTAAAATTGATTCAAGTGCTTATTGTTTCATGCATCAGGTATGTAAACTTCACCAAAGGATTTCTTTACTTAATTTAGCATTTTAGGAAACTGGGTTGAAGTCTGCTTTTTGATATCAACTGTACCAATAGTAGCCTTCACAGAGCAAATCCAGATGAAAGTTTAATTTTTAAAGGGAATATTTAACATTCCCTGGACGCTTCTTCATTTATTTGTTTCTAGGCTTCTACTAACATCCGAAACGGTTTGTGTTTTTGAGAAAATAATTGAGCTAAATTTTAATCATTTCTTAAATCAGTTCTCACTTTGTTTTCTGTTTGCTTGGACACTATGCACTTGGCATATCTTTTATGCACAAATAATTCTTCTATTTCAGTATTACCGAAGCTGTTTTCTATTTGGTACATAGTCTCGTGATGCAAAAAAAGACTGGAGAAATGGCACATTGCGTGGTTTTCAATCATCTTAATAATATGTCGCACCTTACATTGGAGAATAAATGAGTGAATTACCTATAACAGCAGTGCGGGGTCAGTCTAAAACGTCATTACCAATAATTGTATATTCAGTAATGACAAAATGTTAACGATGACATTAAATGTGTTCAGAACAGCAACTCATCCTTCATCAGGATGTCGATAGTGTTGCACATCTCTAAATATCAGCCTAATCAAATATGAAAGTGTATATTTTTGGACTATTGACTGGCGATTCATAAATAAGCTAATGTGTAGTCAGTAAGCTGATTCGAGTGCATTTTCTTTCTTTTTTTTGCACAGATAATAAATAGATACCTCAGGGGTTATAGTTGACAGTGGACCACACATTTCATTGATGGGTTTGCATGTTGAAAGAAGGGTCCTCGAGTTTCAGATGGACTTTCTGAAGTCAAAGTATAAATGCTGTACCATTAAATGTGACTGCCAAGAATAATAATAAAAAACAATCTTCTTGAAGTCTGTCTACGCTTATTGATTTGAAGGAAATGGTTTTAAATTGAACTGAATTGCATCCAAATAAATGAATGCTAAAATATTGTGTATGTACACTCACCGGCCACTTTATTAGGTACACCTGTCCAACTGCTTGTTAATGCAAGTTTTTAATCAACCAATCACATGGCAGCAACTCAATGCATTTAGGCATGTAGGCATGGTCAAGACGATCTGCTGCAGTTCAAACCGAGCATCAGAATGGGAAAGAAAGGTGATTTAGGTTACTTTGAACGTGGCATGGTTGTTGGTGCCAGACGGGCTGGTCTGAGTATTTCAGAAACTGCTGATCTACTGGGATTTTCACGCACAACCATCTCTAAGGTTTACAGAGAATGGTCCGAAAAAGAGAAAATATCCAGTGAGCGGCAGTTCTGTGGGCACAAATGCCTTGTTAATGCCAGAGGTCAGAGGAGAATGGCCAGACTGGTTCAAGCTGATAGAAAGGCAACAGTAACTCAAATAACCACTCATTACAACCGAGGAATGCAGAAGAGCTCTCTGTACACACAACACGATAAGTCTCGATTTCTGCTGCAACATTTGTATGGTAGGGTCAGAATTGGGTGTCAACAACATGAAAGCATGGATCCATCATGCCTTGTATCAACGGTTCAGGCTGGTGGTGTAATGGTGTGGGGGATATTTTCTTGGCACACTTTGGACCCATTACTACCAAATGAACATCGTGTCAACGCCACAGCCTGCCTGAGTATTGTTGCTGACCATGTCCATCCCTTTATGACCACAGTGTACCCTTCTTCTGGTGGCCACTTTCAGCAGGATAACACGCCATGTCATATAGCATGCATCATCTCAGACTGATTTCTTGAACATGACAAGGCGTTCACTGTTCTCAAATGGCCTCCACAGGCACCAGATCCCAACAGAGCACCTTTGGGATGTGGTGGAACGGGAGATTCACATCATGGATGTGCAGCCGACAAATCTGCAGCAACTGCGTGAAGCTATCATGTCAATATGGACCAAAATCTCTGAGGAAAATTTCCAGTACCTTGTTGAATCTGTGCCACGAAGGTTTAAGGCAGTTCTGAAGGCAAAAGTGGGTCCAACCCAGTAATAGTAAGGTGTACCTAATAAAGTGGCCAGTGAGTGTATATACAGTTAAGGTAAAAATTATTATTATTTTTATTTCTAATTATTAAAATTTTCCCTGTGTGATGTAGGTTCTACACATTTTCTATTTTAATAGTATTAAGTAATTTCTTTTGTCTTTGCCAAGATGACAGTACATAATATTTTCTCATTATTTTTATAGATATTTTTATAACCGGGGAAATATGTATTTTAATTCAGGAAAATCACACACACACACACACACACACACACACACACACACACACACACACACACACACACACACACACACACACATATATATATATATATATATATATATATATATATATATATATATATATATATATATATATATATATTAGTAATTAAAAGTAATATTGTAATTTTTGTGATGAAAATTCAGCAATAAAACTATAAATGTCGATATTAAAAAATAGTCCTGATTTTTTTTTTTATATTTATTTTTGTTTCTGTAATTATTCTTACCTTAATGCATGTGCAGTTATTTGTTTCTTTTGGTTATTATCCATATAGATTCTCTTTGTTTTTAATTGTGTATTTATTTCCATCTCGCTTTGTCCTTTCACATTCTCTCAGTCTTGTGAGGCACGCAGATGTGTTGAAGGGGGTGTGGGCTTTGTCTTGTGGGAGGGGCGTTTGAGCTTCTGTTCATCGCGGTTTTTTTCTCCGTGCGCCATTTTGGCTCCTGATCGAGACGAGTCGTGTGATTGGGCTCCAGGCGCCGCTATCGGAGCCAATCAGAGGTGAACCGGGCGGCGGAGCAGACGGTGAGTGAGCGCGGCTGCTGGGAGGGGACGGGACTCGGTCGGTTAGCTGGGGATTGGTGTGTGACCGACCAACCAAATGACTAAAATCATTATAAACAGGAATAGTACTGATTGTGTATGTCAAGGTCCAGTGTGTGGACGGCACGCGCGTGCATGTCCCACAATATGTGCTTAAAAAGATAAACAATGATGTTGAATAGTTTATTTGAGCTGTTTAGGCAGAGCTAGCGTGTCAGATAGGCCCTGTTTTGCTCAGCTCTTTGTTACATCTCTGACTTTCCCAGTGTCCAAGCGGTCAAACGGAGACAATATGTCGATGTGATGATTTTAAGCAACCAAATTGGTTAACTCAACTGATTATTTGTCTTTATTTTATGTCTTAAGGCTGGCTTTACGCGGAAAACTAACACTGAGGTGGCTCTGCTAATGCAACGTTAGCCCAAGCAATGTCGGACAAAGAAAACGAATGCGGCGGCATGTTTATTTACACAGATAAACACGAGGATGTCGAATATTAAGATTTAAAAATAGCTGCTGAAAGAATTACGTTAATGTTAATTGTGAGAAACCTGCATGTTTGCACACTACAAAAGGGTCTGGGATAACGTTATATAGACGCGATACGTTAAACCAAAGAACAACAGAGACATTACATGGTAACAGAAACTAGCACCGAAACTCAAACGTGGTGTTTTTATTCTGCTTTTAGTATTAAAATAAATTTTCTCAGCCGTTTCTTATGTTTTACTGTATGACCAAACGTTGTCTTGATACTGAATATCAGCTTGTATTTGATGCGCAGAATAAAATCTGATAATAAGCTCGAGATATGACATTATATTTTAATGAACATAAAACACGGTGTAATGTTCATTTTTGTACTGCTAGGTATTAAAGCGCACATTTCAAACTGTTTTAAATGCAAAAATTTTTGGATGTAATGCAAAATAAATGTAAACATGTAGGAACGTCGCATTTTCATAATCATACAGCTGAACCTGAAAATTAAAGATTCAATGCGACATCTGGAAAAAAACTAATTCATGCTTGCAGCATTTGTGCTTTATTTGTAATACTAAAATACTATTTTATGAACAAACTCGTACTGAAAAGTATTGTGGTTGTATAATTTTACAGTTATAACTATGTATAACTACATCATAATATCCCTGTAACTACCCCACCAAGAAAAAAAAATTATTTCTTAACTCCTTATGTCGCTAGTTAACACACCCAATGCATTTTTTTAAGCACATCCCATTATTTCTAAAACATTAGCCTCTACCAAATGGTTGATATCACCACAAGTATTTTTCAAACCTATGGGAAGCACTGTAATTGATACATGATTTCCCAGTAAGGTGTGTATTAAATACATTTAAATTTTTGTTAAGTTGTTCACAATAAATAATAATAAAAAAACATTGGTTTAAAAGGTATTTTGTGACACCTACATCCATCATTAAAAACGCAGGTTTGTTTAAAATAATAACTCCGCACAGAACTGAGGCGTTCATTTTAGGCCTATTTAAACTATAAAACGTCTATGCAAATGAATGCGATACTAAATGTAAAAAACGAAATTATACTCTAGTAGCCTATAAAAAGGTCATTTCCTTGTTGTCTCTCATCTTGCGCACCATGTGCGAATTGAACTGCAAGTAACAGAGACAGAAGAAATGAATTTAAATAATATTGGCCACTTTGCAGCTTTCTTTAAAATTATAGTAGGCCTATACAAAAATAGTGCAACAGGATTATGTTTGTTTGATTATTTTTGCAAACCAACAATGCTGTGTAGTGTAAATCATTATTTAAAAACTATTGTCAGTCATTTGGTAGAGCGGGCAGTAGGCATGGGATGATAACAGTTTTTAAGGTCTACCACGGTTTGGAAAAGTCAAGGTTTTAAAACTGTCAATTTTCTGCAATGCCGTTCCTAAGGTATGATTAAGATTTTTTTTTATTTACTTTTTTTGTTTGGTTTTTAGTACAACATTATCTCCAGCAGAAAAGTTTTAAATTGTAAAAAAAAAAATTTTTAAACAAACGAAGACAGCAGAAGTCAGTAATTCGTTTAGCCTGACATGTTTACTGTTCCAAAATAATTAAAATGTTTCTTAAAATGAAATATATTGTGTTCAAAAGAGAAAAAAGTTTTAGTTTTTTACCCAGACATTTAAAAAGAATATATTTTAGAGCAGTGATCACAATACAGCGAAACTGTGAAACCGTGATATTTTAATCCAAGGTTATCATACCATCAGAATCTTATACCGGCCCATGCCTAGCGGGCAGTTAAAGGAATAGTTCACCCAAAAATGAAATTTCTGCCATCATTTACTCTCACCCTTCACTTTTTCAAAACCTATTTGAGTTTCTTCTGTTGAAAACAAAAAAAGAAGATATTTTGAAGAATGCTGGTTGCTGGGATTTATCAACTTCAGTAGTGGAATTACAAATGACAATGGAAGTCAACAAACCATTTTTTTCTTAAAATATATTTTGTGTTCAACAGATGAAAGAAACTCAAATGTATAAAACCAAATGACGATGATTTCTTTTTTTTTATGAGTTATTCCTTTAAAAATGGCCTTATTCATACATTGTTTATATCTAATTTAGTGTTTCAAAGGAAACCTCAGAGCAGTAAGTCTAAAAATGTTTAGTACAAAGTTGATTTTAGTGCTTTTTAATTGAGTCACGCTTGAAATTTTAAACGCATTATTATAATGTAAATTATATTCAACAAAGGCGGCAACACCAAAGCTCCAAAAATTCTATATTTATTAAATTAAAAGGCTGACACAAAGTTTGTAACGTTTTGAGCCACACGGCTCTTCATCAGACGAAGACGAAGAGCTGTGTGGCTGAAAATGTTACACGCTTTGTGTCAGCCTTTTTAATTTAATAAATTCAGCATTTTTGGAGCTTTGGTGTTGCCGCCTTAGTTGAATATAATTTACACCTTTTGCGTCTTTTGGCTGAGCACCCAGTTAAGAGGGATGTGCGTGCTTTTGTACAGTTTTTCATTATTATAATGTAAACAATTTTTTTAACATCCAATCATCTATTGCTGAAGTTTGGCAAAAATGCATATTTATATGTAAGAGTGGGATCTGATTCTTTATAATAAGATCATGCAGAGAGCTAAAAAAGTTCAGATTTAACCTAATATTTCAAGCATGCATGTTGTAATCCAGCATCTTTTAAGCTTCTTGCATTAGTTGTGTGTGTTGTTGCGTAAGATTTCAGATTAACGCAACAACACATGGTTGCTATTTTTCAGACTTCTGTTCCGTGCTGATCTCGTAACTCTTCAACCACAGCAGTCAGAAGTCAAACATGGAGCAGTACACAACCACCACGACAACTAGTGGAGAGCAGATAGTGGTGCAGGCCAGCGGCGGACAGATCCAACAACAGGTAAACATCAGTTTCTGATAATGCACTTGTTTTATTCATATATCGAGTAATAAACCATCAGGGATGTTTTTATGCGTTTTCACTCAATTGCAATTTAAGGGTGTGTGATATTCACAGTGTTTCTCAACCACGTTCCTGGAGGACCACCAGCTCTGCACATTTTCATGTCTCCTTAACCAAACACACCTGATTCAGATCATCAGCTCATTAGCAGGGACTGAAAGACCTGTAATGGGTGTGACTGACAAAGGAGACATCCAGAACATGCAGTGTTGGTGTTCTCCAGGAACGTGGTTGAGAAACACAAGTCTACTCTAATATCGTAATTGTTGCGTTAACAGCATGCAAAATAAAGTATGGAGTGCTACTCACTTTACAGGACAAAAAACACACATCTTGAGAATCCAAAAACATTGACTTTGTGATAAAGACTTCTGAAAAATATCCAGTTAAAATGTCCCTATAATACAGGTTATAAAAGCAAAAAAAATAAAATGTGTAAGATATTTAATAATTAATGAGGATCACACAAGCAAGGGTGTTGATTTATAATATCAAAATACCAAATATTAGTGCATGAGCATGATGGAGTCTTTTGACAACAGCTCAACAAACAGGGTCATATTGAATTTTAGACACAATATTGTTTATTTCTTTCTCATTTGCCATCAAAAATAGTACTAAAAATAGCTATTTGTTATCTTTTTTCACCAAGCATTGCCAACTTTTGATCACGTTAAAGCAACGGTGTATTGTTTTGTTCACTTATAAATCTGTTTTATGCATCTTAAAAACCAAAAGTTACAAAAGCAAAAAAATGAAATGTGTAAGATATGAACTAATTAAGTAGGATCATATGAGAGTGTTGTTTTATAATATCAAATATTAGTGCATGAGCATGATGAATTCCTTTTACAACAGTTTAATAGACAGGATTATGTTGAGTTTTAGACACAATATTCTCTGTTTTTCTGGTTTCCCATAAAAAAATAGTACTAAAAATAACTATTTATTTAATTTCTTTAATTTCAAACTTTTGCCCATGTTAGAGTAACGGTGTATTGTTTTGTTCACTTATAAATCTGTTTTTGAACAAGAATCTAAAAAAATAGCAGAAAAACTCACCTTGAAAATCCAAAAGTTACAAAAGCCAAAAAAATGAAAAGCGTAAGATATGAACTAATTAATTAGGATCATACAAGCTAGAGTGTTGTTTTATAATATCAAAATACCAAATATTAGTGCATGAGCATGATGAATTCTTTTTACAACAGTTTAATAGACAGGATTATGTTGAATTTTAGACACAATAATGGCATTTTTTTCTGGTTTGCCTTCAAAAATAGTTTTTAAAATAGCTATTTGTTTTAATTTTCAGTACAAACAATGCCAACTTTTGCTCATGTTAAAGAAACAGTGTATTGTTTTGTTCCCTTATAAATCTGGTTTTGAACAAGATTCTAAAAAACTTTTGAAAAAAAAGAAAAAGTTTTTCAGTATTGTGAATTGTGATAGTCAAGTATGTAGTGTGGTAATGGTCCCTTATCTCTGGCCAGGGCACAGTGACTGCGGTGCAGTTGCAGACTGAGCCTCAGGTAGGCCAGACTGCAGCCCAGCAGGTTCTTCAGGTAGTGGTTGGCTCTCCAAGGCCCTCTGCTGTCTACAAATGTCTATGCATGCATCTCCACTTGCATTGCTTTTGATCTGAGACCAGTTTGCATGAATTTCATTGTGAGAAGAATGAGAAATGCAATGTTAAAGTGCCCCATTAGGCTTTTTTTTCTCTTGATGTGAATGTAGAAAAGTCTGCAAAGTTTAAAGTGAATGATGAAATACTGTTTCTTAAAAGAAAGAACCATTTCTGAAATGCAGTGAAATAAACCTTCAGTAATTCCAGTTCTACTTCATTCATGCACAAATCCACATATTGACCCTATTCTGCAACAAGAAAGTGAGCTCGTTTTTTTAGAACCCATTCAGTTTCCTGTCTATTATTCTATCCTGTAGAATAATAGAATAAAAAATAGACTGCAGCATAACAAGCAGTGATTAATGTCTAAAAATCAATAGAAGTAAATGAGATGCCAAAGTCTCGTGCCAAAACGATTCAAATGGCTTCACCCACTCGTATAAGGTCAATACAGTAAGTTTGCAACAAATTAGCAAAAGGCCAATCTATGGTCTTCATTGACTGACTGCAGACAATGTCTACTTTGGCCCCGAAACATTTTAGCGATAGTGGATTTGGAAGACTTTGGTTTGTGTTGCTGAAATGTCCAGACGATCCTGTTTTGTGTACTGCTCAGGCAAATACACTTTTACATGCACTTCCAAAGAAACAGAACTCTGGATAAAATTGATATGCTAAACCTAATATCTTTAGGGATGCACCAAAATGTAAATTCTGGGCCAAAACTGAAAATTCTGGATGCATTTTGTTGAAAACCAAAACCGAAAATGCTTTGAAATGATTATTTTATGAAATGATATAGCATAATTTTATAAGACTTTTTAAATTGAACTCTTATTCTCTCTTATGAGCTATTTTTAAATTGAAAGTAGCTTAAATTATACTGAGTTTATAAACACAAGCCAATAAACTGAGCACAGTAAAAGTCATTGATTTAAATTGGCTTCAAAGCACAGCACTTTCCATGTCCAGTGTAAAAGCTTATTTAGAACGTGCAGCGTGTTAAATACCACAGCATAGATGTTTTCAGCTCATATTTTTGACTTTTTTTTGTCCTAAAACTAAAAATGTCAAACTTTGGTGCATCCTTACTCATCATAACTGCATCACAATGTTTACAAGGGCTATAACCATTTAGTTTTCAACACCCACTGTAAGCAGTCAAGCAGTCACAACAGACTGAGCCATTGGACCCTTCAGGCAAAGTAGGCTACACTATGACAAGTGAGACCATAACATTGAACCCACAGTTTAAGACACTTGTGAAAAGAGGGAATGCTGTTGAGTGGGTGCAAACCTATTATACAAGAACTCTAAATCAAAATTAGGAACCTTTAAAGTAGCATAATAGGGGCACTTGAGATATCAGATGTGGATCAGCCGCTCAAGGCAACAGTTAATCTAGTATCTCACGCATTGCGATCCATATATTACTTTCTCAGTATTATTACAGTATTATGAGTATCATTTGCTATGATTTTCAAAAAATATCCAAATAATTCCAACAGAATTGACTTTCAAGCATGCTTTTTTTTTTTTTTTGCAAATTGCATTATCAAACCCTCAGCAAGTTCAGAACCGCCGCACCACCAACTTCTTGCATATCACATGCACTGCATTTTCTTGCATGCATCTACGTTTTGCATCGTCTCAGTGTCTGTCATAATGTCATCATGAAATTAGCATTTAAAAGTTACAATTATTCTCATTATCATATGTATGTAATGGAGGCCTGATAAGCCTAAGTAAATTATGTTTTAATACTGACATAAAAGTAATGTATTTTTTTTCATGCATTTTTTTTAAAGGTCCAAGGGCAGCCTCTTATGGTTCAAGTCAGCGGCGGTCAGCTCATCACTTCCTCTGGGCAGCCCATAATGGTTCAGGCCATGACAGGAGGACAAGGTCAAACCATTATGCAAGTACCGGTATCTGGTACACAGGGGTTGCAGCAGGTGTGTGAAGTTCACATTCGGTTACTTGTTTAAAGTGCAATATTTACCCTTTTCTTTACTTTATGCACTTTTATACTTGAAGGCAGTGTTGGGGTTAACACAATACAAATAAAGCGAGTTATGTAATAATATAACTTTTCTAAATAAGGGGGAAAGTAATGCATTACTTAAAAAAAAAAAAAGTAATAATATTTTAGTAACTTTTTTGAAAATATAACGCAAGTTACTTTTTAGTTTAATTAATTCGCTTTTTTAAAAAATTGCTTAACTAAAATTAAAGTGAATCACGCACTTAATGAGAGAATGTGTTCACTATTTGGAACGCATTGAAGAAAAGCAAAAGGGGATTGTCTCAATGGACAGTGATTTTACTTAAGACAAATAATACAAATGCAGCAATATACAATAATCTGTATATATGGCATGTTTAGCTCAGGGGTCAGGAAGTTCTCAGATAGCATTATCCTAAAATATTTTTTGATGTGTCTTTTTAAAAGGTACATGAAGGTTATACAGTGCATTGTTAATTGGAGAGCTCCGCTATTAAAAAAAAAAAAGAAAAAACTATTTCTGAAAGAGATCAAGCCTGAGCCAGGTAATAAACAGTAACTCAAAAGTAACGTAACGCATTACTTACCATAAAAAGTAACTGAATAACGCAACTAGTTACTTTTTAGGAAGTAACTCAGTATTGTAATGCATTACTTTCAAAAGTAACTTTCCCAACACTGCTTAAAGGGGTAGCATCTCCGCTTGATCCAAACCCGTTTAAGATTTATTCTTCTGTTGAACACAAAAGATATTTTGAAGAATGTTTGAAGAAAACGGTTATTTACTTTAACAATATTTTTTGTTCTTACAATAGATGTCAATAACTGCTGGTTTCTAACATTCTTTAGAAGATCGTAATTTGTGTTTAACTGAATATTTGGAACCGGTTGAGTAAATGCTGAAGAAATAATTTTTTTAATGAACTGTTCCCTTTAAATGATGTTGCACATCTGTATTTCTTATTGGAAAAATTAAATAAAATTTTTTTTTAAATAAAAATATAAATTTTTTTGCCAATAAAGAAGCAGTATTCTCACAATTTTGGAAAATCTGGTTAAACAAAAAAGTCTTATTTTAAAAGTAAAAATATATATATATTTTTTGAAAAAAGCCTTATAAAAAAAAACAACAACTTTTAAGTACTAAAAAGATTTTTAAGTACTCTGAGAATTCATGTTAACTAGCAAAATATATGTCAGTTTTGTCATATATAGTAAACAGTAAATCAGTTCCTAATTACACATAGTTTTAAAGATTTTTTCAAACCAATTATAAGCAGAACTCGTTTTTTAGCACTGTTACCTTACAGCAGGAAGGTCACTGGGTCAGTTGGCATTTCTGTGTGGAGTTTGCATGTTCTCCCCGTGCTGGTGTGGGTTTCCTCCGGATGCTCCGGTTTCCCCCACAGTCCAAAGTCATGTGCTGAAGGCGAATTGGATGAACTAAATTGGTAGTGTATGAGTTTTTGTGAATGAGTGTTTGGGTGTTTCCCAGTAATGTGTTGCGGCTGGAAGGGCGTCCGCTGCGTAAAACATATGCTGGAATAGTTGGCGGTTCATTCTGCTGTGGTGACCCCTGATAAATTAGGGACCAAACCGAAGTAAAATGAATGAATGAATGAATGATACTGGGGATGAAGTTATAATGAAAAACCTCTGTTACACAGATTCAGTTGGTCCAGCCTGGTCAGATCCAGCTTCCTGGTGGACAGACTTTACAGCTACAGGGTCAGCAGGGTCAAACTCAACAGATCATCATTCAACAGCCACAGACCGCAGTCACTGCAGGACAGAACCAGGTATCATACTTATGCAGATTTTTAGTTGGATCATAAATATGAAAGTGCAACAATCTATTTAAATACGCATTATCAATGATGTGCATAATTAATACTGCTGCTTTGTGATATTTTTAGGGTCAACAGCAGATTACAGTACAAGGTCAGCAAGTGGCTCAAACCGCTGAAGGACAGACCATCGTATACCAGCCTGTAAATGCAGACGGGACCATCCTACAGCAGGGTAAACACTGAAAAACTAAATTAACAAAGATAAAATGTGTTTATATCAGTCGATATTGATAATTATCTAGCTAAAATTTAAATTTCTATTAAGTTTAAAGAGGATTTTTGCTCCTGAATGAATGTTTTAGAAAGCAGACAGTTAATTTTTATGTTCATTAAAACGACATGTAAACCTGATGAACATTTTTCAAATCTGAGGTACAACATTTATAATGTTAGACATTTATTAAACTTGTATTGATTAAACTTAATCTTTTGGATAACTTTTTTCTTTAACAAATGACTTTAACAGAGAAACTAATTTCTTAACTCTTTCATGTTCTAACGGATGACATTAAATCATGAAACATTTTTTTTTGTTCCATGTCTTTAAGGACATAGTGCATATATAAAATTATTTTCAGTGAAACAGTAACATCCATCATTAAATTTAAATATTCAGAAGAACTGTATTTAAATATTCAAATTTAGATTTTATTCCAGTGAACATTGTCATCCATCCAAATTATAAAACCATGTATTTAGATTATTATAATCATAGGTTAAACCATGCATATGTAACACATAATTATCATTTTTAAAAGTAACTACAGTGAGTACGTTTACATGGACACCAATAATTTGATTTTAATGCGATTAAGACAATACTCTGATTAAGAGTCTACCATGTAAACAGCTATTTTTTTGATTAATTTAATCAGATTAAGGTCATAATCGAACTAAAGAGAAATCGAATTAAGACGTGTGGAGTATGCTGATTTAAGTCGCATTATTGAAGTGCAGTACAGACATGTAAACACGTTAATCGAACTATTACCGTCATGTAGGACTTTTCGCTGCATTTTGCGACAGGATAGTCCACACATACACCCACACACATACACACATGGCTGTTTGACGCTCTTTGAACCTACCAAGTCAGTGCAGAAACCTGCATCGTGAAATGCAGAGGTTTTGTTTCCTCCATTCAGCATGCGGTATTAACTTCCATTAAAACAACACTCTTCCAGCAGTTCATAGTTTCATCCAATATCTCGTTTGTCTCGGGGGGCATGCATGAAATGTTCCAGAATGAAAGTGAAAGTGCCAAACTGCAGTTAAAGTCGACATATTAAAAATGAAACACCCGAAATTACATAAAACTCTGGAAGAAATGTGGATAGCGCTGTGACACAATGACATTAATCGAAATATGTGCTATAACATGTAAAACGGGATCATGAAAGAAACATTCAAAAAGCACCTCATGTAAACACCTTAATCTTATTATTGTCCTAATTTAAGGCAAATAATTTGATTACTGATGTCCATGTAAACGTAGTCATTATGTGCTTTCTGTGATGATAAAAGTTTAAGAGATAGTTCATCCCAAACTGATAATTCTGCCATTTACTCAATAGTCATGGTCACAAAACTATTTGAGTTTTTTTCTGTTGAACGCAAAAGAAGTTTTTTTTTTTTTTTAAACATTGGAAACCTGTAACAATTATCCCCTTTCACACAGTGATACCGGTAAATGTCCGGAAAGTTACCGGAATGACTTTACTGGTATTTTCAAAAAGGGTCTGTTCACACATACAAACCTTTCTGGAAAATTGCATGTGAAAGAGGCTTAAGACATCCATAGTAGGAAAAACAAATACTATGAAAGTCAATGGTCACAGTTTTCTTATATTTTTTGAAAGTAAATAAAATGTATTTCTTTGTGTTCAACATAAAAAAAGATACTCAGAAAGGTTTGGAACCACTTGAGGGTGAGTTAATTTTCATTTTGGGATATATTGCTGATACAGTTTGTGATTGTTTTTTTCCCTGTCCAGGAATGATCACCATTCCAGCTGCATCTTTAGCAGGAGCTCAATTAGTCTCAGCTGGATCCAACACAAACACCACCAACGCCGGTCAGGGCACAGTTACAGTCACTCTCCCCATGGCTGGAAACATGGTCAATGCTGGAGGAATGGTCATGGTGAGCTCATGTGATTATTTTTTCCACTGAACATGACTTCTTGCTATACCCATGTGCTTTCTAACCGTAGTATGTGTGTGTGTTTGTAATTGAATCAGATGGTTCCAGGCAGTAGCAATTCGGTTCCCACCATGCAGCGCATTCCTCTTCCTGGAGCAGAGATGCTGGAGGAGGAACCTTTGTATGTTAATGCAAAACAGTATCACCGGATACTCAAGAGGAGACAAGCTCGCGCCAAACTGGAGGCTGAAGGCAAAATACCCAAAGAGAGAAGAGTATGTGTGATTTTTACCGCACTAACAATGACATTTCAGTCACTTAAGCTAAAGTATACTTCAAACTTGGGGGTCATGTTTTGTCTCCATATTAAAGGGATAGTTCACCCAAAAAAGAACATTTAGTCTTAAACTCATTGTCAAGCGTTTCTAAACCTTTGTGAGTTTTTTTTCATTCATTCATTTTTATTTTCGGCTTAATCCCTTTATTAATCTGGGGTCGCCACAGCGGAATAAACCGCCAACTTATCTAGCACGTTTTACGCAGCTGATGCCCTTCCAGCTGCAACCCGTCACTGGGAAACACCCATACACACTCAATGACACACATACACTACAGACAATTTAGCTTACCCAATTCACCTATACCACATGTTATTTTTTTGGACTTGTGGGGGAAACCGGAGCACCCTGAGGAAACCCATACCAACACAGGGAGAATATGCAAACTCCACACAGAAATGCCAACTGACCCAGCCTGGGCTCGAACCAGCGACCCCAGCTGTGAGGCGATTGTGCTACCCACTGCGCCACCGCGCTGCCCTTGAGTTTTTTTATTCTGTTAAACACAAAAGAAGATATTTTGAAGAAAGTTGAAAACATTAATCATTATCTGTCATTGTAGGTTAAAATACTATGGATGTCAATGGTTGCAGGGTTTTAGTTTCCTTCAAAATATTTTATTTTGTCTTTAACAGAAAGAAGGGTAAGTAAATGATGACAGAATTTAGATTTTTTTCGTGAAAACTATACCTTTAGTATGTGCGCAACCATATGTACAATGCATGCACAGCTTGAACAAAGGCTTTGGATAGTTTTGCTGTGCGTATGATTATGCATGAACTCTATGAAGAATTTAAGTGTACTTTGGGCTTTAAACTCAGGCACGGCCTATTTTTAATACTCATCTATATGTGTGTTTTTATGAGTGTATCTAACACAGGAATGGGCAAACTTGATCCTAGAGGGTCGGGGTCCCTCCAGACTTTTACTCCAACACTAATCAAACACACCTGAACACACTAATCAGTGTCTTCAAGATCACTAGGAAGCTGCAAGCAGCTGTGTTTGATTAGGGTCTGAGCAAAACTATGCAGGACACTAGCCCTCCAGGATCAAGTTTGCTCATCCTTGATCTAACTCCTAGATCTCAAACTCAATTCCTGGAGGGCCGCAGCTCTGCACAGTTTTGCTCCAAGCCTAATCTAACACAGCTGATGCAACTAATCAAGGTGTTCAAGACTCTTTTGAACACCTCGACTATTTGGATCAGCTGTGTTTGAGTAGGGTTGGAGCAAAACTGCAGAGCTGCGGCACTCCAGCAATTGAGTTTCAAACCTATGATCTAACACAGGGGTGCCCAAACTTGGTCCTGGAGGGCCGGTGTCAACTTGCCTCAACAAACCTGCATGGATGTTTCTAGAAAGCCTAGTAAGAGCTTGATTAGCTAGCCCAGGTGTGTCTGATTGTGGTTGGAACTAAAATTTGCTGGACACCAGCCCTCCAGGATGGAGTTTGGGCACACCTGATCTAACATCACACCCTTGTATCTTTATTTTTTTTTGCAATATTTTAATCAGGCTTAAGAAGAACAGAAGAGTTTTGAGCTTTTTTGCTTACTTTAGTTAATATGTCTTGTTAATTATATAGTTTATTCATATTTGACTGTATTAAAATATCAGAAATATTTGTAATATCCCAGTATATATGTTTTATTTTTTGTTTTTGTTACATTTTGGCCAGTCACGTCATCTTAAAACTAACAGTTTTAAAATTCCTTTAAATGAAAGAAAGTACTATTTAATGTTATATTAATATGATTTCCCCTGTTGTAGCTAACGATATAAATAAAACTCATTATTACACTGCAGCTTGTATTGATATTCTGCTTGATAATTCAGGTTTGGTTTTATTCTAAATAATCCCTTAAAGATATTAAACAATTGCAGTTAATTTCAGCCTTAACATACTTCATTTGAAGTTTTACATTAAAACATTACATTTTTGCATTTATATAACCATCGGGTAGCTCAGATGAATATCTCTAATATTTTATTATAAATTTTTTAAAACATACTTTTAAATATGGAAAAAATATCAAATGCTTAATATATTATAAAATATTAATATGTGTATTATTGATGTATAAAAATAACCCTATATAATAGCCACCCCCTCAAATTATGAATCAAATAATTACAAATATTAATAATATCTCTTCTGTAGGCAAATAACCCTGTAATGTGACCACCCACTCAATATATGCAGGAATATATCAAGGAATTTTTCACAGTATTTCCGATAATATTTTTTCACCTGGAGAAAGTCTTATTTGTTTTATTTCGGCTAGAATAAAAGCAGATTTAAATTTTTAGAAATTAATTTTAGGTCAATATTATTATCCCCCTTAAGCAATATTTTTTTCGATTGTCTCTACGCTAACCATCATTATACAATGACTTATCTATTTCCACTAACTTGCCTAATTAACCCACTTAAGTCTTTAAATGTCACTTTAAGCTGAATACTAGTATCTAGAAAATATCTAGTAAAATATTATGTACTGTCATCATGGCAAAGATAATTGAGTTATTAAAGCTATTATGTTTAGAAATATGTTGAAAAAAATCTTCTTTCCGTTAAACAGAAATTGGGGAAAAAATATACAGGGGGCTTATAATTCTTTAACTATATATTTTTTACCATCCCCTTCCAGAAATATCTGCACGAGTCTCGTCATCGTCACGCTATGGCCAGGAAGCGTGGAGACGGTGGACGCTTCTTCTCTCCGAAGGAAAAGGAAGAAATGGCCCTGCAGGCCATAAAGGTGAGCGAGGGGCTTGAGCTCAGCTCTCATTGGCCAGCCACCTCTGCCCCGCCTCTGGGGTAAACTAGCCAATCCCAGCCCATGTCCCACCCAAGAGACTCAACTCACTATATAACACATCTAATTTAATGTAGATCATCCATATGCTGCGGCCCAGTGCCTGAGCTACCTCATGCGTCTGTGACATACTCATGTCCGACATGTTTCTGTCTGTGAGTTCCTTTCCAACCAATTAAACTGAACATGCATACTAAGAACTTAGTATATATGTTCTGTTATATAGCATAAACTAAATACAGTGTAAAGCTTAGTCCCCATGTTCATAAATTCTCTGCCGCCTTTTCACAATTTAACTGCATATATTTTTGTGCAGCTTCAGATGTAAACATAAGCGGTCTTGTTTTAAATGTCTGACTGCTATTTTAAAAGGAAATCTTCAACTTTGACGTCTTTCGTGCTGTCTGCATTTCTGCTGTTTGTCTTTCCATGCTGTGTAAACCTCTACCCAGACCGCTTGTGATACTCACTGGATGCTGAGATGTATTACGCCGTGTTTATTTGTTCCTTTTTACCATCTCGAGTAGCCATTCAAAGTGATCCGTTTTCATTTGTGATGTATGGCTTGGCTTGTGCTCTTCAACGCTCTTCTGTCTTTGGCTTTGTTGTTGCTTTCTGCCGTTTTGTGTTCTTACAGCAGGCTGTATGTGGGCTCTTGTTGCATTTACATTGCATTTCTGTTTTGTCACCTGATGATTTAAATACATGCTCTTTTTATGCAAATAAACCTTTGTTCTTGATTTGTACTTGGTTAGTAATGCCTTACATTATTTTATATAATAAATAAACGGTGATTTAGGGTTGCATACTTTAATATACAGTGCATCGGAAAAGTATTCATAGCTCTTCACTTTTTCGACATTTTATTATGTTACAGCCATATTCCAAAATGGATTAAATTCATTTATTTTTTTACAGTTCTGCACACAATACCCCATAATGACAATGTGAAAAAAGATTTCATGAAATTGTTGCAAATGTATTAAAAATAAAAAACCTGAAAAATCACATGTACATAAGTATTCACATATATTGCAGTGAAGCTCTAAACTGAGCTTGGGTACATTCTGTTTCCACTGATCATTCTTAAGATGTTTCAGCAGCATAATTGGAGTTCACCTGTGGTAAATTCAGTTGATTGGACATGATTTGAAAAGGCATACCCCTGTCCATATAAAGGCACAAACCAAGCATAAAGACACAGGAATTGTCTGTAGACCTCAGAGACAGGATTGCCTCGAGGCACGAGGCTGGGGAAGGTTACAGAAAAAATTCTGCTGCTCTGAAAGTTCCAATGAGTACAGTGGCCTCCATCATCCGTAAGTAGAAGATGTTTGGAACCACCAGGACTCTTCTTAGAGCTGGCTGGCCATCTAAGCTGAGTGATCGGGGGAGAAGGGCCTTAGGGAGTTGATCAATAACCTGATGGTCACTCAGTCTGAGCTCCAGCGTTCTTCTGTGGAGAGAGGAGAACCTTACAGAAGGACAACCATCTGTGCAGCAATCCACCAATCAGGCCAGACGGAATCCATTCCCTGCCTGGAATTTGCTCTCAGACCATAAGAAACAAAATTCTCTGGTCTGATGAGACTAAAATTGAACTCTTTGGAGTGAATGCCACGTTTCTCTTACGTTTGGAGAAAACCAGGCAACGCTCATCACCAGGCTAATCCCTACAGTGAAGCATGGTGGTGGCAGCATCATGCTGTGGGGATGTTTTTCAGCAGCTGGAACTGTCAGGATAGAGGGAAAAGTGAATACAGCAATGAACAGTGACATCCTGAATGAAAACCTGCTTCAGAGTGCTCTTGACCTCAGACTGGGGCGACGGTTCATCTTCCAGCAAGACAATGACCCAAAGCACACCGCCAAAATATCAATGGAGTGGTTTCACAATAACTCTGTGAATGCCCTTGAGTGGCCCAGCCAGAACCCAGACCTAAATCCTATTGAACATCTTTGGAGAGATCTGAAAATGGCTGTACACTGTCGCTTCCCATCCAACCTGATAGAGCTTGAGATTTACAAGAGGAATTGGCAAAAATTCCCAAAGACAGGTGTGCCAAGCTTGTGGCATCATAGTCAAAAAGACTTGAGGCTGTAATTACTGCCAAAGGTGCATCAACAAAGTATTGAGCAAAGGCTGTGAATACTGGTGTACATGGGATTTTTCAGGATTTTATTTTATTTTTTAAAATTTACAACAATTTCCCCCCCAAAAAATTCACATTGTCATTATAGGGTATTGTTCTTTCTGGAATAAAGCTGTAATATAAAACAATGTGGAAAAAGTGAAGGGCTAGGAATACTTTCCAGATGCATTGTACATTTTGGTATAGTGATAATTCACCCCAAAAAATGTAGTCACTGTTTACTCAAGTAATTATACTCCTTTATGAGTTTCTTTCTACTGTTGAACACAAAAGAACATATTTTAAAGAAAGATGAAAACTGGTTACTATTGTACTCTCCAAAGTAGGCAAAGTACCAATGTAAGAAAAAAAATACTATGAAAGTCAATGGTTACTTTCATCAAAATACTTTCTATTGTGTTCACAAGAAAGAAAATCAAACTGCTTTGGAACAAGTAAAGGGAGAGTAAATGATGACAGACTTTTCATTTTTGGGTGAACTATCCCTTTCACTGATCAATAAATCTCATATAATTGACTACTAGTATTATTTTGTTTATACTGGCTGGCCACTTTATTGGGTACATGTTGGATCCGCTTTTACTTTAAGATCTACCTTAATTTTTCAGGACATAATGCAATAAGATGTTTGAAATATCCCTCAGAGATTTTCACCCTTATTGACATGATACTGAACAAATTTTTTGTCTGCACATCCATGATCTGAATCTCCCGTTCCTCCATATCCCAAATGTGCTCTTTTGCAATGAGATCTGGTGACTGGAGGCCATTTGAGATGATTTGAGCTTTGTGACGTGGTGTGTTATCCTGCTGGATGTAGTATCACGAGATGGTTCGCTGTGGTCATCAAGAGTTGGACATAGTCTACAACAATAAGGCTGTGGTGTAGGGTTCTACAATACTGGGGAAATATGTGTTGAGATAACATTTAAAAACTCTTAAAACAAATATTTTTTATTTATGTAATGATCATATTAAAATAAACAGTTAATATAATTTTCTGAGCATATTAAAAAACATTTATACCTTATAAAATAAAGAAAATTTGTTGTCATTTTTCCCTCTGGTCTTCAAGCATTGATATTTATTTTCAGATCTAGGTTTACCTACTGGAGATGTGGTGACAAAGGGAGAAAAATCCCATTTGATTGGTCAGATTTGGATTAAAAAATCCTATGCATGCAGCATACAAATGTTTGCGCATTCACTTCGCAATTTTTCTTATACTTTTCTCACAATAACTTTCTGATATATTGTGCAATCCTAAAGAATGCTAAAGTATGGCAATAAACTATGACTAACTCCATCAGCAGCCTGATTTTTACAGTATCATGGTATTTTGATTACTGCTCTATACTTTTTTCCCTGTTTTTATTTTAAGAAACATTTAAAATATTTTGAAACAGTAAACATGTCTGGATAAATTATTAAAATAAATAATTGACTTCTGCTGTCTTTTAGTTTCAATACTATTTCTTTGGAGATCTTTCTTTTCTTTGGAAATAAGAAAAAAAAAAAACACTGTAAACCTTTTATCGAAACCAGTTATCTACCCATGTCCCTTGTAATGGAGAATTTATCCATACTTACATTTTTTATGTCGTTTACACCAAATTGTAACCCTACTATCCAAACATTGCATCAGAATTTGAGACTGATCAGACCAGCCAACCTTTTTCCTGTTTCTATTGACCAATTTTGGTAAGTCAATCGTAACCGATGTGCTCTTCTTCCCAGCAACTATTTTCTTAAAGTTTAAACTAAGTTTAATAGACATCTAATAGTAGCCTAAATGTAGTCTAAATGTATTGGTAAAACAAGGCTAAATTTGTGCCGTCGGTGATAATCTAATAGACGTCTAACAATAGTCCATTGTCATCAAATACACAGGAAAGAATGACTACACATGAGAAATCTGTCTAATCTGTCCATTTAATCACTAGTCTAGGTTTGGACTATAGTTAGATGTCCATTAGACGTCTTTTGGGTTGGTCTAATGCACAAGTTGGTGGGTTCTGTTGCTGTAGCTCATCTGCTTCAAGGTTTAATGTGTTGTGCGTTCAGAGATGCTCTTATGCAGACTTTAATTGTAATAAGTGGTAACTTGAACTGCTGTTTGTACCTTTATATCAACTCAACCCAGGTCTCTTTTGACCTCTGACCTCAACAAAGCATCTTCAGAAGGTGCCAATCATAACTTTTTTGTCTTTTCGCAACAACGCTCTACCCACTTTTTTCTGCGCAATCTGATGTTTAGTTCGACCTTCAGCAGATCACTGTGTCTAAAGTATTGTGTTGCTGCCATATGATTGGGTGATTAGACACAGGCATTAACAATCAATTGAACATGTGTACCTAATAAGGTGGCCATTTAGTGACAATCATTGATCAATTGCAGAAAAATCTCATGATTCAAACAGGTAAGAGTTCTCTCGACTCCAGTCTTTAAGCACACTGCTTTGATAGAATCTTTATTTATCTTCCTCTTTCCTCACAGAAAGCTGAGCAGGATCAAGGTGAAGAAGAAAGAGTGGGCCAGATGATTCAGGTGGCATAAACTTCCCTTTTCTGTTTTTCAGTCTGTCCTTTATACTCGTTTTAAAGACAGGAAATTTCAACACATGGTTTAAGACTTCCCCTGCTTCAAATATTCCTGATTTCTCTTCTTGTATAGACCGAACTGTTGTTTTAGTTTGCTAAAACCTGGAGATGGAGTTTTTAAAACCATCTCATGAGGCTGAAAAGCATACGTTTGCTGTATTTATGAGAAGACCTTTCGTTCGTATGTATTCACAATTTGTATAGGCATTTCATTCCACTCCATTTCTTTTTATTTAATTATGAACTGACCGATACTAACAGTTGATCACGAAAAATAATGTGAATTACTGGTCAGTTTTGTACTATGGGATGTTTTTACATGTGTGGGATCGGACTGTGAAATGTTAGTTTTCTATGCACTCGCGCTTTTAGTTGATCCACCAAACTGTTTGTACTTAAACATCTCCTTTAAGGAAAACCTTATTGTCTTTTCTATTGATGTCTTCCTGTTATCAAATAAAGGTTGACGTTCTGTACATGGATGTCAAGCTGCTTTTTACAGTCATTATTTACATCTACATTTAAGATATCCAGTGAAACATAGTGCTGATATGTAAGACCATTTTTAGCATTTACAAGTTCTCTTCGGGTGTGTCTGGCCATGTTTGTGTTTCCCTTTGCCAAGTAACAGACAGACAGACCCATTTGGCATTATTTATAGATCCATGATGCATCTGAGCACTGCTGAAGTTGTTATTGGATTTAAAGAGACAGCTCACCCAGAAATTACACACACACTCAGGCCATCCAAGATGACTTTTTTCTTCACCAGAGCATTAAAGACGTTTTAGCGGAAGATTTGGTCAATGGTGAGTCGTTAAATTTTAGTCAACGGTTACTTAGTGAGCCAAAAAAAATTAAGCGAGGCAGAACAAAATTAAAACTCATGGCTCTTGATGATACATTGAGGTCTTATGAAGTGAAATAATAGGAATAGACAGATTTTCACAACAAAACTAGCGCAATGGCTTGTCAGAAACACTCCAAAACTGGACTAGTGCCCAATCAAAACAAGCACAATTATGTCAGTTGAACATGCCAATGCCCAGGGCTTAATTTGTGCAGGAACAAGCCAGATCCGGATTCGGCACCTCTGAAATCTGATCCGGTACCTCCGGATCACCTTCCCCAATCTGTTCCGGGACCTCGCAATTTACAAATTAAACACTGCCACCTCCCATTTGTAAAATACATACAGCAGGGAAAATAAGTATTGAACACGTCACCATTTTTCTCAGAAAACATATTTCTAAAGGTGCCATTGACTTGAAAATTTCCCCGGATGTTGGTAACAACCAAAGAAATCCACATATGCAAGAAAAACAAATATAATTCGTTAACAAATTAAATTATGTGTAATAAAATGAAATGACGCAAGGAAAAAGTATTGAACACATGAACAAATGGAGGTGTAGAAAGGCAGTAAAAGCCCAGACTGCAGCTGAAATCTCTCAGTAGTTCTTCAGCAACCCTCTGCCCATTGCTATTGTAAATTAATATTAGCTGCTTCAGTCCAACATCTACATTAGCAGGATGATGAAGCTGAAACCAGTGTGGACATTCAGAAAGTCAATGATCCAAAACACAGCCAAGAAAAGTCTCAAATGCTTGCAGAGAAAGAAAATCAAGCTGTAGAATGGCCCAGCCAATCACCTGACTTAAATACAATAGAAAATACAAATATCAGATTAGATTTGATGGATGAGACCCAAAAAACCATCAAGATTTTTACATGCTATTGAGAAACTCACACCTGAGCAATGCATGTGACTTCATTCTCCATGTGAGAGGTCTTTAAGCTGCCGTCACCAAAACGTATATTTACCTATATACAGTATTAAATACGTTTCACTAGTTTAGAAATATTATTCCCAGTTAAAAACATGACCTGTTCAATACTTATTTTCCCTGCTGTATTTTACATCACCATATGCATTATAAATGGTTTCTTCTGGTTGGGTTCCTCATAGAAAACATTGAAATAACTGAATATTAGTAATTATAATGATTCTGTTATCATAAAAAAACATCTTTCTATTAATTTACAGCATAGCCGGCTACCTTCCAGTAAAAAAAAACTCCAGTAAAAGTGAACCCTATACTAAGGAAATTGATTTTACATTAAGATATTTTCAAAATCTAAAGTAAAGCTTTAAGATATATTAATTAGGCTGTGAATGAATGGGCTAGATATTTGTAATTGATGGATTACAGATACTTCTGCAGTAATTCATTCAGCAACAATCCCAGAGAGTCCTGCCAATATGTTACCATAGAAACAATACCAGCTGCAAAAACAATGTAGACTATAAATTTGGTTGGTCGCTTGTTAAGTGTGACGTCACGCGAAGCGGCTTCCGGGTCTAAGCTCTATCAAACTGTATGGGGAGACTCAACATATGGTAATAATAAACGTTTACAAAGAGCTGTAATACTTTCGATAATCAAGAACTATATATATATATATCTACGCCTAATATCCAATGGCCAGAAAGTGATTGTTTATTAAATTGTTAAAATATTGGTGTCTGTGAATGGTGTCTGTGACGTCCAGAGCCTGTTGTATACACCATGATTTTATCTAAAATTCACTTTAATGTGTGATATGACTAAGTGGTCCTAAATGAATATTTTCTCAATTCAAATGAGTAGCAGCTTAGACCTGGAAATAGTATTCCATATGTCACGACTGAACAATCAGATAAAATACACTTAAAGGAACTTTGGTACAGTAAAACATTTCTATGCAATCATACAAATATAATTCATGAAATATATCAAAACTTTAATCCTCTGGTTAAAAAAAACCTGCTGCAAGTGAAGTAAACTAAAGGTAGCCTTAATCCATGGTTTGATCAGCTTTGCAAGACACTTTAATCTCTTTTGTATGCGGTTTCTTACTCTCAATTGAAAGCAATTGATTTGTGTTTTATGAATCACCAGAGGCCACGTTTTCAGGTACAAATCTTCTTTAACTGTGTACTGATGAGAAAAAAAAAGATCTACTTCTAGACATGTGGACTAACAAATTCAAAAACAAACATCTGATCTCCTTAACACAAGGGGGCGCTAGAGTCAACAGTATTTAAAATTAATGACGATTGTAGATTGATCAATCACAGCAGAGAGGGTGTTATACAACAAAATCTCTATTCGAAATTTATTTTGGTGGCCTCATTAGCATATGAAGAGCGAGCCATTTAATTGGATACCTGGGAACAATTGGTTATTTTTCAAATGAAAGGCCTTTTGCTTGGAGAATACTTCAAAAGAGAAGGCAATGTGTCCTCAATGCGATGCAAAACAGGCCGTCGGGACACACAATAGATATCAATAGCAGTTCGGTTTACCATAATCATTAGCTGGGATAGCCCGCACCAGCTGCGGACACGTTTTAAGGCTCATTTTCGGTGGTAAATTAAAAAATGACAAACAAAAAGCAACACCGATGGCGTCTGTACAAAACACAGGGATACGGTCATGAAGAAAGAATGAATATACAGTTAAAGTCAGAATTATTAGCCCCTCTGAGTTATTAGCCCTCCTGTGTATGTATGTATATATATGTGTGTGTATATATGTATATGTATGTGTGTGTGTGTAATATATATATATATATATATATATATATATATATATATATATATATATATATATATATATATATATATATATATATATATATATATATATATGTATATATGTATATATATATGTATATGTATATATATATATGTATATATGTGTATATATATATATGTATATATGTGTATATATATATGTATATATGTGTATATATATATGTATATATATGTGTATATATATATATATATATATATATATATATATATATATATATATATATATATATATATATATATATATATATATGTGTGTATATATATATATATATGTGTGTATATATATATATATATATGTATATATATATAATTATATATATATATATATGTATATGTGTGTATTATTATTATTATTATTATTATTTTATTTTTATTTTTTTTATTTATTTATTTTTCCCAATTTTGGTTTAACGGAAAGAAGATTTTTTTTTTCAACACATTTCTAAACACAATAGTTTTAATAACTAATTTCTAATAACTCATATCTTTTATCTTCGCCATGATGACAGTACATAATATTTGAGATATTTTTCAAGATGCTAGAATTCAGCTTAAAGTGCAATTTAAAGGCTTAATTAGGTTAATTAGGCAAATCATTGTATAACAGTGGTTTGTTCTATAGACAATCAAAAACAAAGTATTGCTTAACGCGGCTAATAATATTGACCTTAAAATGTTTTTTTAAAAATGTGAAAACTGCTTATATGGCTCTCCTTGGGCATCCCCTATTTCCTCTTATCCTATATGGGATTGGATTGCACTACCCTCTGGTCGGCCATCTGTTTCTTTAACATATTGTAAACCAAATGATCACACTGCAAAGCCTCTTTCTATTAAACTCATCTGGAATTGTGAACTAGCAGATTTGGACTTATCGATTGACTGGGATAGGGTGTGGTCTGATCTAATCTTAACTTCTAAAAACATAGCTCATTGTCTTATCCATTTAAAAGTCATACACAGAGCATGCATAACTCCTTATAAGAGGTTAAAGATGAAACTGAAGTTGAACTATAACTGTGACATCTGTAACACTGTATCTTCAGGTACTTTTCTTCATATGGGAATGTCCAATTGTTATTGATGTGGTCTTGTGTAAATTCTGTCCTTTTTAAGTTTCATCCTTTTTACTACAAGTTGATTATGTGTCTCATCCTAGTTTATGTCTTCTCAATGACGATTCTAATTTCTGTATAAGTACACTAAAGGAGAAAATGTTGTTTGCTGGTTTTACAGCTGCAAAGAAGGCAATCATACAAAACTGGTTTACTCCGCACATGTGTGCAAAAATATTTTGGATTCATAGCCTCCTTAAAATAGTGACTTGTGAAGGTACAATAGCACAAATTAATAAGGCTAAAGCTAGAAACATTGATGCATGGCAATTTTTTTCTTCCAACATTTTAAACTATATAAAGGAAAGACCATATGAAGTTTTTTCTCTCTCTTCTTTCAGATTGAAAATTTGTTGATATATCTGTTGCGTCCCCTTCCCTGTTTGTTTGAATGTCTGTTATTTTGTTAATCTAAGGACAATTAAATGTTAATTACAAAAAGAAAACTGCTTTTATTCTAGCGGAAATAAAACAAATAAGACTTTCTCCAGAAGGAGAATATATATATATTTTATCGGAAATACTTTGAAAAATTCCTTGCTCTGTTAAACAACATTTGGTAAATATTTAAAAAAGAGAGAGAAAAAAAAATCACAGAAGAGCTAATAATTTTGACTTCGACTGTACATGAATATTTACTCACCCTCATGTTGTTCCCAACCCTGTATGACCATAAATGATGATAATGAAAATAATATGGGTTTTGAATGACATGAAGGTAAATAAATGATGACAGATTAATTATTTTGGGGGTGAACTCTATCTTTTAAAATACATTCATACTTAAATCATCACAAATTTCCAAATATCCGCATTATCTGAGTCTTTGGCAGCGAGTTGACATTCATTAGGCTTAGCATTTGGGCATGCATGGTCCCCCTTGACATACAGCAGGAGTCAGATGGCCAGACATCTGCCCAAAAGTCCAATGTGAATTCCCATTTGAATTGATTCAACAGATTCCAGTGAATGCTTCTCATTCCCTCGTGAGTACCACACTAATCCCGCTGCAGCACTTGGCTACGCTTTGGAAGAAGGGTAGGATGATTATGTCTAAAACGCTGCTCCATAAAGTTTGCAACCAGCCAGTGTTTATCAAGACAACCTGCACACATGGCGTAAAGAACCTGAAATGGAGAAAAAAGAAAACCCTGTGATATATTTCTCTTAATTGAAATAAATAAATGATTCTGAAAAATGGCTACTTATTTCTGGTAACAAATATATTCATAGTTCTTCAAAAAGAATTGGGTGAAATAAAAATTAAGAGAGCACTTCCGAGTTCATTTACGTTCGTAATTAATAAGTATGTATTTTCAGTAAAATAATGTTTGCATAATTAACCATAATTCAAAAATTTGAATAAGAATATTATCACTTAGAACAGGGGTCACCAATCTTGGTCCTGGAGGGCCGGTGTCCCTGCAGGGTTTAGCTCCAACTTGCCTCAACACACCTGCCTGGATGTTTCAAGTATAACTATTAAGTCCTTGATTAGCTTGTTCAGGTGTGTTTGATAAGGGTTGGAGCTAAAATCTGCAGGACACCGGCCCTCCAGGAACAAGTTTGGTGACCTCTGACTTAGAATATTGCCAATAGGGGTGGTGCGGTGGCACAGCAGGTCTTCGCGTGGGTTTCCTCCAGGTGCTCCAGAAGGCCCAAAGTCCAAAGACTAATGGTATAGGTGAATTGGGTAGGCTAAATTTTCCGTAGTGTATGTGTGTGAATGAGTGTGTATGTGTATGGATGTTTCCCGGTGATGAGTTGTAGCTGGAAGGGCACCCACTGTGTAAAACATGTCCTGGATAAGTTAGCGGTTCATTCCTCTGTGGCAACCCCAGATTAATAAAGGCAGAAAAGCCGAAAAAAATAAGCCGAAAAGAAAATGAATAAAAATTCCCAATAAAATAAATAAATATATGCCAAAATTCTCCTAATAAATGGTTAATGTAATGTTAATTGCAAATCTAGAATACTTGTAATAACTTTGAAGTGCCTGAGCTCTTAATTTTTTTTTCCAGAGCTGTCTCTTAAGGCATTTTGAGGTTATTTCTGTGCATTTTTCTTCTAAAATCATAGCTTTGACTCTCAAGCAATGCATATGCATGCAGTATTAACTACTAAAAGTGAATAAACCTTCAGTGCAATGTACTGTAATTTACTACACTGTTCAGAATCTACTTTACTGGCAGCATTACACAAGTAACTTACTGTAAATTAATTACAGCAAAAATACTGTATTAACATTTACAGCAGCATTTATCTTGCTGTATATGTATTAATTGAATTGCATTGCATAGGTTGTTTTTAATCATGTGGTTCTGATGACGTGTGAAATTCAGATGGAAGGCAGGAAGTAAAAAACTGAATGAGAGACAAAGAGGAAAGTCCGTATTTTTGCAATTTCCACCATATTTCCTAGGAGATATAAATAGAAAATAACCACATATGTTGGGCATAAACCTTATATCATGAAGAGGGCAGAGTTTTCTATAGAACTAAAATATATTTGCCTGTCATCGACGCGATACTGTAAGCAATTGCGTTACATAAAAAAAATACTATAGTGTTTGGAAGCATACTATAGATATTTACTTGAATTAGTGGTAATTATATTGTTGCTGTGGTACAACACAACTAGTGATGAACAAATTATTCAATAGGCTTCAGTTTTCTATGCTATAATCACAACGCACCACAGTTTACACTAACGTTACAGTATTTATTACCGTTTATCAATTTACTATGCTACAGTATTCTGTAGGATTCATTAACAAAGAGTTGTACACATTATACACTTTACTATGTGGTTCAAAAACAGGTTTATTATAACTTACTACAGTTTTTTTCCCCATGCAGACATCTTAAAATAACAGATGAAAGCATACAAAAGCGTCAACGCATAGTCTACATTATTATTTGTTTATTTTTGTACGGGGGAAAAGTGCTCCACAATAATAACCGGCTAGTCAAAAGGGACGCATTTCTTTTTTGTTCGGTTGATGAACTTACAATATTCACTGCTGCTCACGTTACGGTTGTTTATTCCACCAAAACGCCAGTAAAGACTTGGATTATTGCAAAACAAGACAGAGATTTCATCTCAGTGATTACATGGTAGGGTATATATTTATATTCTCCTGGATTTTGTATAAGTGTGGTGGTGTTTGTATCTGATTTTTATATAACACATTAACATATTTATACATAGCTAGGCCTGTATATAATCTTTACTTGTGCTGTCAAATGAATTATCACGTTCAAAAAAAGTTTGTACATATTGATGTATTGAAAAAATGTTCAAAAATGCCGCCGCCTGTTTTTTCAGCCAGTTTCTTGAACTTTGCAAAAACTTTTGGAAGTTTATAACAACTGTTCGGCATTAATCATTATGGCAGATTTACACTATTAAAACAACCCAAAACATAAACATTTAGGACTGATAGCGATTCCTATGTAGAAAAATCCCTTCCTGCCCTCCATCTGAATTTCGCGCATCATCAATGACATCATGTGAAAACAACCAAGTTTCACAATGCAACTTTTAAAATACAGTAACATACTGCATGACTGTCCTACAGTAAAATACAGTAAAATACAGACGAATTACCATTTTTGTAAACATTCAGGATGCGCACGCAACGAGGTGGCAGAAAAAAAACGAGAGCGCTAGCATTTACAGCGAGGGAATGACATCTGATGTGGTACTGAGTTTGTTGTTGTCTTAGAAATAAGATATATTGATTACATATTATGTATATTATTTACATAATGCTTTCAGCATATTATAACAGCTTGTCACCCAGTGATAAGCACAGTTATTCTCCAAAATTAACGTTAAAGTGAGCGGCGTTCGTCTGACAGGTCCATTTGCGATAGCATCCTCCCAATGGATACTGGATAAGACGAAATAGCCAAGCATCCGTGGTAAACAATATAGGGAGTGTGTCACAAGTTGTCACTGAATGAATGTGTGAATATAAAATATTTGCATGTAAAAACATGTGAATATAAAAAAAATTTACCTTAATAACTTACACTTTTAAGTTTCCTTCTGAGAATTCAGTGTCCACAGTTTAATTAACCGTGTTTATGCTGAAATCATTGCTGCAAAAACAAGTTTTTTAATTAGGTCCACACTCCATTCAGCTCCCTTTCAGCCAAAGATGTCTGCGGTTGGCATTAAAAACAGTGTGGTGTAGGGTAAATATAAAATTTTCTCGAATTTGGCATCCTTACTGCACAACACGACATGTTTGGTATTGCAACCGGTCTCTTTTTGCAACCGGGAACTCTTGTGACGTAGGTTGGTAATTCGTCTATACTGTGGAATTTACAAAAACCATTAACAGTATATGGATATCAGGCATTAATGTAAAATCAAAGAATCTGCTTGTACCAGATGTGAATAAAGCTGAGGACGGCGAACACAATCCCAGCGATGAGGGACACTGGAACAGCCAGCACAGCTGTGATGATACGGTAAAACCAGACCCTGGACACCTCGAAAAGAGCATGACTCCAGATCCAGACCCGATCGCCACTGCGCACAGACACCGGCTCTGCTATCACATCCTCAAAATTGACCTGTGCAAAGAGAACATACTGGAAATCAGGAGCTTTTATCACCCATGTTTACCTAAGAAAGATTAGGTGTCTTTAAGTCATCTTAAAAATGCATCTGATCAGGTTAGTCAATGTAAACAAAGTACAGAACAAGATATGCTAGTTACACTAAGCCAATCTTTCACTTGAATTGAATCCCAAATTAATTTAACGAGAATAGTCTTGTCACATTTTTTGACATCATTTCAGTGAACTACCTAGCTAAGTTAGGCTAAGCTAATCTTTCACTAGTAGTCTAAACACTAATGGGTCTGGCCACAGTGATCGTAAATTATATGATTTAACACTTAAAGGTGCAGTAGGTGATTTGCTAAAATGCTAGCATAATATCTTTAAAACACAGCCCCTCCCCTGCCGTCCAAAGCCACGCCTCCTGAAATCACGAACGCGCACCTTAAAGATGACAGTAGACAACCCACTAGATCATGTCATTCACCAGTTAAAAAACTTCATTGTACTTTATAATGCTACAATTCCCAATGAAAATTTGGGATATATCTAGCAGGTTTTCAGTTGTGTAGCAAGCAAAACTTGTCATAATGTGCAATATTTCATGCATGAAAGTATCGCTGATCTCAGTGTCTCATGCGCTACTGTATGCTTAGTGGTTGGCCGGCGGGATGCAGGAGTTACACTTATTACTAAGCCATACTGACACTATTTCAGATTGAATGTTCAAAGTAACATGGTAAACAATATAGGGAGTGCGTCACAGGTTGTCATAGTTCAACAATGACCCAATGTGAATATAAAACCAACTTCACCTCAGTAAAGCAGGGTAGGCAGAATAGAGCTATTTGCTGGTGTTTTGTTGTTAAACTGAGTAAAAATCTATTATTGATGCTGTAAAAGGTCCCTTATGAAATTGAAAATAGTCACATCAATCATTCGCCGGAAGATTTTAGTGGCTGAACAACACTTCTGTGCATATAACCCATTTGTAAAACAACTAAATCTGAGCTTTGTGTGACTAAAATAGTTTTAAAACAGAACATTACCTGTCTAAAAGAAATACTTCAGCCATGGTGTTGCCTTCCTTCAGCGTGCAAAAGTAACTCCAATATTGATTCAGGATTTTAAAAGTTACACACATTTGTTTTTACCGCTGTCATGCTCTCGTGTGCAGAAGAACGTGGTGCGTGTGGACGCACAGACGGCGAATCTGCGTGAACGGCTGCAGATGTACAAATCTACAATGAGCTCTATGCACAGCTAGAGTTTTAAAGCCAACAATAAACTACCGGTGAAAGCTTAATGTGACTATTTTCAATTTCACAAGGTTGTTTTTACAGCATTGGTGTTGTAATGTAATTACAATACATTCAGTTAAATAGACTTATACATTCATTTAGTTGTTCAAGCGTAAAACGAGATGAAAGATCGTATGTATTATATTATATGAAAACATTACATCCAGATGCACAGTAAATAGGTTCTTATTAACATATTACTTTGCGTGATGACGTCTCTGCGTAATTGCAACTCAACTACTACTACATCTTTATGTAGTATACAAAATTAATGTTTTCTCAAATTGACTGGCCATCTCAGCAAAAACATCATTTGAAATATGTCTGTTTAGATTTGTATGAAAAATATAGTTGACTATTTGTAAACGTAATACAAACACTTTTTGATAAGAATTTTTAATTTTTAAATATAATACTGATAACGAACAGTTACATTCTTTTAAACAATGACAGCTTGTGTACTTGGAAAAAAAAGTGGTTAGGGTAGTATGAAAAGTTGCTAAATCTAGCAACAAAATTGCTAAGTTGGCACCACTGGTCCATTGTTGACAGACAGTTTGGGCTACTTATCACAATTATGGGAATTATCGACCCGACAAATTTTAATTGGATGAACATTTTTTAGTCTTTTGCCTTACCCAGAATATAAAAATACATATAAATACATTTAGATCATTTATTATAATCGTTACTATTGGAATGTGAGGAGACTTTCAACCAGCACAACAAAACATGTTTGTGAAGACAATCACCTACTGCACCTTTAAAAATGTAAACAACAAATCCTCAATGAACCGGCCAAACAACAGACATTGATTTATTTTAACATATTGAATAGTTTTTACATTTATATGTGAATTAAGTTAGCTTAAATTGAAAAAAAAAAAACACTTTTTAAAATTGTTTTATTATTATTATTATTATTATTATTATTATTATTATTATTTTGTATAATAATCGTTTTATGCATGTAGAATATTTGAGAAAGCGCTACATTCGTTATGCATAATTCAAGGACCAAAACAAATGGGCTAAATTGATTGGCTGATTTGTGTAAAAGGCGGGGCTTCAGCACTTCTTCATCGACGGCATTAACAATATATTTTCATTTCTCTACGATGACCAAGGATCTTCATTACATCTTTCTACCTGGTATATTACAAAGTATTTAGTATGTATCTGCCTCTGTGTGGAGGAAGTTATTTTAAAGTAAAAACTAAAATTAGCAATGGTTAACATAAACAATGCTACATTAGCCCTTTTGGTAGAGAGCTGTGCAAGTCTTTAATAGTGGTGTAAATTGTCTGGTCAGCTCATTGAGGAATAGCGGTTGCTATTATTGTCTACATCATTATATAGCAGATATTCACACATGTTCTGCTAATCCATCTCCTGCTACCAGCTGAGCTTGTCAACCAAGTCAGGAGAATGATCTATACTCTGCATTAAATTCGGTAAACTAATAATATATGGTAGTAAATGCAAAGGATTTGGTGGTAACTGTTATGATTTTCTTGTAAAAATCTCACCTTGTTTTATATTTAAACAACTATTTTTCTTTATATTCTTTGTATTAACTTGAATGACTTAAGATAGTAAGTATGGTTTCTGAAAAGTATATCAAAAAGTTTGTTTCAAAAAGTATATCAAAGAGTTTTACTTTAAAAAAATTGTTTTATTTTGAAAAAAAATTAATTTATTTGTGCTACAAAAGCTTACAGTTTTGCACTATTTAACTTTCACCTTAAGTTTCTTAAGCATAAGAATTATTTATTTAAATTTTTTTTTTTTAGATTTAACATATTAAGCAATTGTCATTTTTTTTCTTAATTCTTTTAGCGGAAAAAAAATTAAATTATATATAACATTAATTTTAGAAACAAGAATGTCTGTAGATTTTCATTAGTACGTACTTTTTATTTTTAAGGAAGTAAAGTATAATGAACAAAGTTATTGTGTTTTGAATTAGGTT
>NC_079445.1:36642162-36704662 GCF_903798145.1 Danio aesculapii | reverse complement strand
GGATTGTAAAATTGACATATTATCATGATTATGATTTATTTAGTGTCACTTTAGCACTTTGATATATAAAGTGATGTGACAATAAACAAAAACGTGAGCGCATGTAAAAAATTAATAAAATAAAATAAATAGCTCCCTCTTCTGTTTGTTTTCTCACAGACTTTATTATCCTATTAATTACATTAGCATTACTATTTATAGTTGAATAGCTAAATGCTCAATATTATGCGAAACGTTAAATCCTGAAAATGATCACTCCGACTTCAAATCATAACTATTTTATAATTTACATAATACTACTTTATAGCATTTACCATTTTGTGTACATATGTATTATTAAGTGTTACATACCCTGCCACTGTGTTGTTGAGTGTTTACCAGGCCATTGTGTTTGCCTGGGTGTTTCAGTTTATTATCCTGGTCAGATGGTGTCACAGTGGGTTTTGTTTGTTCTGAAAAGCTCTCATATTAATCACCATCATTGTTTAATCTCTGTTTATTGCATTTTTTATTCCAGTTCACCTTTGCTCACACTGGCTGTCTTGTGGATTGTGATGTCGGACCATCGCTTTTTAAAAAATGTTCTTTTGGCAGCCGCCCTGGTTTAGTTTGCTTTATCCGCTAAGTCTAATCTGCATTCAAATCTCCCCATTAGAATTAAAAACTGGACACATAATTACAGGAATCATGCTTTCAGATGATAGACTGAGACCTGAATTGATACTCTATGCTACAGAATTTGGATAACATCATCGTCCCGGTTGTTTAAATTTGCAATACTGTTGGAAAACAGCTGTCCTCTGGCAGATTTATTATGTTATGTAACATTATGCATTTGGGCAAAGTCACAGGATTTGCAGAAACATGCAAAGCCAAAAGTCCAACAGGAGAAATACAGCTTAAAAATAAAAGAGTAGAAATTTATATGTAAATATATATGTTTTAAAGTTTTATGCTCACCCTCTTTGCATTAAATTAACTAAAAATGCAGTAAAAACAGTAATATTTTAAAATAACTTTAACATTTAAAAATAACCAGTTTATACTTGAATATACGTTAACCCTTATGTACTGTTGGGGATGTTTTCATCCACTCTGGGTTGATTTTTAAGTCTTAATTTGGTCATAACTTTTCTGTGTTTCAGCTAGCAGAAGGATTTTTGGTGACAAATCAAAGTTTGACATATTTTGAGAAAATGCTTTGAATTAAAAAAAAACCTCAGCGATACACTCTGGGCAAATTTACTACCCTTTTGTTATGCTTGGGTTAAAAAAACATCCACTAAATTAAACTGCTGTGAAACTGCATCAGATTAATATTTTTTATTCTTAATAGCTGTTAATCAATCTCAGTCCTAATCAAAACTACTAATTTGCTTAGAAAATTACAGGATTTTTACTATTTAATTGCCAAATTCATAAATAATGTCACTGATTTGGTGAAAAACAACACACAAAATGAAGTATTTTCAATATCAAAAGTAATTGTAACAAGTTTTCTTTTTACATTTAATCAAAGTCTTGGACATATGAAACAACATTGCTTTTGATATTGTTTTTAAATAATTTTCATAATTTTTTTCCCTAATGTACTGTTGGTGGCTGTTTTTGCCCTATTGGCTTCCATTATGACCAAATTGTTTTGATTGCAAAACCATGACACCATATAATCATGCATTTTTGATTGTTGGGAATAGGTCAAATTTGTCATTTTTACTGTTGATCATCACAGTAAACCATTAACCCTTTAGATAGGCTTGTGCAAAAAAAAAAAAGATTAGTTTCTGGATTTTATATGGATGTTTTCATCCTGAACATAACAAAAGCGTAGTAAATTTGAACAGTGCACAAGGGTTAAAATAGTAATTTATTTCTATGATTTAAAGCTGAATTTTCAGCATCATAACTCCAGTCTACAGTGCCACACAATAAGTCATAAATGATTATAATGTGCTTCTCAATTTTTATTTTTATTGTTGATGTTGAAAACAGTTTTGATGCTTAATATTTTTGTGGAAAATAATATTTTTTTATTTAATAGCATTTAATTCAATTTAATTTAAATGACATGAAAAATTTATTTTCTGTCACATTTTAACATATTAATGGATTCTCGTTGAATAAAAGTATTAATTTAATAAAAAAAAAAACACTGACCACACACTTTTAATACTACTAGTTAAAACTAGTTGTCCTTATGCACTATATGATACAATACTTATGTACCATAAGATACGATGCTTATCTACAATATGATATGATACTTACGTACCATACAATACCCAGACATTTATGGTCACATGGGTTTGAAGAAAAGAAGCAAAGACAAATAATACATTGGATGATAGTTGGGTAATGGGTAATAGTTGGCTATATATAGCATTCTATTGAAAAAAATGCTAAAGAATGTCCACATTAACCAGCACAATGAGCTGTGCGTTTAACACAACTCCATATATGCTGCAATGTGAACTGAATCACTGTATGTCAAGCTTTCAGTGTGTCTTTATTAAACAGCAAAACAATCTGGCTTTGTCACTTCAACACAAGTCTGACATCTACAGAAGCAGTCCACATTTGTATTATAAATAACAGAATAAATATATAAAAATGACTCAAAAATACTTCATTCAGAAAAAAGCCTGTGTTATTTGATATTCAGTTTGTTACTCATGTACTAAACAGTGTAATAGAAATACAGTAATACAGTATAAAGTAGGTATTCTTTGTAGTAAATATTTAATAAACTAATATTTAAAAAGGCTTTCAGTCAGGTTTGATCCCACAATATATCAATATTTATCCACATGAAAACAAGGCTGTGAGAGGATTAAGTATGACCAAAAACAGGTTAAGCTTGATGACAATAAAACTCAGTCATTTCAGATCAAATGCCTTTCAACCTAAATCAGCTCTGTGTTTGTAAACATGTGGACGGATGCCGGTAAGAAGTTGTGATTGGATGAAGGCATTTGTTGTTCGTTGGTTGTCACCGTGTTGCCATTTGCTGCGTGCTTAACAATTTTCATGAGCATAAAAACCCTAATGCAAAAACCGAATGATTAAGACTCATACTTCACTGTTCGTGTGCATCTTTAGTTCAGGGTTGTTCAGTCCTGTTTCCAAAGGGCCACTGTCCAAAAATGTTTCAACCTGAGAACCATGCCTGCTTAAATGTTTTTGGGCTGCATTTACACTGCACTGTTCCGATTTTTATCTCCCATGTGGCACAGATCGGATATGGCCCATGTACGTGTAAGCAGGAACAGATCACATGGATTCCGATTAACTCAAATCAGATTCAGGCCTTGTTCATATGTGGAAATGTATCCGATATGAATCGGATCTGTGCCCTCGTGTCTGCAGTGTAAGCAGGTATCGGATTTTCACCTGTCACGCGTCATTAAAAACCATAGCGAATGATGTCAAGTCTGACACTTTCTTTTCAGAACAGACTTCAGCAGAGTCCCAAACCTTAAATCTCATACATGAGGACTAAAACAGCTTTTATATTGTCATATAGCACAGGTATTTAAGCATGTTAACGAGAGCGAGAGAGCGCAATGTCCGCCACGTAACCTAATATAAAACTAGTGCATACCAAGCGCCAACCTTCCGCTCTCCCTCGGGAAGCCAATACGGAAGTAACTGAAACTGCAATTCATCAAAATTCCGCTAGTCCTGGCTCCATAATAGAGCAAATTGCAATTGAGCCCACTGTTAGAATGGTCAACTTTACAGCAGAAAAAAAAGGTGTGAAGGACTCAATTAGTTTGATCAGGTGTGTTTAATTAGGATTGGAACTAAACTGTGCAGGGCTGCGGCCCTCCAGGAATTGAGTTTGACATCCCTGATTTAAACTCTCACAAGGTCACACTTTAGTCACACTTTCGTGACTGTCTGCTGTACTCTGCCATGGAGCTCACATTAATGTGGTCTTGACAGAAGTTTACATTGAGAGCAAATATCATAATTGTGAAAGCTAAAATGTTTGGAACAAGTGAAGAGTCAGTAAATGGTGAGGAAATGATACATTTTTTGTGTGAACTGTCCTTTTAAGGGACATATGTATGCAAGACCATACAGTAGTGACTGAGCCAAGTATCCCTAAAGACCTTCATTATCTGGTTCAAGTGTGTTTAATCAGAGAACTTTCCAGAAGCAGGACTGGACACCCCTGCTCACCCCTAGGTGATCTCTTCAGGTATTTGCCCTGGTATCCTAAAACTAGCCTGGTCCGTTGTATTCCTCGATGTAGCCATATGATAGCTGCATCTAACCCCATCCCTGTCACCGTTCCTGTGCAAAAAATGGAAAAAGTCTTCATGTCCCGAGCGTTCATGACCCGATGGTGAAGGTCGCACTGGTCTGCCAGCTGATCGGCAACATAGGAGTATCTTGCACAACTCTTCCCTGATCTGCCGATTGAGCAGGCCATAAAAAAACGGATTGACAGCGAAAGTCGAGTACGCCAGCCAGGTGACCGGACCTTCAGCTTCTTCAGAAGTACTGTGGGAGATTCCCAGTGATAAATGCAGGTGGAAAGCGAAATAAGGCAGCCAGCAGAGCAGGAACTGGCCCACGATGATGGCTAAAGTAAGTGCTGCTTTCCCACCAACCGGTGTTCGCCTTTTCCGACGAAGAACTTGATTTCTGCGGATGCTTGTGCTGGTGGTGATGATTGTAGTTTGGCTGTTGACTGAATCAGACCTGCGTTTTGGATGAGCCGTCGCTATCGTCCAACTCGGGATTGGCCCTCTTTCCCGGGCCGCCGTGTGGGCGACCTTATAAACATTTCCATAGACGGCAATAATAATAGCAGCCGGCACGCAAAAACAAACGGTGCAGAATAAAATCGCAAATACTCTCCTATGTCCACTGTGGCTCCAATGCAGAGAGCAGTGAGTTGCGGCGATTGAGCTTCTACTTCCATAACTGGGCCATCCGAAGACAGTAGCGAGTCCTAGCAAAGTGGACACCACCCAAACCACTCCCATTACAGCCGCAGACAACCAAGGGGTCATTTTAGCCTCGTACCTCATGGGATGCACGATGTAGAAGTAGCGTTCGATGCTAATCACTGTGACCGTGAAGATTGAGGCAGATACGAGTAAGGCATTGAGGAATATGTACAACCTGCATTCGAGTACGGAGAAGACGACGCCGGCGAAGAACGGCGAGCCACAGACAATGCCAAGCGGCATCAGCAGAGCGGCACATAGCAGATCCACAATGCAGAGGTGACACACTAAACTGAACTTGCGGAGATGTGGCACTTTCACCACTATGGCTAGCACTGCGCTGTTGGCTATTAGTGCTATCGCATTAAGGGTCACCATTATGACGAGGCCTGACATGTCTTGTAAACGTGACTGTGGGTTGGACATGCTCCCTAACTGCATGCTGGGAGCCAGATGTATGGGATGGCCATGAGTCAGTGTCTTGTTAAGTTCAGTTTCATTGAGCTCTGCTGCTGCTAGAGGTAATCCAGAAGCATCCATTGTTTACAGTTTAGTGTGCGAAATACAAGGCGAAAATTTAGGATTCTCCATCTTCCAGGAATGGGGACGCATCAGCTGAAGGTCAAAGGTAAACTGTTGAAAGGATAATAGGAAACACAAAAATTAGTTTAACTCCAGTTTAACATGTGATATAATGTATGCTACATGTAATACAACAGTGTTATTAATAGCTCTTTTGCTTTTTTATTATTATTTTAAAATAATTGTATCATTTTATAAACATAACATACATTATAATTACATATGCTATAAATTTATGACATAAATGCTACTATAAAAAACTAATTTGTCAATATATTCAATAATTTAAGTAATATTTGTAAATTGTTCTCTGTTCATTTTTTCAATCTAAATAGACTGTGTAACACTTGAATTTCTAGATTATTTTTTAAATATGCTGTCTGAAGAAAGTTTTAAATTGAAGTAAAATGGTTTTGCTAAAACATTTAATAATGACTTTAAGAGACTTATCAATTATCAGTGGTTATCAGCTGATAGATATGGGCCAGTAGGGGCCTTCTGCGCTTACTTGTTTAAACCACAGGCCTGGTATGTACAGTTGAATTCAAAGTTATTAGCCCTTCTAACAGAGCAAGAAACAATAATACAACAGTATTTCCTGTAATATCTTTTCTTCTGGAGAAAGCCTTATTTGTTTTATTAAGGTCTTAATAGCCGCCTTAAGAATTTTTTTTTCGATTGTCTACAGAACAAACCACTGTTATACCCTAACTTTTATGTTACTTTAAACTGAAAACTAGTATCTTGAAATATAATAAAATATTATGTGCTGTCATCATGACAAATATAATAGAAATTAGTTTTTCAATTGAGTTATCAATGTCGGCGCCAGTAGTGGTTAGTGTGTCGACACATGAGAAATGAATTATCAAAACTATTATGTTTAGAAACTAACAAGTCTGACTTCTATATAACTATATGAAAATATGAAATTATATCATGATAGTGTCCAAAAACATGATAAAACCCTGGCACCATTTCCAAACAAAAAAATAAATTAATCGTGTCATGAGTTTTTGTAAGAGTAGGTTTTAGCGACATTTCTAAATGATCAGGTGATTAGCGTAGCTTGATTATTACATGGAGACGAGAAAGTGAAGAAGGCTTGATCAGTTGGAACAATTCATGCTTCTCTGTTCTGTTGGTGGTGCTCGTGGTGCTGTGAGCATTTGAAGCGCAGTATAATGAGCTCAGTTGTTTGGCTGCAGCTGCTGGGTTTTCTCTAGCATTAGCATTAGCATGAGCTCACTGTCACCTGCACATCACCACAATAAACTCACGCCACAGACGTCATGCTATACACATAGAAACACGCTAACACAGAGTGATGTCATTTACTGTACATTCACTGACTGAAAAAACATGATCACTTGTGTGAAAACCTAGAACTACTTGGAAACAAATCTTTTAGGTGACATTAATACAGAAACATGTTGTCATGGCTAGCATAGATTGTTGCCATGATTTAGGCTACATAAGATACATCCATGTGATAATTTCTACATGAAATAAAATTTGTCAGGCATTTAGAACAAGAATCATTTGATGGCATATTAGGGATCAAATATATAATTCATATTATTACTGTATTTTGGTCAAATAAATGCAGCCTTAGTAAACATTCATTTATTCATTTTCCTTCGGCTTGGTGCCTTATTTATCAGGGCTCACCACAGTGGAATGAACCAACAACTATTCTAGTTTATGTTTTTACACAACGGATGCCCTTCCACCCAGTCCTGGGAAACACCCATACACTCGTACACTCATACAATATAGCCAATTTAGTTTATTCAATTCACCTATATTGCATGTCTTTGGGAAACTGGAGCACCTGGAGTTAACTCACGGGAACACTGGGAGAACATGCAAACTTCACACAGAAATGCCAACTGGCCACGGTGTTAACCACTGAGCCACTGTGTTGCCCCCGCCTTGGTAAACAAACACAAGTTTTTGTAAAAATGTCACATAATTCAAACACTCCCCAACTTTTATTTGTTTATTTATACATTTTAACCATAGCAGTTATTGTCACACTGTAATAAATGCTGGGTGCCATCCCAAATTGATAACATTAACTTATTAGCTTTTACACATTTAAGTAGATTAACATAAAACAATTAAGCTGCGCACCCCAAAAAACAAAATACTTATGTTGTTTTAACTCATTTTAAGTAAGTTGTTTAAACAAGCAGCAAAAGTCAGTTTTAATAAATTACTCTGTTTTTTTTTTGTTTGTTTGTTTTTTTTTGCATTGAACATAAAACAATCAAGTTGCCCCCCAAAACTTTAGGGCATTGTGTTGTTTCAGTTTATTTTAAACAAGTAGTTTAAACAAGCAGCAAAACTCTTTTTGTAGTGGATAACTTATTCATTTTTTTAAACAAATTTAAGTGGATTGAACATGAAACAATCAAGTTTCCCCCCAAAAAACTTTAGGAATTGTGTTGTTTCAGCTCATTTTAAATAAATAGTTTAAACAAGCAGCAAAATACATTTTCAGAATGCAAACTCCAATGTTTTTTTTTTTTGCTAACTCAAATAAAATAAAAAAATCAATGATTTTACTTTTAAGCATGGTAGCTATAAATTAACCATGGCATTTGTAATAAAACTGTGGAGTTCTGTAATCTGTAATTATCAATCCTGCCTGATCTCACAAGGAAACAACTATTTTATAAAAAAAGGTGCTAATTCGTACAAATTATATCATAAAAATTCATACATAATTAACTTTCTGCTAAGTTAATTAGTAGCTACTATGGGTTAAAAAAAATAAACAATTTTTACATTTTTACATTTGTTTTACAAAACAATAATTACAATTTACATTTTTTTAAAGGAGGCGTGCCCCGAAACCTCTCCCCTAAAGCCAGCCATCATTGGGCGTAAATCGTTGGGAGTAAATCAGACAAAAATTGACAAATCGGATCGTAAGAATTCATACAAATTAGCCACTAAATCAAAAACTCTATACAGCAGGGATAGTAAGTAAACACCATTTTTCTCAGAAAACATATTTCTAAAGATGCTGTTGACTTGAATTTTTCCCCAGATGTTAGAAACAGCCAAAGAAATCCATATATGCAAATAAAACAAATATAATCAGTTTACAAATTAAATTATGTGTAATAAAATGAAATTATGCAGTGAAAACATATTGAACACACGAAGAAAGGGGGGTGCTGAAAGGCAGTGAAAGCCCAGACAGCAGCTGAAATCTCTCAGTAGTTATTCAGCAACTCTCTGCACTTCATCATTGCAAATTAATATCAGCTGCTTCAGTCCAACATCTACATTAGCAGGATGATGAAGATGAAACCAGGGTGGACATTTAAGCAAAAAAAATGACATGTTCAATACTTATTTTCTCTGCTGTATCATATCAGTGTTACTGCACTTCTATAAAAAAGAAACCATAGATAATTTTCATAAGGATATAATGTTAAAAAATGTTTAAAATGATAAAACTCTGACCAGCAGACCTTTATTATGTAGCCTGCCAGTCATTTAATTTCACTGCACGTACCAATAATCATAAAGCATCTCTAATCTTTAGTCTCAGCTCATCAGCACATGTCCATATAGAGAGGATAATTAATGCAGAGCAATTTGCCTCAAATAAGCGCGTATTATTACATCACTAGCGTTACAGCAGCACTGAACGTTCCAGAGTATTTTAGGTTAATCGGTTTGTTTATCTCAATGGATTGGTAATTCCTCGACCACGTACATGAGCAGAGCCAAAAACAAACATATTGGGTGAACAGTGGAAGATAATACAAATTATAAAAACTAATAGCACCTCTACAATCCTCCATCCTCGTAAATCAGGGAAAAAAATTATAATTGTAGAACTTTATTGGTACTTCTGCTGATTTAGTCCTGTCATGACATGGTGGCTCAGTGGCTAGCACTGTCGCCTCACAGCAAGAGTCACTGGTTTGAGTCACGGCTAGACCAGTTGGTATTAGACATCTGTGCATGTTCTCCCCATGTTGGCGTGGGTTTCCTCCGGGTGCTCCGGTTCCCTCACAGTCCAAAGACGTGCTATAGGTGAATTGAATGAGCTAAAATAGCTGTAGTGAATGAGTGTGTGTGTGAATGTGAGAGTGTTTGGGGGTTTCGCAATACTGAGTTGCGGCTGGAAAGGCATGCACTGTGTAAAACATATGCTGTAATAGTTGGTGGTTCATTCCGCTGTGGCTACCCTTGATAAATAAAGGACTAGGCTGAAGGAAAATTAATGTATGAAACATGTATAGTAAATATAAAACCAAAACTTATACAACAGTAATGTCGGTGCCAATGGTGTAGTAGAAAGTGCGTCGACACATGCACTCTGGTGCTTACAGAGACCTGAGTTAAATTCCTGCCTCAATGTTCTATACTGATCCTTCCCCTCTCTCTGCTCCCCAAACTTTTCTGTCAATACTCTCTACTGTCCTATCTAATAAAGGTGAAACCCCCAAAATAATTATAAAACAACAATAATGATATTAATGATATTACCATAGCAACAGACACCCCTAACTCACACAGGTCTGGTAAATCAGTGACTTCCACTTTTAATCCATGTAGTTTTTTTTTTTGCTCAGTAATCTCTCTGTTCAGCCGAGATTGTCTGGTCATCTAATAAACAGATGTGCAGGTTTTGAGTTTGGAGTTATGAAAGAGATGTCCTGCTTTTAATAATAATAATTACATTCATTTCTATTCATTTTTAATAGGATCCACCATTGCAGCAGCTTGAACATTGTGTTTGTATTATACAATCAAAAGTGAATTGTTATATATAATTAAACATTCAGCTAATGAATTGGTTTTAACCAAGAAAAGCACATTTTCGGTGTAATTTATGATCATCCTTAATAATAATGGTTTCATTATAATTTTATTTATTTAATAATAGTAGAATAATATTTGTTTATATTTATATACTTTTTAAATATTTAATATAATAACATTAAAAATGTAAATGATTTACTTTTACTCATTTATTTATTAGCATACATGACAGCAGCATGAGCATTGTGTTTGTATCATACAATCAAAAATGAATTAATCATTCAGCTAATGAATGAAAAGCACATTTTTAGTGTAATTTATGATCATTGTTCTTTATAATTGTTTCACTTTTATTTCATTTATTTAATAACATTATTATAATTTTATTTATTTATTTATTGTATTTATTTATTTATTTTTTACCTTCCCAGTTTCTGCAGGTTGCAGTGTCCTGAATTTTTATTGCCAATTTTAAGCTAATTGTAATAGTTTGTTTTGGTTCAATTTAGAATTTCCCCAACCAATTGCAGAACCCGGGGGACCAGAGTGAGTGCTCCAACTTGGCCCCCCCTGGTCCTTATTATAATTTTATAATAATAATGTTTATTAATTTTTATATTACTTTATTTACCAATATTTATAATATTATCAAATATTAAAATGGTTTACTTTTATGTTCAGCATGAAAATACTTTTAGATTTTGTTGTTGCAGTTTTTACACAGCATAATTGAGTATACCCCATTTTGAAAATGAATATTTTTATTATTTCTCAGTGAATATAAGCAATGTATTTTGGTGCATTTGAACAAAACAGATTTATTAAACAGATATATTTATTAAAATAATATTTTAGTCACAGAGCATTTTTAGAAATGGAAAGATAATACATTTAAATTCATGCAAAATATTGCAAAAACAAATTACAAACTAAAACAAAATTGTATATACTTTCTGTTTCTCTTGATTTTTGCTGTTTTTGAATTTTTTTGTTATTATTTTATTTATGACTTTTATGGCAAATTATAGTAAAAAAAGACAAAAAACTAAATAATTATATTTCAAAAAGTATAGATAGTGTCAACCTAAGCACATACAATGTAAAACAAAGATGAAGAAGAAACATACCAACAATTAAAAAGGTAAATAATAATGTGGCATAACAAAAAATACATTTGTACAATCTGTATCCCACGACACACTCTACTTTGCACTTAGGAAAGAAGAAGAATCAATTTGCTGAAACCAGGACTTGGTCTATATTTGACAATTATTTTAGAAATTTTAATTTAATATTTTTCCCTAACATATAAATTTGAGCTACTAATTTTTGAACCATTATCGTAAGTTATATTGTTAGATTAGCTCCAGATTTGGCTTCAGTAGTGACTAATCTAATGTATGTGCATAAATATAATATTGTAAAGCATCCCATAGAAAATATTCATTTAAATGAGAGATTTGTGGGGGGTGTACTCATATATGCAGAACACTATATATAGATATATAAGCTAAATATATATTTAGTAAGCTAGTAAACATTCATCTATTGTTGTTGTTGTTTTAAATAACCGAGAAAAACTACTTTTCTGTGTAATTCAGGATCATTAAAGCTTTATTCTGTTGTTTAGCATACTATCAATTATGCAGCGTTTGTTGTTTACCAAGAATAAATTAATTATTAGAAGCCTAAACAGTTTCACCAGACAATCCATGTAAGAGTAACAAGCTGAATGTTTAGTACAAACAGTATTTTTATGTATTTTGATTCTTTAAAACCTACAAATAGCAATAAAAAAATAAATCTCACCTGATATCTGTCATGTAGATCTGGTCGAGCATCCTTCAGTGTTCCTGAATCCCGGATATGTCCATTGGTGGAGTTTATCCAGCACTTTAGTGAGCTTGATGGAGTTGTGTTTGGTCTGTGCACTTAAGAGCAGCGGAAACCATTACACTGACAGATGTACATGATGTGCAGGTCAGTCCATTACACAGACACTCATTACACTGATTCAGTTCACCCTCACAGAGGAGGTGAAGAAGACAACAATAACACAGCACACACCGCAACACTGAGACTCAGAGAGAGAGAGAGAGAGAGAGAGAGAGAGAGAGAGAGAGAGAGAGAGAGAGAGAGAGAGAGAGCAGAAAGCAGCTGACCAGGAGAGTAAACCAGTCGTAGTCACTCACACTATATTAAAACATATTTGCACAAACACATGCAAAAAGAAAATATTATAAATAATAAAGAAAGCTAATTACTTTAATAATTGTGAACATTAGTTATAATAGTAATACATGTATATGCAATGTTTTTTTATTTTTAATATTACTCTTATTGTTTTATTTTATTTTTATGTTTCTATGTGTACATTTCATTGTATTTTTCTCATGTATTATCATCATTATTATTTCAATGTTTACGTTATTACAATTTTTACGTAATTACAATGTTTACGTTATTTCAATGTTTTTAATGTTGACATATACGATTTTTTTAATTATAATGTTTTGGTAGCAGTAAGTTTTAGTAGTAGTAGTGATAGATAGATAGATAGATAGATAGATAGATAGATAGATAGATAGATAGATAGATAGATAGATAGATAGATAGATAGATAGATAGATAGATAGATAGATAGATAGATAGATAGATAGATAGATAGATAGATAGATAGATAGATAGATAGATAGATAGATAGATAGATAGATAGATAGATAGATAGATCTTATTTTAAGTTTTTTTCTTTTTAAAAGTTTCCTAAATGATGTTTAACAGAGCAAGGAAATTTTCACAGTATGTCAGATAATATTTTTTCTTCTGGAGAAAGTCTTATTTATTTTATTTCGGCTAGAATAAAAGCAGTTTTTTATTTTTTAAAAACCATTTTTAAGTCAATATTATTAGCCCCTTTAAGCTATATTTTTGATAGTCTACTGAACAAACCATCGTTATACAATAACTTGCCTAATTACCCAACCAATATTTGGTTGATTTAAGGTTGTGTTGGAAAGTGACCAAAATCCAACGTCATATTGACGTAAAACATTGACATTTATTCGTCAGGTATGCCAACCAAAATCCAACGTCTGATAGACGTCATAGTGATAACGTCCACACAACGTCAAGCTGTAACATCATTAGACGTTGATATTTGATTGATTTTTAGGTTAGACGTTGGACATTGACGTCAGCCTGATCTTGGGTTCTAATGTCAACCCAATTTTCATTCCCAAACAACGTCCCCATGACATTGGGGCATAACATCAATCTGACGTCATGGGTATTTAAGGCCATTTCGGTCAACATACAGTAAACATCCATCATCTTCTCATCAGTGACATGCATCTAAACAGTCTCTGGGTCAATGCTTGTTAAAATATTTGACATCTTTGACACTTTTAATGCTTCCAAACAGTTTGCTGCAATTATAAATCGCCCATGTCTTGAGGTGGTTCATTATGATGTGATTTACCTTCGGTGTGTGATTTGATTGGACAGGAATCACAGGACTGATTTTGTTTAATCCTTGTAGAAAAAAAAAAGTAGTGACTTCAGGTTGAAGGGAAGTAGTGGAGTAAAAGTACTGATACTGCACTAAAAATGTACACAAGGGAAAGTAAAAGTACACATTTTTAAAGCTACTTAGTAAATTACAATCACTGAGAAAATCTATTCAGTTACAGTAGTATGAGTACTTGTAATTATTACTTTACACCACTGGTAATGTCCAACTTTACTGTGGTTTTCGAATGACTGTACAAATAGTATATAGTGCTGTCTTGAGCATTTTCAGGAAGTGTCATTAAAATCTGACTTTTTTTGCATTGGAAAAAATATAGAGAGTAAACTATCATTATGAAAACACGACAAAGCCATTTGACTATCTTGTTCATAAACAATGGTGTCAGGACTTTCACCTTGATGACACTGACACTTTCATTGCATCAATACAATTTGCAGGTTATCAACTAGGTTTTGCAGATTGTACTAATTGTTTTGAAAAATGTATTAACTGTTGTGCAAATGTAAATAGTGTTGTGAGAATTGCACCAAAGCCATGTGAAGTGTGTCTGCAATGTGTGCTTTGTCCAGTGAGCAGCGCTGTATCCCAAACACACACGTGTAAACCAACACAGAAGAAGAGCTTCCGGAAGCATGTGTTTGTGACCATGTGAGTGCCAGCAGAGAGCACTAAATAAACTCAAACAATCCTCAATTATTTCAGAAAAACGACTAATTAAAACCGCCATCATGTCGTCCTTCTTCATAAAGAAAAAGCTCGTCTCTTCAGCAACAAATAAAGGAGATTTAAAACGAAAGGTACGTTGCAATTGCGCTAAATCAAACTTGAGGTACATTTGTAACGTTCATGATGTTATTTGATGCATATCTCTTTGATATTGTGAAGCAATAACGTCTATATGTTCATATTATTCGGCATGTCAAGAGTAATACAGACGACGGCAAAGGGAGATCCAAAAAGTTCAGTAAACGAATGAATGAAGAAATCTCGAGTGACTCAGAAAATGAAAGGTAACGTTATCTGAATTTACTGCAGTTTGCATGGTGGATGGTGCCTTTATGTTAATAAAGTGATAGTTTATACAAAAAAAATTAAATTAATTTACTCTTCACTTGATCCAAACCTGTTTGAGTTTGTTTTTCCTGTTGAACCCAGAAGTAGATATTTTCAAGAATGCTAGAAACCTGTAACCATTAACTTCCATAGTATTTGTTTATGCTACTATGAAAGTCAATGGTTACAGGTTTTCAGCTTTCTATAAAATATATTCTTTAGTGTTCAAAACAATTAAAGTGAAGTTGGCTTTATATTTTTGAACAATGATGCGGTACATATATTGTTAATACGCTACTTTATACATTGTCTGAAATCATATGTATCATAAATCATATGCTTTCATTATTTAGAATTCGCAAAGAATACTTTTCTGGAATTGTATTATTAAAGAGAGTGCAAATTTAAAACCAACTTTACCTCAATTTTAATAGAATAAAGAAACGTATAAACATTTGTAACCACTTGAGGATGAGTACATTTTATTTTTAGGTGAACTTTCCCTTTAACAACAGTACTTTTTTTTCCTCTAGTGCTGATCCAGGCAGAAAACAACAAGAGAATGAAGAAGACGAGATCGAGGAGACGCCGCAGGAGAAGAAACTTCGCCTGGCCAAACTCTACCTGGAGCAGCTGAGAGAGGAAGGTCTGGAGATCAATTTATTATTCATTTTTTCCTGATTTTATTGATTAATTTATTGCAAGATTGTTTTTGATTGTAATGTAAAACCTTTGAGTTTCTTTCTCTTGTTGATCACGAAAGAATATATTCTGAAGAAACCTGTGACCATTGACATCTATATTAGGCAGAACAAATACAGTGGAAGTCGATGGTGGCAGCTTGCCTCATTATTCAAAATGTCTTTGTGTTTTACTGAAGAACGGTTTGAAATGAGTAAAAGCTAAGTAAATTATGACAGAATTAACATTTTTGGTGAACTACCTTTTAAATGGACCTTAAAAAAGGTGTTATCCTGTAAATAAATTGTAAATCAACCTCCAAACCAGACTAATGGCTTTTTTATTTATTTATTTATTTTATTTAATTTTTTTACCTCTGTTGTCTTTAACTAACCAGTGCATTCTGTTCTGTCATCCACAGAGGACAAGAAAGCAGAGGAAGAGTCGTTTGAAGCAGATCTCATTGCTGGAAGACTGCAGGAGGATGTGGTACGCTCATTACTTCATCTCAAATTATATTTTATGATGTGTAATATCACACTTTTTTACATTTCAGAAGATGTTTAGCATGTAAACCTTTTTAAAATGTTGCCTCATGTATTTTGTGTAGTAGCTACTTATTTCTTTAGTTGATCAACAGCACAATATGTAAGATTTTTCATCAAAATATCCCAAAAATTTTACATTTATTTATTTAGATATTGTATTTACTGTAACTGATGTATTGTTCATGCTGCTGTAGTTCAACAAAGTTTCTATATGATTTTTGATGCCTCGTTTACACTGAGTGCTACGGTACGGGTCACCGTTATCAGGCTTGTCTCTCCACTGCCAAATGATAGCAAGGGTACCCTTTTAATAGGTGTGGTGTACGACAAAAAGTTGCAGTCGACGTCATTTTCGCTTGAAGTTCACATATCGTATGAGACGCACTTTTTACTTAAATACTTTATATACATAAATACATATGTGTAAATAAATGTTATTACTAACCTTTCTGTAAACAGAATTTGATTATACCTGCAGAGCAATGATGCAATATAGCCTACTGTAACCTGCAATTTACATAAAATAAAAACCAATTATCAACATAGACTTACCAATTACAAATAAAAAAATACCTAAATCTTACATTTAGGCCTTATTTGGGTTCATAAATGATATGAAACATATACAGTCAGTACAAACCTCTCGTCTTTATTTTTTACCAGCACATGTAACGTTAACAGCTTCAATGACAGAATTACTTAAAGTAATTCTGTCATTCTGAGGTCTAAAAGGCGATCATAATATATAAACATGGCAGTCTGTTCATCTTTTAGCTTGCTAAAAAGAATAAAATGCTGCTTTGTTTTTTCTTATTTTTTCATGCTTAGCTTGAGCATTTGTGTTTCTGAAAGGATGTCAGAAGCTCTTTAAGTCACGTGCACGTTAGTACCTTCAGCTCAAGTTCGTTATTTCAAATATAGACAAGCTCTACAGAAAGTGAAATCACTAGCGCTTTTAAATGGCCTGTAAACAACAACAGGACACAAGGCAGATCCTGCTCTTCTTGGCTTTGTGGCTGTTCATTAAGATGACGACAAGGTTTGTTTAAGCTCAGGTGTAGTGTTTTGGCTGTGTGTTTAAAAATGCCATTTCCTTTGTTTTCATTCTCCTGACTTGTGCACGCGCTAGTGATGTTTCTCTGTTTACCAATAGCGTTCAGCTGTGTGTCTAGCTGTGCCTTTTGGTACCTTTTTGTTGTGCTAGGGACCCTTTGGAAAGGGTATTTAAAAAGTGGTACAGTATCATACCACTCAGTGGAAACAGGCCAGGGGATAGTTAACCCAAAAAATTTAATTCTGTCATTATTTACACACCATTTACTTTCTTCTATTTAACACAAATAAGGTATTTTGAAGAAAGCTGAAAACCTGTAACCTTTGACTTCCATATTAAGAAATAAAATATTATGGGTCAATAAAATCATTATTGGATATATCATGTTATAATTTTCCCTGTTCTCTTTTTATCACTTGTTTCAGCTGGAGCAGAAAGGCAAACTGCAAAGACTGATCGCCAAAGAAGTGAGTGGTGATTGCATGAGTTGCTCGGTTAGCATGTACTGAAATTATATTCACTATTTGCTTTTTCTGACGTCACTCTGTGGTCTCTTCTAGCTCGTAGCTCCAGATCCAGCAGAGATCAGGTTATTGAGAGGACACAAACTGCCCATCACATGCCTCGTCATCACGCCAGATGAGAAACACATCTTCTCTGCCAGTAAAGACTGTTCCATCATCAAATGTGAGTCTGATTGGTTGGTTTTAACTCGCATTTGAGTGTGAGTTATGGAGTGAAAATGATGAATGGGATTTTCAGGGGATGTGGAGAGCGGTAAGAAGGTGCTGAAGATCGCAGGAGGACGGAAGGGAACTGAAGATTGTCACACTGCTCACGTCCTGTGCATGGCCATTTCATCTGATGGAAAATACCTGGTGAGAAATTGACTTTTTTATTTATTAATTTAGTTTTACTTGGTTCTTAATTTCACCAAACTTTATTTCGAATGGCTGGATATTTGTCGAGATGTACTGATGTACTTGGGCATCCTGTTGTGAAAGATTATATATATATATTTTTTTAACATTACTAGTGAATACAGGTAAAATATTTTGGTGCATAAAAAATATTTATTAAACGGATATATTTTGCAAAATAAAATTTTAGTCACCAAACATCTTAAGAAATAGAAAGATAATATTTAAACCTAAAGATAATATTTCAAAAATTACAACCTACAAACTTTCAACAAAATTAAAATATTTATTTATTTATTTATTTATTTTTCTACAAAAAATGTTTTTGAATATTTTTCCCTAAAATATAAATTTGGGTGTTTTTATTTTTGGACTGTTATTGTAAGGTGTTTATATATAAAAAAATATATATATATATATATATATATATATATATATATATATATATATATATATATATATATATATATATATATATATATATATATATATTTATATTATGTTTTTAAAGGGGTGATCCACAGTCTATTTTTAAGGCATGGTTGTTTATAAGATGCAAAGCAATGTGTGCTCATGCTTCATTTGCAGAAAATTATATTATTTTTTCACTTATCTTACTTTGCTTATATACATATATTAGCTAACATAAAAACGACTGTCATTTCCTAGTTCCTCTGAAAGACCCGCCCTCAAGAGGCTCTTATTGGTCAGCTACCATAATGTGCTGTGATTCACGGATTGGCTCCACGTCACGCCCTTACAAGAGTACGCTTTTGCGCTTTGTAAACACTGTCAGTCAGAGTAGCTGTTAGCAGCTCTAGCTGCCTTAATCAGACAGAAAATTGAGGAGCACACAGATGACCCTCTCGCCTGCTATTTAAAATAAAATCTGACAAGTGTCTTTTCAGATATATTCGAATAGCTATATATTTTTTGTAATTCTCTGGAACAAAATTAAATTGTAATCACTTCTCTCTTGTGTCGTGTCCTTTGTAAGCCCAATTACAAAAACGAAACGACCTCTGTGGAAATGGCAGCTTTTGGACAGCATTTTAGCTTTCTCTGCTATAACATTACAGCACCTCTGGCCACGCCCCTTCGCTGTGCACTGTGTGCACGCGAGGTGAATGCACGTCTCCGAATTCCCTAATTCGTAGTAGGCTTTGCTAGGTTAACTTTGTTAAAGCCAATGTCTACATTTGCATTAAACTTTGAGCGTGATACATTCAGACATGTTGTTTACGTTCACACAGCTACATTACACATCTACTAAAGTTTAAAATATGATATCGTAGTGGACCACCCAAATATATATACATTTGTATATTCGTTCCAGATTTGAAGTTTGGTGTTATGTCTGATAAGTACAAGGATTTTGGACTTCATTGGAATTCATTTTTAAATGGAGTATCAAACATACAGTATTTTTATATATGCAAAATGTATACTGCAGGTCATTAATACAATGTACTGATAAGAAAATAGATTCATTGCAAGAAAAAAGAGAAAGGTCTAACTGCTTTTTCATTATTCACTATTTAATCACAGTATATGAGTAGGTTATTTGCAAAAACATAATATTGTAATTATAATGTTTTTTGTTGTGCATTGAAGAATTGCAAAAAAAAACATGATTTATGGAAATTACTAAGACTGAAGCTTTTTAATAGTTTTCAAAAATTATATTTTACATAAACATTGAAGCATTGAAAAAAATGTTAAAGACGAGGATCATTTGTTTTTGCCAATGAGCTTCATATATTCTTACAGATGAGAGTATGTGTTTTGTCTTTTACTGACTTTCAAACATTAAACCATACAGCTATTGATTCTTAACAGGATGTCCGCGGGGTCTTAAGTCTCAAAATCTAAATTTTAGGCCTTAAAGTTACATTTACTGAAATATTGTGTTGTAGGTCTTGTAAATCTTTTTTTTAAACAGGTCTTAATTTTCCTTTGTTCATTTATTGCTACCCAATCTGACCATAACACCCATACAATCACCAACAATCCATGTCAATAGAACTTTAAAATTTTATTTAAAAAGGTAATTTTTAACTCTATTTACCATAATGTTATTATTTTCCTTACAATACAATTTGTTTAAAAGTGCTCCATGTATTTACTGCTGAGGACACCAACTTGGACAGATTGCTGTGCATAGATTTAATTTATTATAATTTTTAAAAATTTTAAAACATGTTTTTTTTTTAAGAAAGGTTATGTTGGAAAAAGGTGGATATACAACTAGAGTTTGCTTGTTTTTACACAATATTTAAATTTATTTTTTTATTATTACATTTATATTGTTTTATTAAATTATAATAATTATTTGAAAGGGTTTTCCATCTGAAATTTCAAAAATTCCTTGGCGTTTAACCCTTTAAGAGCCAAAAGTTTCATTCGTAATGTTCTTAAAAATGTCTTAAATTTAACTTACAGAATCCTGTTTATACTCTTAATACTTTTATTTTGAAATTCATCTTTTTTTGGACTACAAGATTTTAAATCTTTCACTTTACAAATTGCTTTTTTGTGTTTTCAAATGCTCAAGTGACTTAAACTCTTACCATTTACAGAGATGGAGATATTTGGATCATATTCTGCAAGCGCTTCTCATAAGCTGCTCAAGTCAAAAGATTATAGAGAAACATTCAGTGCATCAGATAGCATGTTGATATACACTTACAGTGCAGTTTAAGATTTAATCAGCACAGACGTTCCTTCCTACATAAACTTTACTAGTGTTCATTTTAAGCCTAGGAGAGGTAGTGAGTGGGTTTGCTATTTGAGAGATTTCACTGATATTTACTGATCGTTTTCTATATTTTATAGGCTAGCGGGGATATGAATAAACACATCATGATCTGGGATCCAGAGACATGTAAACATCTGTTCAAGTTTACAGGACACAGAGGTGCCATATCGGTGAGTACAAAAAATATGAATATGTGTTTTCTGACCAGTTGTTTTGAATGAATCACCATATCTTTCTTAATATCTTCCTTATATTTCAGCCTGCACGTATTTGATTGAATATGTTTCTCATGGTCTTAAAACCTTTCTCCGCAGGGTTTGGCTTTTAGACGAGGGACTCATACTCTCTACAGCGCATCACATGACCGCTCCATTAAAGTGTGGAGTGTGGATGAAAACGCCTATGTAGAAACTTTGTAAGTGCACATGGTGATGTGTAGATCTGGGTATCAATTCACATGTCCTGAATTCATTTCAGTTCACAAGCTCTCGATTAGATTTATAGAATACAAATTTAACAGAAAAGCTGTGTGATGTCATCATTGTTAATATTATATCAGGTGAATGGATGCATTAAAACAGAATCCAGCAATATATTTTTTAGATTTAAATTAGTGGCGGGCCATTATTGGTGTTAACGTGCTGCGTTAACGCAAGACACTTATTGCGCGATTAAAAAAAAAAAAAAAAAAAATCGCCGTTAATCTATTCTCAAAGGTGGGTTGGGAGCTGGGTCTATTCTACGCAAGGTATGATGACTTTCACCTTGATATTTTAGCGTGGATGTATATCTGACCGGTGAACAGTGCCCTTCTGAATCAAATCAGCAGGATGCTCTTCTGGATCTTTCACTTACTTCGAAGACACTACTGACTGCATTTACGTGGACATCTGTAGTCTAGTTAATTGCCTTAATAGACAATAATATAATTAAGGTGTTTATGTGCTTTCATGTAAGAGTTTTCTGTAATTTTGGGTGACTTTAACTGCAGTTCGGCAGTTTCACTTTAACTCATGAACATTTCATTCATGCCCCCATGACAAACTAGGGTATTAGACGCAAATAAGGAGTAAGGACTGGTGAGAGAGTTATGGAATTTAATTATGCACGCCAAATGGAAAGAGAAAAAAAACTTCCGCATTTCACAAAGTGTGTGTGTGCGGTTCTTCACTGACAGCTGCGTGTGTGGATTGTGTGTTGAAATATGGCAAAGTCCTACATAAAGGTAATAGTTTGATTGTGTTGTTTACTTCAATAATGCCACTAATATATGCATACTCCACGTTTCCATTTCTGTTTAGTTCAGTTATGACTTTAGTCGGATTAAGGTAATCAAAAATCGCTGTTTTGAGCTTATGTAGGCCTACAGTTCAAAATTTACAAAAGTTAGTAAAAACAAGTACATCTTATTGAACATAATGTATTTTCATCACCAGTTATCATAGTAGAACAGTTCCTCAAGCAGTTTGTGATGCATTTTGGAAACCGGAGATGAGCCACTGGTCTAATGCACCACCTGGCATGAAAAACCTGTTCTCAAAGACTTATATTTAGTCATTATTTGGGTAACACACATATTCTGAATGCCTTTGGCAGAGTTCAAATGAGCCATTTTAATCTAGATTAATTCCAAGATTACAGAGAGAAAAAATGAACACACTTTTAACCCTTTGACGCGTACGATAACACAGATGTGATCAGTAAATTGATTTGAATAGGCTAAACCTTTTATTTTCAATTTTCTAATGTTTATGTATTCTATCATTTGAAGCTAATTTCCTCTCCATATTTGTAACTGTTGTTGGGAGCGTTTTCTGTATTTTTATATCCCAATGTTGCCAGGTATAGTTTAATCACTTGCTTTTCTGACACAAATAGCCTACTCTAACGTGCAGTAAGCAGATCTAATTTCTAATTTAAATATGTAAATCCAATTCATATATCTAAAATACAACCTGTTGTTTAGATTTCAAAGATATACAAATAAGTCATATATACATCATATATTTCAAAAGTAATCAAAAACTGTTTATATATGATTATGATGACATATAGCTTATATTTATGAGGTCTAAGAAACATTTCCAGGTTTTGATAAATGAGCTACTTTATGATAATACTTTACATGTAAGTACAGCAGTTTTTTTTATTAAACTTTTTTAGAACAGTGGCAATTTTTTATTAACTTTTAGAAGCATATTTTAATTTAAACGTTGACGTTTTATTTATTTTTATCTGTAAGCACAGTTCAGTGTTAATGTTCAAACTGTTTATAATGTTTAAAGTGGCTGACAATAATAAATATTCATAATAATAATAATTAATCTGCCACGTTTTTGAAATGTGCTGTAGCTGCTTAATTAGGCCTACTATGTTACTGTATTTCAATACTGGTCATTATGGTGGTACTTGGACAGACAATTTTGTTCTGAGGTGGTACTTAGTGAAAAAAGTTTGAGAACCACTGATTTAAAACATAATTAATGATATAGCATTTTTCTAAGCAAATTATGTCATAAGTGGTATTGTTAATCACAATACTCAACGACCATATCGCATATTTTCAGTATTGTGCAGCCCGATTATATAGAGCAAATTCATTCAACTTATGTTAATAAAACATGAAAGATATTCAGCCAAAAGCACTGAGTAAACATGGATAATGTTTCTGTATTGCTTTAATTTGAGATGTGACTGACTCTTTACAGTAAGGAAAAATTGCATTGTGATTATTCAATTACTGTACATGAATACTGTTAGACTCCCCAGAAGACTGTCAAATAGAGCTATTCAAACTTGGAACACTGGATTCATGTTGCAGTATTTATCGCAATACTTACAAATTATGTAATATGAACTGTGATCAAAGTAAAATAAGCCAGAAAAAGGAATGTGAATATAGCTCTTGCAGACTGAATTCATATTACAGGGTGTCCGCGGGGTCCTAAAAAGATTTAAAAGTTGATAAATCAATTATGAGAAAATTAAGGCCCTTAAAAAAATGTAAAAGTCTTAATTGCGTTTTTACGAAGTCTTAAATTTTGTTCAAGCGTTGTCCAAAGTGTTTGACTACAAAAAAGCATAAACATATATTTATTTTCTCCTAATATTAACAACGGCGTGCTTGATCCACGTGATTAATCCGGGCCTGGGCACATCCAGCCAACCTCTTCATCCTGGTGATGTCACGTAATTTGCGACATATGCAGGAAGGTGATATGATGCTCTCCACATGTAGTGAACCCATAGAGTGAAACAGACGGCAAAATGGGAAAATGTAAGTCTGCACACTCCTAGTTGGGAAAGTGTAATTTATTACTCGTAATATAGTGGCAATGAGGTCTTAAAATATTCTGAGAAGCTCTTTAAAAAGTTTTAAAAAGGTATTGAAATAACCTTTAGGATTCCTGCATATATTATGTTTACAGATTGTGTTTACAGAACCTATAGTAAAATATGTCGCTTAATGTTATATAACTGTGCTATTGTTTCATTGAGCTCCATTGCGCGCACACACACAATTCTGTTAAAATAAAATACTTGGAAAAATCATTCACAGCTTTTGAGAATTTATATAGATTATTGTAGAATTTATGTAGATAATTATTTATTAGTTAAAAAAAGCTCTTGTTTTAGTTAGTTATTGGACAATTGTAGTGTCTCTGTTCATTCACAGGGTTGATTAGTGTGTTTACTGGTTTGTGTGTGTGTTCAGGTTTGGTCATCAGGATGCTATTACCGGTCTGGACTGTTTGAGCAGAGAGAGGTGTGTGACCACTGGAGGACGAGACCGGACAGTCAGAGTCTGGAAGATAGCAGAGGAGTCACAGCTCGTCTTTCATGGCCATGAGTGAGTTTGTAGTCAAGTAAACTGCTCATCCTCAGATTTGACTTAAAAAAAAAAACACCAAAGGATTAATTCTGTTGTTATTTTTATCTTCCTGCGTGTGTGTGTTGTGTCTGTCTGAAGAGGCTCCATTGACTGTGTTCAGCTTATTAATGAAGAACACATGGTCACCGGTGGAGATGATGGGTGAGACTTGATTTCACTTCAGCTTTTTCTGAAGGCTAGAGTTTCTGTTAGGGCATGCGTAAATTAATAATAAACATCATTATATTATGCTGCTTTATCTGTTGATCTTATTGCATTTTGCCAATTACCAGTTCATACCTATTACAAAAACTGTTTGTGCTTTAAAAAAAGCCTATAAATAAAAATATTATATGAAAAACGCAAACTTGATTGAGCATTAAAAGCCAAAAAAATCCCATAGAATTTTGTATATTTTTTATGACTTTTGTCGACTCTTTCACTTTGTAGAAAGGTGCAGGGGTTCAACTGACGAAAAAAAAACAATTGTAAAGACCATTGCTATACAGTGGTACCTCGTTATTCGCGGGAGTTACATTCTAAAAATAACCCACGATAGACGAAATCCGCACAGTAGTCAGCTTTATATATTTATTTTTACAATTATTATAGATGGTTTAAAACTGTAAAACCACTCACTATACTCTTTACACACTTTTCTCAGAGAGGCATTAACATTTTTACACTTTTCTCTTTTGTTTAAACACTCAGTTCAAACTTTAATAGAAATGTAAGTCCAGTATTAGAGAATGAAACCAAAGATCAAAACCTGTTATCAGGCGCAAACATTCATCGCTGTCAGCAAAAGATGAATCAAACAGCTTTTGTGCGGATAATATTGGCATCCAGTGTATTATTCTTTCTTCCAGCAGTCACTGATCCACAAAGCGAAAGCAGACTCCGGACACCAGATGTGCCGCACACATGACAGTTGGAAGTAACACACACCGAGCGCGCACATTCACATGTTATTTAAAATGAAATTGTTCAGGTGGTACTCTGTGGTGCAGCAGAAATATGAACAGTGTCCTGAGTTGTAGATGGGCACCGCAGACAGCCACTGACTTGCGGCACCGGTGTGCGTACCCTAATAGAAACCTATGTTTTCATGGTGCTGCGTGGCATGGCGCATCCTGTGTGCGACCCCCTTTGCGATGGTCTTGCCAGTTTTTTAACTTGGACAGTTAAAACCCTTTTTGCATCCTTGTTGAAACGCACACTGCTAGCAAGCGAATATTTATGTTAATTTGCAAGTTTAATGCATTCTGTACTGTACAGGAGACATGGAAGAGATTGATTGACAATGGTCTACAGCCAATCAGGACGCAGAACACAATGCGCTATTAAATAAAAGGCATGTGAAGTTGCACAAAAAAAATCAGCTAAACTGCGAGACCGGGAAAGGTGAACCGCGTTATAACGAGGGACCACTGTAATGGAAAATCTATAGAAGAGAACTTTTAATACTTAAACTGACTACATATAATGAGTTTACGACATTATTAAACTAAATTAATTTAAAACCGATGAGTTAAATAATTCTTTGTATTTTTTAGTCATTGACCGTCATTTTCATCTTTATCAGCCTGAATCTGCTATGATAAGTGATAAAGTTTCACTTGCTTTGTTTTCACGCAGCGCTGTGTCCATCTGGACGGTGAATAAGAAGAAGCCGCTGAGCTCAGTGAAGCAGGCTCATGGTGTGCATGGCGCTGCAGGTCTGGAGCAGCCCTATTGGGTGTCATCAGTGGCGGCGCTGCACAACTCCGACACAGTGGCATCAGGTGCCTCAGGTGCACATACACACAAACATCAACCGCACTTAAAGGGCACATATTATGACAATCTGACTCTATCATGTTCACATGATATAATTGAGTCCCTGGTAGGGTCAAAAGTATTGTTTCATTAACAATTGGTGCTGAATTTTTAAAAGCGTCAGTTTCCTGCTAACATTCGTGCACCGTTGAGTGTGTTTTTCAACACTGCTGATTGGCTGCTGTGTTCACTGATATGACTGGGATTAGTCTTAAAGGACATCTCTTTACCACTAGCGATTGCGGATTGCTCATATATCAGCTCATTGACAGATCAGCTGATGGACACTGGAGTGTTTCAAATGTGCGTCAAAGTATCTGTGTTTAGACTTGGTAACTCTTAAAATTTCATAAGGAATAAAAGAAATTGCAATAAGAAATAAAAATTGAATGTTTGATGTTATGTCAACTGAAATTAGAGAGCATTTGATTAGTCAAGATTTGATGAGAAGCTAAAGGTGGATGTAACAAACTACAAGCTTTTGATGTATAGATCTTCTAAATGCTAATTTTGTCACAGTTTTGTACCACATTAGCTTAAAGATATCATTAAGACTAACATACTGATACTAACATCTAAATAATGCTATTTTAATTTCACGAGACCTTGTTTGGCTATGAGAGATTAGCTTTTGTTGTTTCTCTAAGATGGTGCAAAGACTTCACCCTCTTTCTGAAAGAAGCTGCCTATTTGAATTTAAAGGAACATGCACTAAAATCAGTTTTTGCTCACACCCAAATAGGGGCAAATTTTACTAGCTATTATTAAGGATATTGGTGATATTTTAAGATGAAACTTTGCAGGTATATTCTGGAATTATTTTATCATATGTCCCCTTTAAAACTGCCGCCAACTCTCGATTTATTTATTTATTTTCATATACATAAACACACACAATTATCTTCAAGTACGACATTACCATCATAATCTGTCCTCGTTCAACTTTGACCTTATTCACAAAGCGCCACTGCTCTCCAAACACCTGATAACCATCAACATCATTGTGCTTCGTCCTCAGGCTCCCATAATTCCTCAGTGCAGCTGTGGAAGTGTGGACAGGGATTCAGAGGCCTGGAGCTGCTCTTCAGTGTACCCGTGGTGAGCCAAACAGCTTGGACTCAGTCAGTCTGCTATTAAATCATGTCCCATTGTGTGTTTTGAAAAAGCTGTTAACTTATTCTAAAAAGGATCAATTACGTATCAGTTCTTCACAGTTTTTCACAACTACACACTGTCTACAGAGATTATGAGCCTGTCAGGGGTGTGTGTTACAGTAAGTGTGACCTGTAGTTTAATGAATGATGATCAAATCGTGTTCTTTCTTTTTCTTTTAAGAATGGGTTTGTGAACAGTTTGAAGTTCTCGAACTCTGGGAAGTTTCTTGTGGCTGGAGTCGGACAAGAGCACAGGTGATTTATTTATTTTAACTTATTTTTTTTTTTTTTGTATTTTTAATTTATGTATTTATAATTAATTTGACACATAATTTTGCATTTATTTGTAATTGCTGATTCAGGTTGTTTTAAAATCGTATTTCTGAGGTCTTAAAAATGCAATCGAACCCACCACCTAAAGAGGATTTTGTGTCAGTTTTGAAATTACTTAAATTTCTTTATCAATCATCGCACTGAACAATATTGGCAGAACAAAAGTCCATTTATAGTCTTTGATGGAACCCAATAAATTACATTCAGGGATTTTGTTTACGTGATTAAAGTTCGCTGGGATTCTGCTTATGTAAACAGTTTGCGGGCATTTTGCTCTATAATAGCTCAAAACAGCTGCTTCAACTTGTACATTAATAAATGAAGAACTGAAAATGCTCCAATCAACCAGCCAAGGACCAGAATCTGGTGATTATTATTATCATTTTTTTGCTTGACTGGTGAGCAGCGTGCAGTGTTGTCATAAAGACTTCAGCAGACACTCACAGCCGCATACAGTATATGGTCATTGGTGCTGAACTTTTTCCACAGTGTGTAAATTTCACTGTTATTAATACGATCAGATAAATGCCGTAAAATGTCATTTAAGCCAGAAACATTTTTTTTTTCAACTGTTTTAAAAAATGTTTCATGCTTGATTTAAAGAAATTCTGGTAGACATCAGTCTTAATTGTTTAAAAAAAAAAAAAAAAAAAAAAACATCAGTCAAAGTTGCGGTTGAAGCTGCAAATTTTTTACAAAAAATTTTTGGCAAATTCTATGCTATAAATTGCTCTTAAATGTCATTCTGTGTGGTATTAAAAAAAAGTCTTAATTATATCTCTTAGAAACCTGCAGTTACCCTGATATAGTTACGGAGATATTCTGTACTTTATTATTAAGACACTTTATTCTACTAAGGGCCAAATGAGTAGACATGGCAATGCCTGTTCAACATAGGCCCAATGTTACAGGCAGTGAAATCTGTCGCATACTTGTATAATTACAGTGTAACTTGTAATTATACAAGTGCACTTTATTATTATCTGGTAGCTTCCTCTTTTTATTTTTTAAGGCCCAAATTGAACCACTTAAAAATTTGGTTCAAATTTTGATGTGTAGCTGTTCATTTCAACACTGTCCATAGGTTTTAATCAATGTCAAAAAGTAACAATTGCATAACAAAGGCCCATTTTGACATCTTGATTAATCCCTCTGCTTTACTTAAATGGATATTATCTGCAATATGTTATTCATTTTAGAGAGATATTTTATTTACGCCACTACAATTGCAGCTCTAAGTCGTGCTGGTATAAATTATTTTTTTTAAGGTATTAAAAAAGTAGTAAAAGGTATTAAATTCAACTTAAGTTCTGTATTTACCCTGTAAATGATCTACTACTATTACTACTACTAATACTACTACTAATAATAATAATAATCATGCAATATTATTTCTTTAAACTTTTATTTATTTTAACTTTACCATTTTAACAAGATATTTAACTGTTAATCATTGCATCTGTATATAATATTTATCTGGCACCGATGCATTATTTTAAGCAGTAACATTATACTACCACTAGATGACACTAATATGAAGGGAATGGATGTTTTGCTAATGTTCATGTGCTCAGGGTATGCTTTTTTTATTGTCTTTTTTCAGATTGGGACGATGGTGGAGAATAAAGGAAGCTAAAAATGGACTGTATATAATTCCTCTTAAAAGACAGGCTAAAGAGCAAGAGGTTGTCCAGTAAAACTTAAGATTGGTATCAGAGAACTTTTTATTTGTTTTCTTTACATGACGTAAAAGAGATGCTTAAATGTATATCAAGTTTATCTTGTTTTATTACTCTTTATGTTTGACATGAAAGCACAAATGTGTTTGAATGTGCTTTCCTCATGTCTTTAGCTCATATAAAAGTATGGATTAGTAATCCGTCAGCCAAATGAAGACTTCAGGTGTTTTTTTTTTTAATAAAAAGAATTTATTTACATATATTACAAGTATAACACTTCACCAAAGATCACATTAAAACATCTGTAGTATTACCTACTTGTTCTGAAACTGACCACTAAGCGTTTAATGCAAGTTCAAAAAAGGGAAATACAGAATATAGTTAGTTTTTTCCATCTTGCAATGACACCTAAACTAATCCATGAGGACCAAACGTCAGACTTTTTATTTTTTTACCACGACACTTAAAAAGGGACGATAATTTCCAACTGAAATTGGACTATTTTACCACCAAACTAAAACGAGAAATAGGTTACAGTTTCCCATTTACTCAGAATACAGCATCTAAAGTCACATACCCTGGGGTACATACAAAAAAAATTGTAGTATATTTTGTGCAAGTCTCATTGGTGGTCAAGATCCAATAATCACGAGACTGATACATTCGCTTTTCATGCCTTTCCCCAATGACGACTCATTGAAGTCCAACAAAACACAGTTATTATGACTGGAAACTCAAAGGCTACTGTTAACATTACTTAAGACTAACATCTTTTGTAGTGTACATAAATCAAGGGCACATATTGCCAAGGCTAGCTTTCTCCGTTAAAGTGGCTTTAAATCTACTAGCACATTGGCACATGAATTTATAATCACATTTACAATGATTTTTGTTCTTTCAGAGCTCTTGATCATAAACAATAGATTAACCGTGTAACTCAAAAGACAAAAGCATGCTTGGTCCGGATGGAAGATGAGACCATCATTTGGGACACCATCATGAGCAATGCGTAGGTGACCGCTTGTTTTGATTTTTTTTTTACATTTGTTTTCAGGAGATGACTTGGAGTATCAAATAAGTGTACGAAATTGCGTCCTGGTTGTGATGATGGGATATAAAATTGGCCCACAATTCATCTTCACAATGATGATGTCGTTGAGTCCACCACTTCTCGGCCATTACACACTGTTGGCACTATAGTAGAGGCTGAAGCTGTGGAAAATCGATCAGATGTCAATAGATGATGATTAATAATGATTAGTTTAGTTGAAGGAGTCGATGTGGCTACCTTGTGAGTAGGTGGAGCTCGGCGCAGTGACCGCCGAGGAGAATCGGTTGTCTTTGGCCCTCAGACTGGTCACGTTTTTCTGTGGCTGGAAAAGGATGATGTGAATCTTGGGAGCAAAGAGGCAGCCGAGCACCACAGAGCCGCTTAGACTGACCGAGATGCACATGGTGGTGGTCTGCACCTGTACAGCGGTAAATAAGTTTCAGAACATGTATTAAAAATATATCTTGCTTGTTCTAAAATGACAGTTTTGAGTCACATTAGCTGGGTTTCCCTCCTATCCAGTTTGCAAAGTAATACATGTGAATTAGGTGCATTTGCATCAAGTTATGACGCGGTCACACTGGAGATTGAGCATGCGAAGTTCTGTCGTATGAAGGGGTGGGATTAAACAAGCGAACAATTGGTCCATATTTTAAATTTCAGGTTATGTTTTGATCTTTGATTGGTCTTTTGCAGTCACGTGATGTGATTTTGCAGGTCAGTTTGCCAAGCTTGAGCTTTGCAGCTCAGCAAACTGCTGAACTTGAGCTTGTGTTTTCCGGTCTGCCACATTCAGGTGCACATGAATGGAAAGTCTATGGGGCGAAAACTGCAGTGTGACCGCGACTTTAGAGTGGCTGACTAGAATTGGTAACCTAGCAACCAACAATAAACAAGGCTACAATGGAGACAGCTGATTGGTCATGTGGGTCTAATGTTTGCTATGTAAGAGTTTGTTCCAGAAATGCACTTTTATCTCTCTTTATTAAGTCCAAAACACCTCAAGCAAGTGTAAAACTTTATTCTAAATTTGGCATTTACTTCAAAATACGCATTATTAGAGGGTGATGGAAACCCAGCTATTGAGAGGTGAGCGATATTGAGAGTCTCCATTGGGAAATATGAAGTTGGAAAACTGGGAAAAAAAGCTTTCATGATTATCTTGCAGGGATAGTTACCCCAAAAATGAGAATTGGATCACTATCTATGCACCTTCAAGTGGTTCTATACCTTTATGAATTATGAAACCCATAAGATGAAATTTGAAAAAAAAAAATGCTAGAAACCTCTAACCATTGATTTCCACAGTAGGAAAATCAAATATTATAGAAGTCAATTAGTACAGGTTATTGATATATTTCAAAATCACTACTACTGTGTTCAACCGTTTTGTGTCCAAAAACCTGTTTGAGTAAATGACAGCATTTTAAGTTTTAGGTGAACTATTCCTTTAAGGCATGCTGGAATGACTTTCCTACAGAGTTTAGCACCTGACCCAATCAAACCCATCTATTCAAGGTCTTCAGACTCTCTAAAAACTTCCAGGCAAGCGTACTGAAGATAAAACTTGCAGGACTGTGGCCCTTCAGGACAAAGATTGGGCATTCCTGATTTAGCTCCAACCCTAATTAAACCCACCTTATCCTGGAAACTCAAACCCTTGCTAGTCTTTCTGATTGAAAAGCACCCTAGCAGGATGTCATTTTGCATGCTTCACCCTCCGAAGGTTGCATGTGATTGCCACATCTGTCAACCTTTGTCAAGGATGTCATTTCAGTAAAGAAATCATTATTAAATTCACTGTTGCACCTCCTACATTGTAAATTACGGTAATTTCTTATTTTCTTTAGAATTTAAACTCAATGGAAATCAAAATGTATAATGTTTATTTTGCTAGCGCACATTGTTATTCTTTAGGTGAACAATAAATCTGTGCAAGTTATTCCACAATCCTTTAATCAAAATCTGATCATTTGCTTAAGCATTTGGAGTGGCATTTCTTATCTATGTCAGTTTGACGCTTCAGCCACAATCTTCTTAACCAGACCCCTTTTACTATTAGTTTGCTATAAGGGGAATGAGGCCCAAAAAAATCCCTACCCCCCACTCTATTCTAATAAAATATACTAAATAAAGTTGTGATATACTAAAATTTAACATCAGAGTGAACCAGAAGTTGTTGAAACTTTACGTATGTTGATGTACTTCCAACTGAAATACTATTGAGTAGTGGCAGGGCTTTTGTTTGCGCATTATTCCCAAATAGCAAACTAGCGCTAAGAGGGCCATGGTTAATACCATTGGGGCAGAAGCCTTCAACTGACCTCAACAGAGAAGATCCACCACTCCAAACATGGAAATAATTGGTCCGACTTTGAAGATTACAAAACAATTTTTAGTGGATTGATTATTGTCTTAAATAATAACAATGTGAGCTAGCAAAAATGAACATTCAAACAATAATGGCTACTAAAATGATTTCATCACAATGATGTAGCCTAGAAAAGCATCCTTTAAACGTCATAGTCTTTTACATAATAGACAGCAGGTAGGTCTCTAGGAGATCTCTGGACATCTAGTTTATTCAGACAGAGAACCTCCCAAGCCAAAAAACACTTTATTTCACAGGTGGTGAAACATAAATCTTTTAAATCAGTTTCCTGACAGTTAACCTTCAGATATAGTCCCATCTCTCCTTCCAAAGGTTAACTGGCTGATGCTACACAGCCCTCCAGCACTGATATTGACAGCACCTAACTGATCTGGGTATAATTCTCTGTGGATAGTGTGATGGAGTTGTAAAATGTGTGTGGTACAGGGATTGCCGCTCTCAGCCAGGGGCCATTCTTGATGACCGTGTTTACCATGTCACTAACGGAGCTCTGACATCTCTCGCCTCACAGCGATGAGTCTCCTGATAACATGAGACAGGCAGCCCTCATCCCTCAGATAGTGTTTCTGTATCGACTAGACATTCACATCACTGTGCTGCATGTTTGAGGCACTGAATTTGTCTGGGTGAAAGAGCCACAGGCCAGCTCTAAATGTAACCTCTTGTTTGGTGTTATTTAATCATTATTATGACTTAGAAAAAGACAAAGTAAGTTTATCATGTCTGTCAATTACCTAGATTTTATGAATCATTATTTACTGCCATTTTAATTGGCATTACAACTGTCACCTTAAACATGACATTTTGTCACCAGGGATAGTTCACCCAAAATGAACATTTTACTCAGTCAAGTAGTTGCAAATCTTAATGGGTTTCTTTCTTCTGTAGGAGATTTTTTTTTTCTTTATTTTGAGGATTTCTTTTGGGTGTTTTGAGGAAAGCTGAAAACCGATAGCCACTGACTTACATTGTAGGAAAAACAAATACTATGGAAGTCAATGACTACAGGTTTCCAACTTACTACATGTGTGACATAATTTATTAGAAATAGATCAATGATTTCCACCCCGGCTCTCAAATAGCTCCAGTACGGCACAATATTTCCCTAATTCACAGTCTCAGAATTCTGCTCTTAGAGGTCTACTGTCCTGCAGAGTGGCATCTAATCATAATCAAACCAGTTAATCAAGGTCTTCTACTTTTAAATTACAGGCAGATATATTTGATTAGGGTTGGTACTAAACTCTGCGGGACCCTGAACTTCTAGGAGCAGAATTGAAGAACCCTGCCATAATGTCTTCTCACAACCCCAGGTGTCTGATCTTGGAGGGTCTTTGTATAAGGCTTAGCTTACAACCCAATTAAACACACCTCAACTGTTTTGGAGGTTAGAAAAAAATTCTGACCTTTCTAGAGTCAGATTGGAGAATCAATAGCCTGCCTAATCAATACACCGGATTTAACTTCATGGGCAATGACCAGGGTTGCCCAAACTCTTCCCTTGAGGGCTGGTGTCATGCATAGTTTATCTCAGGTATGGGCAAACTTGTTTCTCAAGGGCCAGTGTCCTTACAGAGTTTAGCTCCAACACTAATCAAACACACCTGAACGAACTAATCAGTGTCTTCAAGATCACTAGAAAGCTACAGGCAGGTGTGTTTGATTCAAGATGTAGCAAAACTGCAGGACACCAGCCCTCCATGATTGAGTTTGCCCATCCCTGGTTTAGCTACTACTTTCAACACAGCTGCCTGGAAGTTTCTAGAATACCTAGACAGAGCCTGATTAGCTGGTTTAGGTGCGTCTAATTGGGATTGGAACTAAACTCTGTAGGACATTGGCCCTCCAGGACAGTTTGGCCACCTCTGGTATAGACTCTAGATAAGCACTTAAGGACCAGGGTTGTGAACCACTGAAATAGATTATATCACCACAACAGTTTGAATTGCACCTTCAAACTTGTTCTCATCTCAAATCTCTCCTACTTACTCTGTAGTCACTGGCAGTGACATAGAAGATGGGCTGGAATGCCAGCCAGATTATGCAGGTGGTGTACATGGTGAAACCGATAAACTTGGCCTCGTTGAAGTTCTCTGGACACTTCCTGGTCTTGAAGGCATAGAATGTGCAGAGGATGATGAGGATGCAGTTGTAGCTGAGCGACACCAGCATGCTCGAGTCCAGACTGTTGCATTTCAGAGTCACCACATCTCTCCGATCTGGACCCACTTCTTTCCTGACCCCCGGTGCCTCTACAAGCAGCCAGACGAGAGCAACCAGCAGCTGGGCGGAGATCAGTGCAGCGCAAATCGCTACCTGAGAGGCAGGGCTTATGAAGCGTGGTCGTTGGGCACTGTCCCTTGCCCCACCAAAGATCCGAGCAATCCTGTTGGTCTTTGTCAGCAAAGCAGAGTAGCAAACAGCAAAGGAGGTGCCAAGGCCCAGGCGACGCAGGGCACACACAAACGCAGAAGGTTTGGCTATGTAAATGAAGGTCATGGCATAGCACAGGAGCACACCAAATAACAGGATGTAGGACAGTTCTCTTCCACTAGCTTTCACCACCGGCGTGTCATTGCTCCGTAAGAAAAGCCCAGCAACTGCAAGTGTACAAAGCATCCCCAGGCAGGCAATGGTAACAGGTCCCACAGCCCATGCATCCGACCAGTGGATGTACTCCTCTGGAAGCTCATAGCAGCCTGTCAAATTAGCAAGGGGCCATTGTCCGAATCCACAATCCACACAGGTGAATTCATTGAGGAGAAATTGGTGGGGTTGGCATGGGATGCAAATCCAGCAACATACGTCTCCAGGTTGCATGCTTTTAGCTTCATTGGGTTGGCATGGGTCACTGCACTGGGATGTAGGAGCTACTCCACCAGCCCAAGGCACCAGACTGGTATTGAGCACTAAGCCCTGTGCCCAATAGCCGACCTTCCGGTAGACATACTTGTTATCCTCTTGGCGGTAGTGAAAGATGTTATAGCGGCCCAAACTGTCTCCTAATGAGGTAAACCGTACCACATTCTCAGTGTCGGCAGGCCTGAAAGGAGCTGAAAAATGTTTGGAAACATTATTATCCACAGAGTACATGCAATTTAAATTTTTTTTTTAAATTATTGTGCAATTAGTCTCAGTTTATTAATTCATGTTATTGACGTAATGGAAGCTAATTTTTGGGCCCGTTTACACTGAGTGATACAGTACGGTGCGGTACGGTACGGTACGGGTCACCTTTATCAGGCTTGCGTTTCCACTGCTAAAAGAGTACCAGTAGCCTTTGGTGGGTGTGGTGTACGTCAAAGTTTCAGTCGACGTCATTCTCGGTCGAGAAAATGTCTAGGTAAAGCTGTACGGGTAGTTCACATATCATATGAGAAGCACTTCTCATAAAACAAATGCTTTATACACATCAATACTTGTGTATCCATGTTTATTACTAACTTTTCAATGAACATGATTTGATTATAACTGCAGATCAATGAAAGTAGTGCGAAATAGCCTGCTGTAACATCTGCAATTAAATAAAATAAATAAATGCAACATATATGAACACATACAGACCCTTACAGTCTCCGATATGTTACCAATTACAAAAAAACTACACCCAGTATAGATTTAGCCCTTACTTAGCTTCAAAACAACATGCCCAGTCAGTGCAAACCTCTCATCTGTATCTTTAATTTTCGCCAGCACATGTAACCTCTGTTAGAAAGTCATTCCGAGTTCATAATAGTCCAAAAGGTGATGATAATAGTTAAACATGGCAGTTTGTTCATGTTTTAGGTTGCTGAAAGAATCATTTGCTCCGTTTTTTTTTCGCGTTTGTTCGTTTCCTACAGGATCGGATGTCAAAAGCACTTCAGTAATCATGCGAACGTTATTATCATCAGCTCAAGAAGTTTATTTTAAATATACACACGTGAGCGCAAGCGAGAAAGTTAAACTGCTCGAGCTTTAGATGGCCTTGTAAAAAAACTACGGGGTACAGGGCAGATTCTGCTCTTCTTGGCTTTGTGGCTGTTCATCAAGATGATGACGAGGTTTGTTTGAGCTTGGGTCAACCATGACTCGTTATTTTATATATATATATATATATATATATATATATATATATATATATATATATATAATTTATTATTATTATGGTGTAATGTCTCGCCTGTGTATTTAAAGCATGGTGCTTCTTTTGTTTTCCTTCTGTAAATCAATAGTGTTCTGTTGCGTGTCTAGCTCCACCTTTGGGTACCCTTTTGTTGTGCTAGGTATCCTATGCAAAGGGTACCCAAAAAGTGGTAGTTTGCTTTTAGGTACCTTTTGACGGTGGAAACGGCCATAAAAGCATACTGTACCACTCAATGGAAACGGGCAATTTCAAATATATTTGACAACAATAAAGCTGAAAGATTTATCTTTTAAAAAGTCATACAGTAAATCAGTATACCATCCAAGCTCTGACTGAGACCAGTTGCAGCTGTCTGATCATTTGAAAAATAAAGTTTAATTTCTATAAATGTAATAACATCTGAAGCTTTCATTGGGAAGAATTTCATTGAGTGGCAAAAATCAATTTTCCATCTCTAAATCTAATATTAGATATATAAATAAAGAGCTTCTACATTCATTTGGTAAGGAGGACATGCTGTATTGCAAGAGCCTGAACTGAACAAATCTTGAAAGCTTTAACTGTGTTGCTTATTTTACTTACCATCAAACTTAGTCTTGAGGATAAACTCCCGGTAGAACCTTTTCCCATTGCCTGGCTTCATGGCATCACACACTTTTGTGGTATTGGGGCACACAGCTTGCCGCATGTTGTGTAGGGCATAGGCCATAGCATAGACTGCATTCACCACAAACATGATCTTTGATTCTGGCTTAAACAAGTCATTTCTCAGGCTTTTACTGGCACAACCGTGGTCCTGTAGATGACAACCAAAGTTATGCTCCCAGTATTCCCTAAACCATGGGTTCCTTGTGTTTAACTCTGGCGTAAGCTTGGTGAAATAGTCCTCAAACTCCCTGATAGAGTATGATGCAAGCTCAATGGTGAAAGCCCCATTTGCTGCCTTCTCGCTGTCATGGACCACACTCTCCTGCGCTCCCCAGCCATCGCTGGCCACCCAAATGAAGGTAGCATTCATCCTGGCTGCGGCAGCAAGAAGTTCCCTTGCATCTTCACTTCTGGTGAAGAGGATCACTACTTTGGCGTTGGCTTTCTGTTGAAGTGATCGAATAACTGTTTCGTAATTTCCTTGGTTCACCGAGCGGCTGACTTTTACTGAAGTTGCTATGCAGATTTGCCGTACTCTGGCTTCTTGTTGAAACGCATCGATACCGGTTTCACCATAGTCACCCTCTGAGGCTACAGTGGAAACGTAGGTCCAGTTGAAGTACCGCAGGATCTCAGCAATGGCTTTAGCCTGATAGAAGTCTGGGGGCACCGTTCGGGCAAAATAATCATAGCGGGATTTGTCGCTGAGCTTGGCACTAGTAGAAGCATAGCTTATCTGCGGGATCTGGAAGAGTCTAAGAAGGTTTGCCACCTGCAAAAAAATAAATAATAATAATTAGTTGCATGTAAACCTTTTAGTTTATTGCTCTTTTATTTGCAATGTGAAGATTGTTGCTTATTGGTAAGAGAGTCAGATATGCAGCTCATAAATCATGGGTTTGATTCTCTGTATTGGCATGAGTTGTAGGTGTGAGAAGTGAAAGAACAATGCCCTCTTGGCTTTCATTTCACATCACATTTACACTTTTAGAATAGACTTCCTTGGGTTTTCACAGGATGTTGTGAGGTTGTTTAGCTTAAGTAGTTGCTTCTTTGAAGGAATTATAAACATTTCTCCTTTATTTAATCTACTATTGATGAAACAGTAGAATGTGTTAATCTTTTTTTAATTTCTGTGTACTGTCTTATTTCTGTGGGTGGCAACAGTGGAATGCTAATTACCCCAGACAAATGACACTGGGTTCCATAAATATGGGGTAATCTATAATGAGCCTAATTTGCATAGAATGAGTTTTCCTAAGAGAAGAATGTAAGTGACTTAGAATGCAGTTACACAGGATTGCAAGCAGTAACAGTATAAGATTGAGGTTTTTGACCTAAAATACATAGGATAGCACTTTAGTTTACAGTCCTGCTTTGCATGTGCATACTATGTATCGTCATTGCATAAACTAAACCTATCAATGCACCTAACTTTGAGTTCATACAAAAATTAAAAGTCATTTTCTTTCTTCTCCTGTTAAACACAAAGGATGATATTTGAAAGAGCCCCTATTGAGTTTTTGAAAATGAGCTTCCATGAAGTGTGTAATGAAGTGAATGAAAACATCCAGCTGAGGTTTAAGTTCAAAAGTGCACTGTTTAAAACTATAATATTTTAAACGAAATAGTCGACTCAGAGTTCAGTAAATGAATCGTGTTGGGTTTGGAACTTTTCCTTGAATGAGTCGACGTCGATACATTATAACACCAAATTTGTAGTACCGGAATGGGAAAAATGTGAACGCGCCTTTCCCTTAAGACACTAGTGGAGCACGGGACTGATCATGACATGAAGATGGCGATCGCTGACAGTTAGAGATTCGGCTGCGGGAATAAAGGGTTAAAGTTCATTTTCACAACAATACCACAGTATATCTAATCGTGTGCTGTGTTTGTTCCTGTTATTTTATTATTTTTTCTGATGATAGATACAATAACCTATGCTGCAGTGCGGGATTCGCCCGGCTTTGTCATTAAAGGAAGGAGCAGCAGAGACTATTATGTATGGGACTTTGACAGAGACTTTGTCAGTAACTGTTATGCTGGATTCACACCAGATGCGGAAGACCGTCAAGCGCGAGTGATTTACATGTTAAGTCAATGCAAAAACGCGAATAGACATCCTGTGGCATGATCCATGCGAATGAGGCAGCGTGAATGAAACAATTCGCATGAACGAATCGGTGCGAGTTGAGTGTTTTGCGCGATTGATGTGCGAATTGTTTGATTTGGAAAATCTGAACCTCAGGGGACATTCGTGTCGCGTTAACTAATCAGGAGCTTTCTCTTGAAGGGCCGTGATTATGACGTATCGCCTGTTGTTGGTGTCCCAAAATCCTCCTGCAGACACCAGACAACAGTTCATCAAACTGGGCTCGGCTCAGTCGGAAACACAGCTAAATGATTCCATCCAGGTTTAGTTTCTGGAGGAGTTTATGAACTCAGAGGTGGCTGCACCTATGAATGGATATAGCGGACTCAGGCATGGCTCCAAACGAATCGACACTGTTTTTTAGCCTTCATAAAGCACACAAACACAGCTATTCTCTCAATAAAATTCATGTTAGCCATTTAGCAACAAAGCTAGAGCCACAGAGCAGACAGAAGCCCCGCCCATGATGCAAATCCGTGTGTGTTGTGAGGTGAATTTGACGCGTGAATGGAGCGAGTAAACTCAAAATGTTCACGTGTCTGTTTATGCGTGAATAGCGCGATTTATCCGGGTGTACCGCGTCTGGTGTGGACACAGCATTACAGTTCATATGGACCAGTTTCTTCTTTCACCGTATCATAACATGTATTTAATTATAAAATATAACTTGTGTTATAACTTGTAATCGCTCCACACAGCTTGTAATCATGTATTTGTTATAGATTTGTACTTGTACTGTATCTCTCTGGTTAAACTTTCATGGGACTATTCACATATTGCATTCAAAACCATGTTTAAAACATGATGCGTGCTTCTTCCTTTACTGATTTAAATGCATTTCTGATCTCACAATCCTTTGCCATTTGCCTTTGCTATGGCCACTCTCAGCTGTTCCTCACACGCATGGTGCGGTCAATTTTCAAAATAGTTCAACTTTTGCCACTGTGTGGATTAATACTAAATGTGTGTTGTTATTACTTGGTGTTAGGGTTAAGAGTAGAGTAATATGCTGGTGTTTAACTGCAATGCTTTATTGCATTCCTGCATTGGGCTCTCGCATACTTTGTGTGCTACTTAACCGTGCTGAACGCAGTTGACAAATCACAACAGACTGGGTCATCAGACCAATCAGCGCAGATTAGCTTCGTGCTAAGGAGGGGTTGCGGAACATAATGAATCGCTGAACGAATCATATGGGAGTCGTTGGGATAATTAGGTAAAAATAAATGCATATTATAAGACAATGAAAGTGTTTTATTGACCTTGCATGCATATCAGCCTGTTGTTGGAGACCCCAAAACCAAAATATGACCTTTTATAATGCAATATAGCGGCTCTTTAAAGAGTGTTGGAAACTGGTAGCCACTGACTTCTATAATAATTGTTTTTCTTTTTTCGATGTCAATGGCTAGCATTTTCAACATTCAAAATATCCTATGTTTAACAGAAAAACAAAACCGATAAAGATCTGAAACCACTTGAGAAAATGTTGAGTCTTTTATGTGAATTATCCGTTTAACCCTAGCTACCCTTCATATAACCTTATTTGGCAAGTACACTGGCTTACACATACAGTATTTAAAAAATATAGTGCAACCATTACTAGAGCAAAAGTAGAGCAGCTGTTTAGTTACTTAGTTCACAAAAATAGGCTTGTTTTGCCGTTCAGCCACATAGTTTTACCATAAATTAAAAATCCCAGTTTGCCAATGAGTGTGTGACCCGTAGATGCATTGTGCAATCTTGGTGAGTGCAAAACGTCCCCTAACATTCTTTCTAGTGTGGGAGGAAGAAAAAAAAGATGCAGCTTTTACCTCTGTCCTCTTTTCCTATCTCCCTCATCTGAGCCTATCGTTTCAGGCCATAGTTTCATGGGACTCAGACAGACCTAATTCTGATCACGCAAGATAACTGTGCTAGCAGACAAAATGATAATGTTAGGTATGGTGTATGATTTCCTCAGGCCATGACACACCATCAAAATCTGAATTGGATGCTATTCATCATTTTCAGTGAAAACACTGACAGAGGAAAGAGAAGACGGCAGGTCTGTCGCCAGGATGGCATAACTGGGGGGATATTGTGATGACATTTATTCACTTCGCCTATTTGTTATTACTTTACATTACTGCCTGCCTGATACACTTTCAGATTTCTATATTAAATCCACTATTAATCCAGTAGGGGTACAATCTTACTTTAAAATCATTTGCTAGTCAGGCTACCACTGAATATTCTTTTATCAGTTTGATATCAAACCACCTGAAGGACACTTTCTTATCAACAGTCCATGTTTTTGAAAACATTGTGCAATTCTTAGTGTGGATCAAGGTGAGTGGGCTTGATAAACCACCAGTAGGACACACACTCTCTTCTCCGTATACACCAGACACTTTCTTATCAACAGTCTATGTTTTTGGAAAAAACATTGTACGGATCAACCAGGTGAGTGGGCTTGATAAACCACCTGTAGGACACATTCTTTCCTCTCCATTTGCACCAGACATTTTATAACCTATTTTAAAAACACACACACTTGCTATAGCATATATAAACTCACCAGACACTTTATTAGGTTCACCTGTCTAACTGCTCGTTAGCGCAAATTTCTAATCAGCCAATCACATAGCAGCAACTTAATGCATGTAGACATGGTCAAGACAGTCTGTAGCAGTTCAAACCCAGCATCAGAATGGGGAAGAAAGGTTATTTAAGTTACTTTGAATGGTTGTTGGTGTATAATGGGTTGATCTAAGTATTTCAAAAACTGGTGATCTACTGGGATTTTCACACACAACTAACTCTAGGGTTTACAGAGAATGGTCCGAAAAAGAGAAAATATCCAGTGAGCGGCAGTTCTGTGGGCGCAAATGCCTTGTTGATGCCAGAGGTCAGAGGAGAATGGCCAGACTGGTTCAAGCTGATAGAAAGGCAACAGTAACTCAAATAACCACTCGTTACAATGCAGAAGAGCATTTCTGAATGCACAACATGTCCAACCTTGAGGTAGATGGGCTACAGCAGCAGAAGACCACACCGGGTGCCACTCGTGTCAGCTAAGAACAGGAAATTGAGGCTACAATTCACAAAGGCTAACCGATATTGGACAATAGAAGATTAGAAAAACATTGCCTAGTCTGATAAGTATCGATTTCTGCTGCAACTTTCAGATGGTAGGGTCACAATTTGGCATCAACAACATGAAAGCATAAATCCATTCTGCCTTGTATTAACAGTTCAGGTGGTGGTGATGTAATGGTGTGGGGGATATTTTCTTGGCACACTTTGGTCCTATTAATACCAATTGAGCATTGTTGCTGACCATATCCATCCCTTTATGACCACAGTGTACCCTCTGATGGCTACTTCCAGCAGGATAACACGCAATGTGAAGCGCAAATAATCTCAGACTGGTTTCTTGAACATGAGAATGATTCACTGTACTCAAATGGCCTCCACAGTCACCAGCTCTCAATCCAATAGAACACCTTTGGGATGTGGTGGAACGGGAGATTCACATCATGGATGTGCAGCCGACAAATCTGCAACAACTGTGTGATGCTATCATGTCAATATGGACCAGAATCTCTGAGGAAAATTTCCAGTACCCTGTTGAATCTATGCCACGAAGGATTAAGGCAGTTCTGAAGGCAAAAGAGAGTTCAACCTGGTACTAGTAAGATGTACCTAATAAAGTGGCCGGTGAGTGTATACTGCTACTTTTATTTTCGCTTGTAACTTACTTTGTCTTTGGATAAAAGCATGTTAACATACATTTATATAATTTTGGTTCATTTTCTCTGCTTAGAGCTTGTGGTACTTGAACTCAAGGAACTAATGTGCAAGGCAATTATTTAATTTAATTTAAGAATGGTAAATATCTTTATATTTAATATATATATTTTTTTTTAAGATTTATTAGACTATAAAATGTTTTTATTTGTATTGCATTGCAAATGAGTAAGGTGTAATCACATAAGGACAGAAGATTTTCTAATTAGCATTTTCTTCTGTTTTCAGTGTCTGATTAGTCTGAGAAGCTCCTCACACTGCAAATTATGGTGATGATAAAGACTCCAAGGACTTACGAGTAATAACTGAAATCCTTGTGTGAATTTACACTAGCACAGATAGGTGTTTTAGATGTTTAAAGAAGCCTTTGGTGTAGTTATTATGGGCAATTTACTTTCATTCACATTTATTCGGAAATGTCAAGCTTTTTAATAGCAGTTTCTTAGATGTATGCAGTCAAGGAAAATGTGGTTGCTCAAAGTCGATTGGAAAATCATAAAACAAATGTGTTTGGTATATCTTAGACTCATTTGTCTTCATATTTGATGAGGACATTTTGAAACAGTTAATTTTAGACTGGGAAACCTTTCATTGAAAAATCCAAAGGAGCAAGAGATAATGATTCACATGAATGTTTATAGTCCAATTACGATGGATGGGATTATTAAATACTTGCTCATAAATCAGCCAAATGGTTTGGTTGTAGTTGTTGGTTTAAGCGCTCAGCTGACAGACGTTGGAGCTGATGGGTGGTGAACTCACTGTCACTTTCTGACAAGAACACTTAAAGCGCTCGCTTCATTCAAGCCTGAGGGAGAGCAGACAGTCTGCTAAAAGGAGGAATTGAGAAAATCTGATTCATTTAGACATGTGCACAGAGGAAGAATTCAAGTTTGGCATCTCACCTCTACTAAAAATGACACTGAATCGTAATCAAAAGTGGGAAAATCTCAGAAAAGTAGAGTTTACATCTGTCAATTTATGAATTGTTCATAACTGTGAGTTTATATAGTTACAGTCAATCCTGAAATTATACATACGCCATGGTGTAAAGTAACAAATTACTGTAATTTAGCATTTTTTTTTTCCTCTGGAATTGTACTTAAGTAATTTTGAAAATGTGTCCTTTGTCTTAAGTACATTTTTAGGGCTGTATCCAATATTCATACTATTTTCCTTCAACCTGCAGTCACTACTTAATTTTTTTCTTAATTTTTCACGTATATAGATGAAGTCAGATTTTTTTGCCCTCCTGTGAATTAATCAAATCCCTAATGATGTTTGACAGAGCAATGAATTTTTTCCACAGTATTTCCTAGAATATTTTTTCTTCTGGAGAAAGTCTTATTTGTTTTTTTTCCGGCTAGAATAAAAGCAGTTTTCATTTTTTAAAACCATTTTAAGGTCAATATTATTAGCCCCCTTAAGCAATCTAATTTTCAATTGTCCACAGTACAAACCATCATTATACAATGATTTGCCTAATTACCGTAATGCCGAGTTCAGACTGCATGGTTTTAGCCCCAATTTTGAAATTGCAGACAAATGGCTGAAATCACAGGCAAATTGGTGCTCGTTCACGTGAGTAACAATCACACAGTCATCACCAAATGACTTTAAACAACCACTAGATTCCCCACATTGTAATACTCACTGCTCTTGAGTACTTCTTAATAAAGTGTTACTTTTAACTGTTGCTTTGAGTAATATTTATAACAGACACTTTAACTCTACATGCACTACATTTTTGGGCAAGTAATGATACTTTTACTTGAGTATGATATTTCAGTACCCTTTCCACCACTGTACACACGCCTGGCAAATTCTGACTTAAAGTTGTTGTTCAAATGTAAATAAAAGCTGAGAAATATATTTATTTTTTCCACAATGATGCTTCTTGTACATCATCTTATTATATTTTGAGAGAAGACTGTGACATTTTTGGTCAAAAACAAAAACGGCTGATAGAATAAAAGTAACTTTAGGTCAGAATTTGCTAGGGGTATGAATAATTTTGGACTTGACTGTATATACTATATTTTTCACAATACTGTGATTGCCATACTTGCGTGCATGTATTATGAAATTAAAACTGAGCAGTCTTTAATCTTATAATTCTCATATAAATGTTTAAATCTTGCAATTTTGCCTTTTCCCCAGAATTGTAAAGTTCTGAGTTTATTGGCTCACTCCTGAAATGCCAGCCTGATCTCACGAGGAAACGTAAGTATTTTACGCTTTGTCAGTTTAGTTGCTAATTCGTACGGGTTCAGTCGTTTTTACGATTTAAAAAAGGAGGCGTGGCACCTAACCCCAACTGTCATTGGGTGATAAGCAAATCGTCTAAATTGTACAAATTAAATATACAAATTAATACGAATTAGCCACTAAATCAAAAAGTTACGAATTGCTGTGAGATTGTGTTGGAAATGCAGTTTTATGTCTCGCAAATTTGATTACAAATGAAGAATTCTCCTCTAGCAGTTCTGAGTTTAGATCTTACAAATCTGAAAAAATTCCTAGTTCTAAGAAGAAGAAAAAAAGTCTGAGTGTTTTAACTTGCATCAGGATTTCATCAGTTTTCTGTATGATGGAGATACCCACTACAGCATGGTAATCTGCTACTGAATACATTGTTCTTATTTATGCTTTCTAAACCAGTGTTTCCCAACCCTGTTCCTAAAGGCACAAAAACGGTACACATTTTCAACCTCTTCCTAAGCAAACACGCCTGAATCAACGCATCAGAACATTAGTAGATCAGATAAGAGAGATATCCAAAATATGTACTGTTGCTGTGCCTCCAGGAACAGGGTTGGGAAACGCTGGTCTAAACCACAGAAAAAGTGTTCACTGGAAAAAAAAATAATTGATTGGATTTACTAAATTGTTTAAGGTAAGTGGTTGCAAACAATTTATATGGGCTAAATTTAAACAAATTAAATGTATTAATGTTCAACTTTAATTTGTTAGTTTAAATGCAGCTCATAAATTGTTTGCAACCACTTACCTTAAATTTTGTAAATCTAATTAATCTTTTTTTTCAGTGTGGAAGCTGCAAAATCACATAAGGATTTAGTAGAGCAGCAAAATGTATAATATTCAGATTTAATATTAAATAGGCTCAATTTTCTATGATTTGTTCTAACTTTTGGCAGTCTTAATGCCTTTTCTCAGTCCAACTGATAAGTGCAGGGCAAAACATGACAATAATTGATCCTTTTCAGCAGCAATAAACAGCAAAATGTGCATGTTTTATTCAGTTCAGTAGTTTTGTTTACGTTCTGCTCACTAACATGGCTGACTGATTAATGACGTGTCGTGAAAACCAGCAATTATGAGGGAAAAAGTCATGTATGTCAAGAAATGTGATTACACACTATAAATTGTTCTAAAATAACGCAGAATTGTGAGATGGTCTTTAAACACACTACCAACACACACTGTAAAATTAGAAAAGTGTGTATTTAAATGAGTTGTGTTAATATGTGTAAGCTGTCTGGAAAATCCGATGCAGTCATCAAAACCACATTTTCAACCTCTTCCTAATCAAACAAGCCTGAATCAATTCATCAGAACATTAGTAGAGACTCTAAAACCTGAAGTTAATGGGTCAGATAAGGAAGACATCCGAAATATGTATTTTTGGTGTGCCTCAAGGAAAAGGGTTGGGAAACACTGGTCTAAACCACAGAAAAGAAATGTGTTCACTGGAAAAAAAAATAATTGATTGGATTTACTAAATTGTTTAAGGTAAGTGGTTGCAAACAATTTATATGAGCTGAATTTAAACAAATATATTAAATGTATTGATGTTCAACTTAATTTGTTAGTTTAAATTCAGCCCATATAAATTGTTTGCAACCACTTACCTTAAACAATTACGTACATCCAATCAATCGTTTTTTTTTTAAGTGTGGAAGCTGCTAAATCACACTGAGAAGGATTTAGTAAAGCAGCAAAATGTATAATATTCAGATTTAATGTTAAATAGGCTCAATTTTTCTTGATTTGTTCTAACTTTTGGCAGTCTTAATGCTTTTTCTCAGTCCAACTGATAAGAACAAGGGCAAAGCATGACAATAATTGATCCTTTTCAGCATCAATAATCATCAAAATGTGCATGTTTTATTCAGTTCAGTGGCTTTGTTTACATTCCGCTCTCTATCATGGCTGACTGATTAATGATGTATCGTGAAAACCAGCAATTATGAGGGAAAAAAGTCATGAATGTCAAGAAATGTGATGACGCACTATAAATTGTTTCAAAATGGCACATAATTTAGAGAGGGTCTTTTTTAAGCTCACTACCAACACATTGTAAAATTAGAAAAATGTGTACTTAAATGAGCTGTGTTAATATGTGCTGTAAAATCTGCTGCAGTCATCAACACCTCAAGCTTCAGAAGCTCCAGCAGATGTTGATATTCCAGTTGCCCATCAACACACTCTTCTTTCTTTTTTTTTTTTTTTTCTTCCAGGAAGCAGAAACTGCCAAAAATCCCACTGAAGCATTTGACAGGGACCACCTGAGCGGACTCTAGTGTGAGTATTTCTGCCCTAGACCCAGGCAGCGGAACATGGAGACACAGACCTCGCTGCTTTCACATTCTGAGCGAACTGCCTGAATAGGATTTGCTGCAATCATAATGGCATACAGTTCCGGCAAGACTGCAAAAAGCAGCAGTAAGTGACATTGGCATTGCATTGATTCCACTAAGACTAAAGCTAGAAAATCTGACAACAAAAAGTAGGATCTCAAAAAAAGGATGGGATCATCCAAATTTGAGTTTCTTTCTAATTGAGCCAGTAAGTAAAACCCTTGCAACCATCAAGAAATGACTTTGGGGAAAAAAACAAAACAGCCAAAAGCAACTATCTAGCAGTACCTTAACAACTAACTAGGTCACACTTTATTTTGATGGTCCGTTTGTTGAATTTAAGTTATATTGCATCTACATGCCAACTAATTCTCATTAGATTATAAGTAGACTGTTAGGTTGGGATTAGGGTTAGTATAAGTTACAATGTACTTGCACTGTTTCTTATAGTCAGTTAAATGTCTGTTGAAGGAGCATATCAACAGAGATTAAGCAGACAGTCTACTTAATATCTAATAATATTTAATTACTTAATATTTAATTAAGTAAGTATTATATATTATATATTAAGTAAATATTAATTACTTAATATTTAATACTACTAATACTCAAATGGACCAATAAAATAAAGTGTTACCACCAATTATAGCAAGACCCCCATTTTTTTTAATGCTTAAGCAACAATTATTATAATTGTTTTTTTTTTTTGATTAAAGTAAATAACTAAATTCTATTAACAGTATTCCTGCAAACATTCATACATTATTTTTTTTCAAAATAACATAAAATTTTAAGGATTTAAGTTTTTTATTATTTTAGAGTACCAATCATACAATAACAGATGCATTTATTTACATATGTATTAATTTGTGTCAGCATTAAGAAAAATACAACTACTGTTATTTCATGTTAGCCACAGTCACACATTTGAATTTTTTTAATAAATATTATTCAGTGTTGACTTTTAAGATTATTCTTTGTATGCTCATTTTAACTAATGTATTTAGTTAATGATAACAATGATTTTACTGTAAGCTTTACCTTACACTATTATACTTCACTTTATAGTTTTACCATTGATTATATTTTATTATTATTATTATTATTATTATTATTATTATATATGTAAATACAACTTCAAAATGAGCAGCTGAAGTATCAGAATCATCAAACCATTACAGCACATTAACAATAACATAACATTACTATATTTGCAAATTTTATTTTTAATTTTAGCTGAATCAACTTTTCTAGTGATCTCAACTTGCATCAGTTAAACTGACTAAACATATTAAAGGGGACCTATTATGCAAAAATCACTTTTATAAGGTGTTTAAGCACTGTTAAAGAGCCCATATTGTGAGTTTTTTAAAATGACCTTCCATGAAGAGTGTAACACAGCACTAAGTGAATCAAAACATTCATCTGAGGTTTAAATCTGAAAGTGCGCCGTGTTTAAAACTATTGATTCTTTAACAAAATACTTGACTCCGCGTCGAATAAATGAATCGAGTTGGGTCTGGATCTTTTGCTTGAATGAGTCGACGTAGATATGGTATATCACCAAATATGTAGTACCGTATCCGGTAAAAACGTGAACGCGTATTTTCCTTCAGACACTAGAGGAGCACGGGGGATCACGGGATTGATCATGATGCGAAGATGGCGATCGCTGACAGATGGAGATTCGGCTGCGGGGAATAAAGGGTTAAAGTTCATTTTCATAACAATACCACAGTATATCCAACCGTGTGCTGTGTTTGTTCCTGTCATTTTTCTGATCATTGATGCAATAACCCACGCTGCAATGCGGGATTTGCCGGCCTTTGGTATTAAAGGAAGGAACAGCAGCGACTATTATGTATGGGACTTTGTCAGTAACTGTTACAGTTCAAATGGACCAGTTTCTTCTTTCTCCGGATCATAACATGTAAGTGTAATTAAAATTGTATTGTACTGTATCTCTCTGGTTAAATCTTTATGGGGCTGTTCACATATCGCGTCCAAAACCACACTGAAAACTTGACGTGTGCTTCTTCCTTTACCGATTTGAATGCGTTTCTGAACTCGCCATCCTCTGCCGTTTGCCTTTACTATGGCCACCATCAGCTGCTCCTCACACATGCGGCACGGTCAATTTTCAGAATAGTTCAACTTTTGCCACTGTGTGGGTTAATACTGAATGTGTGTCGTTTTTATTACTTGGGGTTAGAGTTAAGAGTAGAGTAATATGCTGGTGTTTAACTGCATTGCTTTAATGCATTCCTCAATTGGGCTCTCACATACTCTGTGTGCTACTTCATAGCTGTGTTGGCATTTCTCTCTGTCTTGCACTGAACACAGTCGACCAATTACAACAGACTGGATTATCGGTCCAATCAGCGCAGATTCGCTTTGTGCTAAGGAGGAGTTTTGGACAAATGAATCGCTTAACAAATCATATGAGAGTCGTTGGGATACTTATGTAAAAATAAATGCATATTATAAGACAATGAAAGTGTTTTTTGACCTTGCATGCACATCAGCCTGTTCTTGGAGACCTCCAAAACCAAAATATGACCTTTTTATAATGCAAAATATGGCCTCTTTAATAAAACCAGCTTCTAATGGTAAATTTATTCATTTTATTTTTTAGAATAAGTCTGTAGAAACACTTTAACTTGCATTCTGTCTTCGTACATAAGGGCGAAAGCCCATTAGTGACGATCTCTCCCTCATTAGGATAGGCCATTAGTCTTGTTGTTGAATCTGCCACTATGCTGACACATAGGCATTTGTAGCTCCGCCCTGTTTTAAAAAAGGCACAATCTCATTTGAATTTATAGCGACAGTCACCAAAATGACACAATTAGGATCAAAGCCTAAAAGGGGCAGTTTCATAGAGTGTTAGAACAATATCTGTGTAATATTTTAAGCTGAAATTTCACATACACACTCTAGTGCCATCAGAGACTTATTTTACATCTTGTAAATAGGGGCATAATAGGTCCCTTTTAAGTTAAACTTTTAATTAGTTAATCAAGTTTTGTTTTAGTTATTAAATTAAGTAACTTGTTATAAACACACACACACACACACACACACACACACACACACACACACACACACACATTAAAGATGCAGTTTTTCCATAATCAAATAAAGCAGTCCATAATGTACTTGTTCCTTACATGAACCTCTCAGTTTCAACACACTGAACGGAGTATAATCGGATGTGAAAGCCTGATCAAAAACAAAGCTGCGTCTGTTCTGAAGGCTGTGAAAGACTGAATAAGCATCTGACCGCATCCTGAATGAGAGCCGCACACCCAAATGAAAGGCTAAACAGGGTCAAGTGATGCTCTGTGACTGCGAAAGCCCTTCTCCAGCTTTCCCAGCCTCCTACTAACATAACAACACCATCTGCTTTTTTCCCAGGACACTTCCTCACCGAGTATACTACACAGCCAAACCGTGTCTTCACAACACGGTAAAGCTGGAAAATCACAAGTGGCTGAACACCACAAACAAATAAACAAGGTTTGTTTTTTTTTTGTGCTAAATTTTAAATCTAAAATAATGCTGTTGCTAAATTAGAATGCAAATGATCTGGCATTTATGTGGCATTAATTATAAGCCTTATTTGTGTGTTGTTTTGGCATCTCAAGAACACCACATGCAGTTATAACCTATTAACATTTCCAGAGGCTCGGACCACAGCGGAGATCTCTATATGAGTGACCTTGAGACTCACACACACTCCGTCTGAAGATGGCACACGGCGTTATTAATCTAGAAACACTAAGCAACACTGATTCCTGGCAAATAACTACACCTTCACAGACACGCAAGCATGAAATCGTTTGACAATGCTCCCTCCTAATACCACACAGTGCCAAAGGAGAGTGTTTTGTCACCGATTTTTAATGCATGTCATTATTATTTATAATTCTGCACTCACACACACACACACACACACAAGCTCGTTTTTGTGCTGGAGAAATATGATAATATATTCTGTCACCTTGTGGGGGAGAGAAAATGTGTTGGAGATGAAAGGAGCACAGTGGCTATTGATTGGCTGGCATTATCAAATGCATACCTCAATATGTGCCAAACTCTCCAAATGTCTCGCATTCAGGAAAAATCTCAGCAAACTGTTTTCTGCATTTTTAATTAGTGCAATCGGACATGAAAACAGACATTCAGCTGCGCTTGGAAATTCACTGATTTCACTGAAAAAATCCAACCTGTTTAGGTTTTAAAAGGGTCACGAAACACCAAAAAGATGCCTGATCTCACGAGAAAACGTAAGTATTTTACGTTTTGTTAGTTTAGTGGCTAATTTGTATGAATTCGTATGAATTGTTCATTCATACAAAATTGTACGATTTTAAAAAGGAGGCGAGACACCTAACCCCCACCCCTAAACCCAACCATCATTAGGGGATGAGCAAATCAAACTAAATTGTACGAATTACATCGTACTAATTCATACGAATTATCCACTAAATCAAAAAGATACGAATTGCATTGAGATTGTGTTGGACAGTCATATAAGTGTCCCACGTTACTAAAAACACTATTAGGACACATATATTTCACAAAAAAGTGAAAATTGGTTGTTTTTGCATTATTTTAGGCAAATTCATTCTTCTGGTTTAAAATAAATTTGAAGCTGCGTCACAGCCATGAGATCACTGTGTAAACTCCAACATGGAGACTGGATGTCTGTACCGACAAGTACAACGTGACGTCTTTTAGTTATCAGCATTAATTCATGAGAGACTTTGTTCGAACCGGTCAGCGTGCTCTTTTGTGAATGAGGTGCAACTTCATTAATATGCATGATATATCTTCAAAGACTCCTTTTACCTGTGTTCAGGTGGCAGAGATGCGCCATGTTGTGTTGCAACCATAATTAAAACAAGTGGAAGAAGAAGAATTGTTTGGAGACATGAGTCAACAATGTTGCATTTATAAATGTGCTACAATGAAGTTTTTGTTTCCATTTCCTCACAATGAGAGCACCGATTGCGTGTGGACCCACATGTGTGGATTACAGTGGTCTGCTAACATGCGCCAATAATTTGTTTGTAAGGAACATTTTTTTTTACCTTAGAAATCTGGATTTATTGCTCAATTATTTATTGCAATTTTTTTTTAAAAGACGATCACGCCGCACTCAACCTGAAAGTGAAAACTGAAGTGACCAGTTTCATGAAGTTCGTGGCCCTTTAAATAGCATATTTATTTATTAATTGGGACTTCAAAAGCTTCAGAAAGCATGTAAAACCAACATAATTTTTTAAAAGTTTGGTTCATAGTATATCCAATGAGATTTGAAGAGGAGAGACAGCACTTAACAAGGTGAGATTGAGTTTGTTCTTTCTAAGTGTCTTGTTTTCTTTCATGAGTGACAATTTAACCATGGGTTCACTTGCATTTCCAGGTTGAAATGGATTTTCTTCAGAATGGATTTAGAATCAGACGTAAAAGAATAATTGTGTTCACTAACATTAATTTTATAGACCACTAAAGAATATGAAATCCAAACCCAAGATGATGGCATGTGCAAGAGCTTGAGAAGGGAGGACAACAGCAGGTACTACAAAGGATTTACCATGTAGCTGATTAGTGATATTTGACCATCCTAATGGAATCTCAGCTTTGCCATTAGCTAAATAAAGAGGTCCACTAGACCCGTAGCTGCTGTTTCATGGATGATCTGCAAATCCATTTAGCTGAAATTGAGAAACAGATCAGTTTTAATTATGAATAATAATAATAATAATAATTTCTTGGTCAGTTTTGTGGTTTGGATAAAATGATTAATAAAAAAAAAATAAATCCAATCCGAAAGACTGAATCGTTCACAGTTCAGAGATTTTAATGGAGGTTTTCACTGAATAAACAGTCTGTTCCTCTGGCCCAAAATTATAATTAAATGTCATATTAAATATTTATACTTTGCCATGAACTTTCGAACCTCAAGCTTTTACTGATTTCTCAGAAAGAGGATTTTAATTACTTAAAGCATCTATCTATCTATCTATCTATCTATCTATCTATCTATCTATCTATCTATCTATCTATCTATCTATCTATCTATCTATCTATCTATCTATCTATCTATCTATCTATCTATCTATCTATCTATCTATCTATCTATCTATCTATCTATCTATCTATCTATCTGTCTATCCCTCCCGCCATCCATCATACTCTAAAATAATTCCATCCATTCATCCATCTATCTGTAACATTATAATTTGGTTTGGAATTTTTTTTTATGCATGTTTACACATATTTTGACCAACAGACATCAGTTTTGAAACACTTTTTCTTAATTTTGGTTCATAAAGGAATAGGTCAGACAAAAAGGTACACTTGCAGTTATTTTACACATCCATTACCATCCAATATAAAGGAGACTTGTTATATTCATTTGATTCTTAGCTTGGTGATTCATAAAATGGTTCAATGGCTACCAGCAGTAAAACATAAACAAGCAAAACAAAATGATGATACTTTGAGGTCTAATGAAGCAAATAATTTGGATTGTGCAAGTAAATGATTTACCTTAATTTCATTGCCTTGATAAACAGGTTCCATGGGTATTAAACTAGTTTAACCTGTATGAGTTTTTTGACTCTAAAAGTGACTATAGTCATTAAAGTCTCTTTTTTTGTTGTTGTTGATTTGGTAATGACAGAAAATAAATTATTTGATGAGCTATTCTTCTAATACCTGCATAATACACACATTTTCAGAGATGTTTGCTATTCTAATACCTCTCAAAGGTACTAAAATAGTTTTGCCTGTATACTTTTTTGACTCTAAAAGTGACTATAGTCATTCAAATCTTTTTATTTTTATGTTGATTTGGTAATGACAGAAATAAAATTCTCTGAGCAATTCTTTTAATGCCTGCATAATAAACACATATTTTTCTAAATGTTTGCTCACTGTTTGCTATTTTAACACCTCGCAGAGGTATTAAAATAGTTTACCCTGTATGTTTTTTGACTCTAAGGGCCCTATCATACACCCGGCTCAATAAGGCACAAGACGTGTTTTCACAACGTGTTGCTATTTTCAGACCAACGCAACCCTAATTTTCTCATTTCCTGCCACGTTGTTTAAATAGCAAATCCATTTGCGCCTCTTTGTGGACTCATGGGTGTTTCGGTCTAGAAAAGAGGTGTGTTAAGGCGCATTGTTGGTGCGTTGCTATTTTGAGGAACTAAAATAGACTGCTCAATAAACCAGCTGAAAGCAGATCTAAAGTCCGGCGCAGAGCACGTTAGTTGTGTGCCTCGTTACACATTGCTTAAACCACGCAGGATGTAAAGCAATACACAAATATCTTTACAAATGAAAATGAATTAAAGGATTAAAATATTTTTTAAATATTACTTTCTACCTAAATATAAAAAACACTGCCTTTATTCCTTCATTTTGGGGGACTTTTTTTGTTTATTCAGGACAATTTGCTTTGGTATAATGTTGTTGTTGTTGTTGTTGTTATTAGCAGTATTATTTATTAAATGCATATTTATATTTGTTTTATTAAAAACAAACTTAGATTTGTCCACCTGTCAGGTTTTGGACCACATGGGGCATCGCATGTGTATTTGGATAACTGAGATTTTTGACCACACTTTGTTATTATTGTTCATGTATACGTTTGCTGGAAATTAGAATTGAATTTAGAAATAGTTTTGAAACAAATCTTTGCGCTTAACTAATGAAATTAATAATGTAGGCTGATCGATGTCTGTGCGTCCAACACATTTCTTTATCCACGAAAGAGAGAAAGTGAAAGTAACAGCCGAATGGAGGAGGCTTATTCTCTCATTCTCACGCTGCAGATGCTCTGTTTAACTGTTTTCTTGCTAGTGAAGCACTCAGTTTTTCCACTTACAAAGTCTGCCATGTAAATAGCAAATGCGCCATGGCGCAATGCAACTGACTCTTAAAGGGAATGGGAGATGAGACTCTGATTGGTTTATTCTCAAAACACACCCATAACTCATTATGAGAATAAGCTCAACCCTGTGAGACCATGCGCTGCGGCGCAGAGTATATTTTTCCATCTTTAAAATAGCAAAAGTAGATTCGGACACGCTTTTGCACCCCGCGCTTCAGACTTTGTGACTAGATCGTTATAATTCAGCCCAAAAGTGACTGTAACCATTAAAGTTTTTTTTTTTTGGTGAGTCGGTAATGACAGAAATGAAACTCTTCGATGAGCTATTCTTTCAATACTTGCATAATGAACACATTTTCTTAAATGTTTGCTATTCTAATACCTAATATAGATATTAAAATAGTTTTGCCTGTATATGTTTTTGACTCTAAAAGTGACTATAATCATTAATGTCTTTTTAATTTTTTTATGTTGATTCGGTAATGACATAAATTCTTTGATGAACTATTCTTTTAATGCCTGTATAATGAACACATTTTCCGAGATGTTTGCTGTTTTAATACCTCATGTAGATATTAAAATAGTTAAACCTGTATATGTTTTTTTGACTCTGAAAGGGACTGTAGTCATCAAAGTCTTTTTTTGTTGTTGATTTGGTAATGATAGAAATGAAATTGTTCAGTGAGCTAGTCTTTTAATACCCGCATAATGAACATTTTTCGAAATGTTTGCTATTTTAGTCCCTCACATGGGTATTAAAATAGTTTAACCTGTATGTTTTTTGACTCTAAAAGTGACTATAGTCATCAAAGTATTTTTTTTTTTGTTGATTCGGTAATGACAGAAATTAAATTCTTTAATGAGATATTCTTTTAATACCAGCATAATGAACACATATTTTCTGAGATGCTTGCTCGCAACGATGTGCATCATGAATGTGAATTTAAGCATGAGATAATTAAGCCATCACCAATGACGTGCGCTGCGAGTTGCGAAGCCATGACGATTCTGTTTATTCCCTCTCTAGGGAGCTGTCACTCACAAAACAAGCAGGATAGTCTGCCAATCTCATCACCACCGCCACCCACTCCGCCACTCGATATAGCTCTGCCACCATTACCCACACACACACATTAAGCTTTGTCTATTAGCTGATGAATGGTAATATGTCAGGCCCCATACCGTCTCACAATCCAGATGGCAACGGGTGAAAAACAGGTGTGCGAGAAGCAGCCAGGACATGTGTGTTTTCTCCTTTATATTCATGTTCAGTCGTGTCATGCTTGTTTGGGTTGCCTTGCCAAGAGCGACTCTCATTTAGCATTTGGGATGAATGGGCTCCGGGCTGCCTGAAGACCCCTCGAAGCTCTTTCACCCCAGCACTGGACAGGTGGCATGGGCTTTTTTTTTGGCAGGCCTTGTCAGGGCCAGTCTGGTTGGAAGGACTGCTTTGAGACCTTCAGCTTGCTGTCGCTGGCTCTGGCATGCTTTTCAGAAGAGTGACATGCTGAAATGTTTGTGTGCTGCTATGTGCTACATGTATTGTTTGTGTATAATCTAATTTTTTCTTTTTTTGGTAGGTTATTAAGCTGGTGATGAATGAGGAGATTCCCCATCCCCCCCCCCAAAAAATGAGTAAAAGTGCTTTGAGTGTCCAGAAAAGCATTATATAAATGTAAGAAATTATTATTATTGTTGTTATTATTATTATTATTATTATTGGCCGACACGGTGGCGCAGTAGGTAGCGATGTCAGTGACGCATCACTGTATTTTGTACGATTCCTTAGACAGATTATCTTTATATCAAAGGAGAACATTGCATTTGTATTTATTTACTTTAAAGCCTCTCTTTGATAAACTACCTTCTTATCTTTCTAATTTGTTAACATTTTACATCAATAACTAACACAGATCTGGTTCTTGTATGCGTTTAACAGTCCCAAGGGTAATGTCAGAACCTGGCAAACGTGCTTTATTCCTTTAATGCTCCTATAGGGCTTGGAATGACCTGCAAAATCAGCTCAGTCTTGACACACTTCCGACTCTAAGTCCTTTTAAACATCTATATAACGTCTTAAAGGATACTTGTAATGTTTTTTGATGATATGATCTGTTATGAATGGTGATTTTGTAATTTTGTGGTATTGTTTTTTTAACACAATCTCACGGCAATTCGTAACTTTTTGATTTAGTGGCATTTTCGTACGATTTGCTCATCCCCCAATGACGGTTGGGTTTAGGGGTGGGGTTAGTTGCCACGCCTCCGTTTTAAAATCGTACTGAACTCGTACGAATTCGTACAAATTATCCACTAAACTGACAAAACATAAAATACTTACGCTTTCTCGTGAGATCAGGCTGTTTTTTTTTGTGATTTTTATGTGAAACTTTGTGCTGTCTGCCGTCTTACCAGGTTTCACTGGAAGAAGAGATGCTACTGTCTCAATGTGATCTCTTGGCTAAATAAGAGTAGTAGTAATAATAATAATAATAATAATAATAATAATAATAATAATAATAATAACAGTCCAAATTCAAAATATTGGAGAAGATTTTTTTCTCCCTGACCCCACCTCTGTTGACTGGACACAAACGCAGGTTGCCAGATTGAAAACAGCAACAGGAGCGAGCATGCCTAACCATCAATCCTTCCAATGTAAGCTGCTCAGCTAATGTTTATATTTGTATTATTTGCTCATTATTTAGCACCTCCTGTAGATATTTATAACACTGAATCTGCATCTCATTTTGGAGGCTGCTACTGTTGCATTTTAGGCCATGCCTATGTGTTTTCCACCAAGGCAACCCAGGGTGACGAAATATAATTGGGTAAACAAGTGTGTTTACTTACAATGTTTCTTAAAAATCTGTAAACATTCATTCATTTTTCAAAAGCTTAGTCCCTTATTTATCAGGGATCACTACAGTGGAATGAACCGCCAACTATTCTAGTATATGTTTTATGCAGCGGATGCCCTTCGAGCTGCAACCCAGTATTGGAAAACTATCTGCAAACATATTATAGCTTTTTTATGCTTTAGAAGAGTCAAAAACTTACAAACAGCACTTTTAAGGGTACATGAAAACACTGTTTTCAACTTAAACTGCAACGCCCTCCCAAAAAAAATTTAGTAGTGCAAGTTTTAGGTCTCCGGCATGTGTATCATGGTTAGCAATGTAAATTCCAACACAGATGATGCAACAATTAAGCCACGATTCCAACCGTATAAAGCATGAGTGTAGGGCAATTAGCACTCAGCCGTCTCATGCTAATCACTGCCTAAAGGCAAAGAGCCATAATTAACAAGCTGTAGATTCACAGTCTCTGGGCGCTTCGCTCAGGAGGAGGTCAGTTTTTATTGTGCTGACGGAGCAATGGGCAGATGTATATGTTTCTGTGGTTTGTTAAGGAGGATTGGAGTGTAATGTATCTAAAAGAGACGCGGTCAGGAGTGCGTCCCTCTGTGTGTTATGCTTACTGCTATGATAACACATTCTGCTCGTATTTCAAATTCATGTCTGTGTGTGAGAATGCAAATAACCCTGTGGGAAGTCGAGAAACGGTATTAATGATAGTCTGGGTTTATTCAGACAACAAAGTGAACCAAATGTAGTGCAGGGGTGCAGCAGCCACCTTTCAGAGTTCAGTGAACTGAAATTACACTGCAAGAGGCATGGATCTGTGAAAAAAACAAGTTTGCAGCCAGTTGCATAAAACAAGCATTTTTAAAGGGACAGTTCACCTAAAATGCAGGATGTAGGTGACTTTATTCTCTCAGTGAACATTTGAAGAACATTTTTTAGTTAAAACTGTGGTCCTGCAAGTCAGTGGCTACCGGCACACAGGCATTGTATTGGTATTTTTTAATACACAGGCATTTTTTTTGCCTAAATATTTTTATTTATCCAGTAGGTTTAAGCTAAAAATATTTTTGATGCTGTACTGAATAAAAAGAAATCATAAACATCATGACCTATATATGTGTGGTCTGAGGGTGAGTAGTTTACCAGAAAATTACTATTTCTTTATAATTTGAGGAGAAAGGTGCAACCCAGGCTCATTCCGTTTACGTACCCCATATACATTTCTGGAGAGTGCCAAATACGTCCTAGGAGCTACGTTTTTTTGCAGTTTTTGTTTCGAGAATCCACTTGAGGCCCCTGTGTAGGCTTTTTGATATCTTAGATTTCTCTCGCAAGTGGCATTGGGCCTGCTCTTCTCGCGTAAATCTACAAGAGACCGCTGTCGACTGACTGACTGACCGATCGACTGGCCCACACTGAAAATTATTCAGGATGATTCCTCGGATTTACTAAATTTATTTATTTGGGCTGACTTTAAACAAACAAATTAAGTTGAACATTATTAAATTTAATTTGTTTGTTTAAATTCAACTCAAATAAATAGTTTGCAACAGTTTTGCATGCAACACTTTTTCAGTGCAACCTTCTCCTCCCCTAAACCGAACCGATAACTGTTTTAAAAAGCTCCGATTGACTTGGACTTCACTCTGCGTCTCAAATCCGCTTACGTACATGATGAGCTGCTGGGCAAACTGGTAACAATGGAAAAGCTGTCCATACGGAGGTAAGCAGTCAGCTGGTAAGAGTGAAAAGAAATGGCGTCATACCGCCCCGTAGTGTTCGTTTTAAAGACGAAATGCAGCCATACGTTTCTCTGGCTACATACTGTAATTCACGATCTCCAGAAATGTATATAGGGATACGTTTTTAGAATGAGCCTTTTGCAATGATGGGATTGACTGAACATATGTAAAAGTACTAATATAACATTACTAACACAAAAATCCTGGGGAAATAGTAGCACATTAATTGACATTTTACTTTTGTAACAATTTCTAAAATAAAATGAAATAATTTTAATTTATAATTTAATTAACTATTCTAGCTGTTCATTTGTCTTTTAGTCTTTTGATACTTTTACCGCAAATACTTTTTAATGTGATTTCCTTAAAATGTACAGTATATACATGTATTAGACGTTCAGTTTATAACATGTATGTGTGACATTGACATCAACTGGTCTGTTGCCTTACAAACATTCATGGCAAATTTCACAATATACACATGACAGAAGATACATTTGAACAGACTTTATGCCTCTTTGTGTGTGACATTTGTATAAATTTAAAATCCATATGTCTTGCATTTTGCATTCTGACAACCTTTGAAAATTCCCGACATGCATTAATGGAATAAAAGCTTAGATAAACATAAAAAATATCATTGTTGTAATCTTACTAGGGTGACACAGTGGTTAGCACTGTCGCCTCACAGCAAGAAGGTCTCTGGTTCGAGTCCTGGCTGGGTTAGTTGGCATATCTGTGTGGAGTTTGCATGTTCTCCCATGTTGGCGTGGGTTTCCTCCGGGTGCTCCGGTTTCCCCCACAATCCAAAGACATGCGCTATAGGTGAATTGAATGAACTAAATTGGCCATAGTGTATGTGTGAGAATGAGTGTGTATGGATGTTTCCCAGTACTGGGTTGCAGCTGGAAGGGCATTTGATGCGTAAAACATTTGCTGGATAAGTTGGCGGTTCATTCCGCTGTGGCGATCCCTGATGAATAAAGGGACTAAGCTGAAGGAAAAGGAAATTAATAGTCTCACTAGAAAAGGTTGTGGCCAATAAATCACAGCCAGGGGTGTGCATATTAATTATTTCATGTGCAACATAACAGTCTGTGTTTGTTCTAATAGAGCTGTTTTTCACCGTGATTTTACACTCACAGGATTTACAAGAGAACAAGGAAACTGCGGAGCTCACGGTATATCATTTCCATTTACTGATATCTTATTATTCAGGTAAGCCTATTCTAATATAGTCCAAATTTGCATTCTATGGTACTTTTAAAGGGGCGGCCAACTATAATATCATATTTTAAACTTTAGTTTTGGAATAATGTAGATGTGTGAACATAAACAACATCTTCGCATGTAAGATGCTCAATTCAATGCAAAGGGAGACATTGGCTGCATCCGAAACCGTATACTTCCATACTATATAGTATGCTAAAATTATACTCCATATGCAAGCTGAGTAGTATGTCTGAATTCATAGAATTCGAA
>NC_079445.1:36164662-36257162 GCF_903798145.1 Danio aesculapii | reverse complement strand
CCAAACAAACACACATAGCGGCTTACATCACGAAAGCTGATTACGGGAATAAGATGAATGAGGGATCTAATCAATCAGTGATGGGAAACGAGAAACTCTGAAGGCCATTTTCCACCATTTCCTGGAGCCATTTCCAAATGGCATTGCACCAGCTATTGAAACCTGCTGAACTTGAATCAGAAACCTCTCAGCGGTCAGGGATTGGGATACCGGCCGTTCTCAATTGGAATGTCAAAAGTGCTTGAAATTGCAAAAGTGATATTAAAATTTATTTTAAGATATTTTTAGGTCCTGTGCACCTCTGACTGTTGAATTAAAAGCAGATCGTGATCAAATTTCAATGTTTTATTTCATTGGAAAAGAGTTTAGCAGGAACAATGAGAAATGGCTTCTTTGGAAAAGGTTCTCAGACAGGAAGAGCATGAGGTAAACCGCAATAACAAGATAAAAAGTGCTAGATAACCATCTGAACCATGTCGAAAAAAGCATATCGACAGATGCGGAGGCCTGCAGAGGATTATTTTCTAGTATGATTCACATGCATGGGACATTTGGCCACAATTCTAGATCAGATCTTTGAGGCGTGAGGCCTTGAGTCGCTAAAAAAAAAAAAAGGTGTAAATTACTGATGCACCTTTATGGATGATGACAGAGTTTTTATCAGTCTGAATCAAAGTAGAAGCAACGTTCCATTGCTGCAACCCCAAGTCTTGAGTGTGGCGGCCTCTGTGTGAAAGTCCCCTCCTCCAGTTCCTCTTTTCAGACAAAAACCCCCCTGTCAAAATAGCCTTAGCTTAGAAACTAAATCCTCCTGCTAGACTCCTAAAAGAGTCATGGGTCAAAACAAAGGTGGTGGTTGAGGTCAGTGAGCTCTCGTATATGGTTTGGCCACACTTAAAATCTCTTTGAAGTCTCTGCTCTGCTTTCTATGGTCTTTGACTTCAATTTGAGGTGCGGTTTGTTAAATTGCACGTCTCCAAAAGTGCACCGCTGACCAAACAGCCCCTAACTACACTCAGTAAATGTTTTGTTTGGAATGAGCAATAGTTTCAGAGGACTTCTAAACTTACTAAGGTTAGTACAGTTGGGAGTTGTCCTGATTGGATGTAATGGAAAATGCGCAGGGTCAGCTGTAACATATGAGTTTGAGATTGGTCAGAAATGGTCGTTGAGATGGCTATGGAAACTAACACACATCTGCCACTGTAATTTTATTGAAGCCGGAAGAATGACATAATGAATCAATCTTTTAAAAAACACACAGTTCAGCTCGGGAGAAATTAAAGATGAGCAGCACTGTGACATCATCGGTTATTTCATCCAAAAAGACGTGAGATCAGTTTCTTTGTCAGACCACTGTATAAGTCCTGAAGTGCAATTTATATTTTCAGAACCAAGGAGAATTGCATTAAAAAAAGACTTTTAAAGCTAGTTTCAAACACTGCCACCATCTTCTGTGATCAGATTCAAAACCACACAATTGGTTAAACTAATGTCTGAAAACACACACTGTCTTAGTAGGTATTAGTTTTGAATAAGTACAGTAATTAATGTATAGCTTTAAAATCTATGTAGTATGAATTGTGGGTCACGCTTAATTTTAAGGTACAATTCTTACTATTAATAAACCAATAACTTTTGCTGGATACTAATAAACAGCCAATGTTTTAATAATAGGCATGTAAAAGGCCACTAGTTAATAGTGAGAATTGATACTTAAACTAAAGTGTTACAGGATTGTGTAGCATGAAGTTAATATAAACATGCTATGTTGGCCACAGCAATATCACCCTGCAGCCCAAGACCGGTTACTCATTGAAGTTAAAGAGGGCTGAGCCTGGTCAGTACCTGGATGAGAGACCACATGGGAAATAGGTTGCTGTTGGAAGTGGTGTTAGTGAGGCTAGCAGGGGGCACTCAACATGCGGGCTGTGTGAGTCGTAATGCCCCAGTATAGTGAAGGAGACACTACCTTAAGTTAAACCGAGGAACTGACTCTATGTGGACATTAAAAGTCCCATGGCACTTCTCGTAAAGAGTAGGAGTGTAGCCCTGGTGTCCTGGCCAAATTCTCTCCATCAGCCCTTACCCATCATGGCCTCCCAATCATCCTCATCCACTGAATTGGCTCTATCACCATCTCTCCACTCTATAAATAGCTGGTGTGGTGAGTGCACTAGTGACGTTGTCCTGTGGCTGCCTTCGTCCAAGTGGATGCTGCACACTGGTGGTGGTATGAAGAGATGATTGTGAAGCCATTTGGGTGTATGACCATACACAATAAATGCACTATATAAATACACATTACATTACATTACTTTACATATGTTGCCTTTAATGTTACCTTTAAGTGTCAGTTGTGTTTTTACTACTATTTACAAAGCCTCTCTGGTTGCTTTATTGGATAGTAAAATGATAGGATGCATACCTTATCAGTAGTAAGCATATCAGTAGTATAATGGTCATCTGGATACTTGAAATATTAATTAGCATTTTGTAGATAGTATTGTAAGGGATGCAGCTATCAAAACTCAATCGTACTGCAATTTGGATTTCCTCCACTAGGTGCATGAGTGTTCACACTAGAATGTTCACAACTGAATTTGAACATTAACAAACGATTCCAAATGAAATCTATAACTCTGGATTTTGTGCTATAACCATTTATGTGAAGCTCTAACATGGTATGCATCAGGACTTTAGTGTTAGACCCTTTTATTTTTGTGGTAGTATCCAAATGACAACTGTGGAATGGTGTATTTTGTGTCGTGTTGTTTTACACTTGGAATTGAATTTTTAACTTGCTGCCTCCTCCAGCTCAGCCCATCCTGTACTGGTGTTCCCGTAACATGTCCTTTTGGAGCAGCATCTCCTTTAACCTCGCCGTCCTCATGAACCTCTTGGTAGCATTCTTCTATCCACTGGAAGGTGGAGGTGTCCGTGGAGGTGAGACAAAAGTATTTTTTGCTGTTTGACATGACGTTTTATGTATAATATTAAACAGACTTCTATAGTGGGGGAGATAAGTATTAAACACGTCACTATTTTTCTCAGAAAACATTTTTAAAGGTGCTGTTGTCTTGAAATTTTCACCAGATGTTGGTAACAACCAAATAAATCCATATATGCAAAGAAAACAAAACTAATTAGTTTACAAATTAAGTTATGTATAATTAAGTTATGGGAAAAAGTATCGAACACACAACGTACCGAACACATAAAGAAAAGGAGGTGTAGAAAGTTCAACATCTACATTACCAGCATGATGAAGATGAAACCAGGGTGGACATTTCAACAAGACAGTGATCCAAAACACAGCCAAGGAAACTCTCAAATGGTTTCAGAGAAAGAAAATCAAGCTGTAGAATGGCCCAGCCAATCACCTGACTTAAATCCAATAGAAAATACAAATTAAAGATCAGATTTGATAGACGAGACCCACAGAACCATCAAGGTTTTTATACTCTGTTGAAGTCTGTAAAAAACCCACACCTGAGCAATGCATGTGACTTCACTCTTCATGCTATATACATATTATATATTATATATACATGTTTTATGTGTGTATTGTTTGGGTTTTTACCAAAATCTGGTTCAATTCCATGTCAACAGCTCCTTTAGAAATATTATTTAAAAAAACATGATGTGTTCAATACTTTTTTCCCTCAGTGTATGTAAAGAAATTGGTACTGTATCCATTATTAATAATATCCCTTAATCCAAACATTCTGGTTACTAGTACTCTGTAAATATCAGATTGCAAATAATCTCAGCGGCAGAAATGCTTCCGGACTTACTAGAAATCCAACCATAACTTTGATCATACTTTATACTCATTAGAGCACGAATTGCTGTTTTTATAGAGGTAATTGAGTTCAGCCAGCAACACATGCTGGAACTTGACACTTCGCTGGCCTACTTTCAGCACACAGTCCCTGAAAGACATAATTTGGCCTACATAACAGAGCTCCAATAAAAAATGCTGCCGGCCTCACTGCCGTCATAACACATCTTATATAATTCATTCATTCTAAGTGACATGATCCCTTCCACCCATCTCCGTAACACACAATACGCTCACCCATTTATTCAGTTTTAACATTTAAGCCATGTTTAATGGATATGACAGTATGTGTTACATCAAAAATATAGTGAATGATTTATTTTGATATTAAAATGTTATATAATAAATATGCATCACAAATATTTCCTACATATAGTAAAATATACTAATATACAGTTAAAGTCTGAATTATTATCCCCTCTTTGATTTTTTTTTTTTTCTTTTTTAAAATATTTCCCAAATGTTGTTAAACAGAGCAAGGAAATTTTCACAGTATGTCTGATAATATTTTTTCTTCTGGAGAAAGTCTTATTTTTTGTTTCATTTTGGCTAGAATAAAAGCAATGCTACATTTTTTAAAACCCATTTTAAGGTCAAAATTATTAGCCCCTTTAAGCTTTTTTTTTTTTTGATAGTCTACAGAACAAGCCATCATTATACAATAACTTGGCTAATTACCCTAACCTGCCTAGTTAACCTAATTAACCAAGTTAAGCCTTTAAATGTCACTTTAAGCTGTATAGAAGTGTCTTGAAAATATCTAGTAAAATCTTATTTACTGTCATCATGGCAAAGATAAAATAAATCAGTTATTAGAAATGAGTTATTAAAACTATTATGTTTAGAAATGTGATGAAAAAATCTTCTCTCTGTTAAACAGAAATTAGGGAAAAAATAAACAGGGCGGCTAATAATTCAGGGGGGCTCATAATTCTGACTTCAACTGTATATACTAATTTATAGTTTGTATAGTATTTTGTGTCTGCGTGTGTGTGTGTTTTTTAATATAAATACATGTAATTAAAGTTATTTACATCTCTAATTTATTTGTTTGTTTATCAATTAATGCATGTATTATATTGTTTAACATTAATCATTACATTTTATGACAATGCAATTAATATAAAAAATCATCAAGATTAATTTACTTGTTTACTTAAGTAAACAGTGGATGCATTATCTATCTTCAGATACCTGTGAAAGCATTTCTGACCTATATGCATGTGTGTGTGTTCTTTTAGGGGTGTTCTTGTAAATTATTGATGCACATAACTGTTGTGCATAACCTGGTTATTGATCTTGTCCTCTTATCGGTGATCACTGGCGTAACCTGTCACCTGAGTCCAGCGCTCACACGCACACGCTTTCTCTAATCTTATAAGCTTCAGTCAAGACTGTGTGTTTATCTCCGCCCTGCTCTTTCTGATCAGAAGTGTGTGTTTGTATACATGTCAGAGGAATACGACACCTGTGTGTGTTTGAGATTTGACCCTGAAAACAGAGACCCAGATAAAGACAAAGCTCCGGCAGTCACTTCACTCTTACATCACAGATTAAAGAGATAGTTCACCCAAAAATGACAATTAGCTGTTGATTTACTCAGGCCATCCAAGCACTAAACCTTTATAAAGAAAAAACTGAGGGTGACTAAATTAACTACATTTTTAAGTGAAGTGAACAAAAGCTGCACAATATTGGAATAACTACTATTGCGATATTTTATTTTTCTGCGATATATAAACAGTTTTGGCAGATGGCTTGGAAAATCTCTATTTGGAGTGAAAGCATTAACTTAGATTGATTGGAATAATCTTGTAGAGGAGTGAATCAAAGAAATTGCAAGAGTAAATAAATGAGATAGAGCAAAGGTAAAAGTGAAATAAAAAGTAAGATATTCAGGTTCAGTACTACGATACGATATTATCGTGATATTTTGCCCCTGATAATGGTAGATCTCGATATATCACAAGACATCCATGTACAATATATCATGATATTTGCAAATGAAGAGAGAAAAATACATCATAAATCTATAAGATGTATTACTTTTCTTAACAGCACATATCTTTTGATATGTGTTCGATTCGCCATTATGAGAAGCGCCACCTCATGTACTGCTGCCTAAGTGGTAAACGGTAGCAGTGCAGGGCTGATGAATTAGTTGAATCGATGAATCGATACTTGGCTACATCGATAATTTATCTCGGCTGGATTTATCAGTTAATCAGCATATCGATATTTTGTTCCGTCCCTATTATTGAATAATCAAATGTAATGTAAAATAACACTGTACATTCTTCATTGCTGATCAACTATAAAAATCCCAACTCACCATTGCAGATGCTGTGATGTGACTATTGCGAATGCACACATTGCAATATCGATGAAGAAATTATATATTGTGCAGCCCTAAAGTGAACCTTTAAAATGAACCCAGGGTAATAAAGAGATAGTTCACCCAAAAATTAACATTTACTCTCTATTTGTTCTCCATCAAGTGGTTTCAGACCTTTATGAGTTTCTGTTTCATATTGAACAAAAAGGTATATTTTCTGTAGAATGTTGGAAATTGGTGGCCTTTGACATCCATAGTAGGGAAAAATAATATGGAAAGGGAAAGGTGACAGGCTTACAACATTCATCCTTTGTGTTGAGTAGAAGAAAATCAAACTTGTTTTGAACAAGTGTGAAGTCTCTTAATTTTTTGGTGAACTATGCCTATAATACTTGTATAGCTTAATAAGATGTAAACTATACCTTTTATTGAAATGTGTAGTCGAAAACCAATAAAATATTTGTCATTTACAAACAAATTTATTTTGGAATATGTCTGCGTCGCTAGGTCAGATGTGTTGCGCAGTGCCACATTGTGCAATTTTCACATGTGATTTTGTGTGGAGGGCAACAAATTAGCGATGTAAGTCTTTGATGCCATTGAGTTTTCTGTACAAGGCATTGAAATACTTCAATGTCGATTGGAATCAATGCTGAGAAATGGTAGAGACAAAAAAAGATAGATGCCATCTTGGTAGGATGCAAACATGTAGGATAAAAACATGATGCTACATCCACTAAAGCAGAAAAGTGAAGCTAGGTTTACATGGACTTCAGTAATCAAATTATTTACCTTGATCTGAGTAAGATAATAATATGATTAAAGTGTTTACATGAGTTGCCTTTTTAATGTTCCTTTCATAATCCTTTTATAATAATAGATTGATTAACATTGTTGTGTCACCATGCTATCCACATTTTGTCACATCCTCGGTCTGATCACAGGTTCATTCCTTGTGTTTTGTCTTTAACTCGTTTTGTGTTCACTCACACCATGCTTTGTTTACTTCTCGCTTCCCCACCCATCCGCTCTATTACTTTCCATCAGGTTATCTAGCTAATTCCACTCACCTGGTTTCCTTGATTTCTCACCCTATTTAATTCTCCCTTGACCGTAGTTCTGTGTCAGATTGTAGCTGTTCCCCTTCCTGCATGTCGGGCGATCTCCCGGTCTAGTCCTGTTCCTGCTTAGTCCTGTGAGTTTTGTCGTGTCTGATGCCCTGTCGATTTTTCCTAATATTGTTTTCTCCATCTGCCTTCAAGCCATTTCCCACCCATTTTTGTTTCGCTGCCCATCTGATTCTCCGTCACTACTCAGCCGGCTTTCGCCTCTCTCTCGCCGGTCTCAAAGCCTCCGTCTTCTTCGTGGCCACGCTGATTCAGTCAGCGGCCGCCGGACTCATCGCCCCCTGTCGGGTGTCAGGATATTGCACCCACTTGTGGATAGTTTCTCTGGCCTCTTCGGAGTTGTTTCATTTTGTATCTTTTTAAGACTATATTTCCTCACTGCTCTGTGTTTTTTGTGAATGGTGGGCCATTGTGCCAGCTCCATTACGGAGGAACTTTCAGTTTTTTTTGTTGCCCCCTTGAGAGAATTCAGGCTCTATAAATAAACATTATTGAAGACCTGCACCTGTGTCTCACCAATCTTCTCTTCATCCAGATCCCTGACATTACAATCTGACCAGGATGGACACAGCAGGTCAAGAATCGGTCAGGTCTGCTTTAGCTCAACAAGGAGTTTTGTTAGGTCAGCACGAGTCACGACTCACCAGCACCTCCAGGGAAGTGGAGTATCTGACCAATCAGGTGGCTGATCTCACGGCGCGCCTACAAGAGCTTCAGTTCGAGGCCCTGCAGGGGGCTCAGGCGTCCCACCAGACCCCGGAACCGCGCTGCAACAATCCCCCCACCTATGATGGGGATCCCTCTTCATGCCGGGCATTCCTGTCCCAGTGCTCGGTTGTCTTCGCCCTCCAGCCACGCACTTATGCTGCTGAGGAGACTAGAGTGGCCTTTGTACTTACCCTTCTCACGGGCAGAGCTCGTGACTTTGGAACATCTGTCTGGGAGGCCAGAGCACCATGCTGTTCCTCTTTCAGTAATCTCCGCCATGAGATGATCCGGCTCTTTGACCGATCTGCCAGGGGTCAGGAGGCGGCAGACCAACTAGCGCGTCTTCGTCAGGGAGGTCAGTCTGTCACTGAGTATGCCATTAAATTTAAGACACTGGCGGCCTCATGCGATTGGAATGAGGAGGCCTGTCATGCCATGTTCCGAGCGGGACTGAATGAAGACATCCAGGATGAACTAGCTACCCACGACCTACCACAAGACTTCGACACCCTCACGAATTTGGCGCTTCGCATAGAGGGCCGTCTCCGTCGTCGAGATCATCGAAGACTATTTCACTCTTCAACCAGGAGGGAGGACCCTTGTTCCCTTTCCACCACAGTACCTCCCTTGGACCCTGAGCCAATGCAAGTGGGACGTCTCCACCTAACGTCTCTGGAGAAACAACAGCGACTAGCTCAGGGCCTGTGTCTATATTGTGGCAAGCCAGGACATTTTGCTGTGAAATGCCCAGTAAAAGCCAAGGCTCACCAGTGAGACGAGGGATCCTGGTGGGCGCTATTCCTTTCTCTTCCCCCTCATCTCGCACCCTCCTCCCTGTTGTGGTTCAGTATGAAGGCATTTCCAGTTCCTGTTCTGCTCTCATTGACTCGGGGGCAGAGGGAAATTTCATGGACCGCGCTGTGGCTGCTCAGTGGGGTATTCCGACCATTCCTCTTGCTGAACCAGTTCTCGCCCACTCCCTTGATGGTACTCTTATCGCCACCGTTTCACACACCACCCCTAGTGTAAGTCTTATTGTATCCGGCAATCATCATGAGGTTACCACGCTTTACCTTCTAGACTCACCCAGTGCACCTATAATTTTAGGGCACCCTTGGTTGGTAAAGCATGGCCCTCACGTGGATTGGTCTGGAAATTCTGTCTTGTCTTGGAGTCAATCATGTCTTAAGTCTTGCCTTGGTCCTGCCCTGTTTCCTGTTTCTGTACCTTCTGTGTTACAGGTGGAGTCTGTGGATCTGGCCGGGGTTCCGGCGGAGTACCGCGACCTGCACCTGGTCTTTAGCAGGGCCCGGGCCACCTCCTTGCCTCCGCATCGACCTTACGATTGTGCCATTAAGCTTCTCCCAGGCACTTCTCCGCCTAAGGGACGTTTGTACTCTCTGTCCCGTCCTGAAAGAGAGGCCATGGACAAGTATATTAACGAATCCCTTAAAGCCGGCCTCATCCGTTCCTCCTCATCCCCTGCGGGAGCTGGGTTCTTCTTCGTCAAGAAGAAGGACGGCTCCCTCCGTCCCTGCATTGATTATCGAGGGCTGAATGACATCACCATTAAGAACAGGTACCCCTTACCTCTTATGTCCTCAGCCTTTGAACTCTTGCAGGGAGCCCAAGTCTTCACCAAGTTGGACCTCCGTAATGCATATCATTTGGTTCGCATTCGGGAGGGGGATGAGTGGAAGACAGCCTTCAACACCCCCACGGGACACTTTGAATATCGGGTCCTTCCTTTTGGTCTGACCAACGCCCCGGCTGTCTTCCAGGCCCTGGTCAATGACGTGTTGAGAGACATGGTAAACCAGTTTGTCTTCGTGTACTTGGATGACATACTTATATTCTCTCCCTCTCTGCAGGTACACACTCAGCATGTTCGCCAGGTGCTGCAACGACTCTTAGAGAACCAACTGTTCGTTAAGGCGGAGAAGTGCGTCTTTCACACCAAGTCGGTATCGTTTCTGGGGTTTTTAATTTCGGCGGGTGAGATCTGTGCTGATCCTTCGAAGGTAAGGGCTGTTGCCGAGTGGCCAACTCCCGACTCTCGCAAGGCATTGCAGCGGTTCCTGGGTTTCGCCAACTTTTATCGGCGTTTCATCAGGAACTTTGGCCAGATTGCTGCACCCTTAACAGCACTCACCTCCTCCAAGATACTGTTTAGATGGGGGAATAAGGCTCAGGAGGCCTTTGATAAACTCAAGTCCCGTTTTATCTCTGCTCCTGTCTTATCTTTTCCAGATCCTAAACAGCAGTTCATTGTCGAGGTAGATGCTTCTGAGGTCGGAGTAGGCGCAGTTCTATCACAACGATCTCTTCGGGATGGGAAAGTTCATCCCTGTGCTTTCTTCTCCCACCGTCTGACCCCCACGGAACGAAACTATGACATAGGCAATCGGGAGTTGTTGGCAGTCAGGCTCGCTTTGGGGGAGTGGCGCCACTGGCTGGAGGGCGCAGAGCAGCCTTTTGTGGTCTGGACAGACCACAGGAACCTAGAATACATAAATTCTGCCAAGAGGCTTAATGCAAGACAAGCCCGCTGGTCCCTCTTCTTCAGCCGTTTTAATTTCACTCTCTCGTACAGGCCAGGGTCTAAGAATGTCAAACCCGACTCTCTCTCTCGCCTGTTTGAGGCCCCAGAGAGGGAGGTTTCAAAGGACACCATCCTGCCCAGGGGCGTGGTGGTGGCCTCCCTCTCTTGGGAAATTGAGAGTCTGGTCCTGAGGGCCTTACGAGAGTGCCAACCCCCTCAGAGGGTTCCAGCAGGCAAATTATTTGTTCCTTCTGCTCTGCGTTCACAGGTCATCCAGTGGGGTCACTCATCCAGATTAGTCTGTCATCCAGGAGTTCGGAGATCGCTGGCAGCCATCCGGCAGCGATTTTGGTGGCCATCCATGGCCAAGGATGTCAGGCAGTTTGTGGTTGCCTGCTCAGTTTGCGCCCAGAACAAGAGCTCTAACTCTCCTCCCACGGGTCTGCTCTGCCCCCTTCCCATCCCCTCCCGTCCCTGGTCACACCTTGCCCTTGATTTTGTAACTGGTTTACCAGTATCAGGAGGAAACACTGTCATCCTTACAGTGGTGGATCGATTTTCTAAGGCGGCCCACTTCATTCCTCTCCCTAAATTGCCCTCAGCCAAGGAGACTGCTCAGGCGGTGGTGGACCACGTTTTCCGGATTCATGGTCTTCCGGTCAACATGGTTTCTGATAGGGGTCCCCAGTTCGTCTCCCGGTTCTGGAAGGAATTCTGTCGACAGATCGGGGCCTCTACGAGTCTGTCATCGGGATTTCATCCTCAGACCAATGGGCAGTCTGAGCGGGCTAACCAGGATTTGGAACGCACTCTCCGCTGCCTGGCATCCCAGAATCCGAGCTCCTGGTGTCAACAACTGTCCTGGGTAGAATATGCTCATAATACTCTACCAGTCTCCTCTACAGGTATGTCACCATTTCAGTGTTGTGTTGGTTATCAACCACCCCTGTTTCCCTCACAGGAACCCGATGCTGCGGTTCCGTCTGCCTTGGCTTTTGTCCAACGGTGTCGACGCACCTGGAGTAGAGCCAAGGAGGCCTTGGCCCAGGCCAGTAGGCGGACCAAAGCAGCGGCTGACCGTCATCGGACTTCCACCCCCTGCTATGTTAGTGGTCAAAGGGTATGGCTATCTACCAAGGACCTGCCTCTCAGGACCGTCTCACGTAAATTGGCTCCCAGGTTCATTGGTCCATACCGGATCACCAAGGTGTTAAGTCCCGTGGCAGTTCGGCTCAAGCTCCCTCCTACGCTTGGTCGGGTACACCCAGTCTTTCATGTGTCTAGGGTTAAACCTGTTTTGTACTCCCCTCTTGTTCCCACTGTCCCGACCCCTTCCCCCCCTCCCCCCCCGTCTAGTGGATGGTTCTCCAGCATATACAGTCAGGAGATTACTAGACGTCAGACGTAGGGGTCGTGGTTTCCAATACCTAGTGGACTGGGAGGGCTATGGCCCGGAGGAGAGGAGCTGGATCCCGGCCCGGGATGTCCTGGACCAGGGGTTGGTCGAGGAATTTCGTCGGAGACGAGGTGAGCCCCCTCCCTAGGGCGCCCTGTGGCGTCCGTAGGGGGGGGGGTACTGTCACATCCTCGGTCTGATCACAGGTTCATTCCTTGTGTTTTGTCTTTAACTCGTTTTGTGTTCACTCACACCATGCTTTGTTTACTTCTCGCTTCCCCACCCATCCGCTCTATTACTTTCCATCAGGTTATCTAGCTAATTCCACTCACCTGGTTTCCTTGATTTCTCACCCTATTTAATTCTCCCTTGACCGTAGTTCTGTGTCAGATTGTAGCTGTTCCCCTTCCTGCATGTCGGGCGATCTCCCGGTCTAGTCCTGTTCCTGCTTAGTCCTGTGAGTTTTGTTGTGTCTGATGCCCTGTCGATTTTTCCTAATATTGTTTTCTCCATCTGCCTTCAAGCCATTTCCCACCCATTTTTGTTTCGCTGCCCATCTGATTCTCCGTCACTACTCAGCCGGCTTTCGCCTCTCTCTCGCCGGTCTCAAAGCCTCCGTCTTCTTCGTGGCCACGCTGATTCAGTCAGCGGCCGCCGGACTCATCGCCCCCTGTCGGGTGTCAGGATATTGCACCCACTTGTGGATAGTTTCTCTGGCCTCTTCGGAGTTGTTTCATTTTGTATCTTTTTAAGACTATATTTCCTCACTGCTCTGTGTTTTTTGTGAATGGTGGGCCATTGTGCCAGCTCCATTACCGAGGAACTTTCAGTTTTTTTTGTTGCCCCCTTGAGAGAATTCAGGCTCTATAAATAAACATTATTGAAGACCTGCACCTGTGTCTCACCAATCTTCTCTTCATCCAGATCCCTGACACATTTCCTCCGGAGTTTCATGTAATTTTTGGGTGTTTAATTTTTAAATTGTCAACTTTAACTGCAGTTCAGCAGTTTCACTTTCTTGTCGGAACATTTCATTCATTCCCCTGTGACAAGCTGAGGTATTGGATGCAAGTATAATGTAAGGACTGCTGTTTTAATTGGAATTGATACCACATGCCAAATGAAAAAAAAAAAACTCAACATTTCATGATGTGGGTGTCTGTAGTCCTTCACTGACTTGGTAGGTGCAGAGAATAGTGTCAAACAGCCGTGTGTATGGAATATCCTGTCACAAAATGAGGCAAAAAGTCCTACGTGATGGTAATAGTTTAAGGTGTTTACATGTCTGTACTGCACTTCAATAATGCAACCAAAATCGGCATACTCCACATGTCTTAATTCCATTTCTGTTTAGTTCAATTATGACTTTAGTCGGATTAACGTAATCAAAAATCGCTGTTTACATGGTAGACTCTTAAACAGAGTATTATGTTAATCATATTAAAATCAGATTATTGGTGTCCATGTAAACAGTAATACTCAATGTGTGTACAGAGTTCTCCAGTTTTGCCTGATGCAGCAACACAAGACAGGTGTTGACAAACATCGGCATGTTTACTGTCTAGCTTTTGTTCTCTGTGCCATATTTCAGTATGATTTTTCACTGGATTTGCAGGGGTGTTTGGACTTTTTGTATGGGATAACTTTAAAGGGTTAATTCACCCAAAATGACTCTCACTCTAATGTCACTCCAGATCCCTGATATATTCGTTCATCTTTGAAACACAAATTAAGATATTTTAGTTGAAATCTGAAAGCATGGATCCTGACGTGTTCAAAGTGGCTAAAACACATCCTCAAAACAGATCATATGCCTTTAGTACTTCAATCAGATTATTATCAAGCTAGAGCAAAATTTTTGTGTGCATTTAAAATACAAATCTTGATGCTGCGCTAATGAATATCCCTGTGAACAACGCAACAGTCTGTATTGTGTTCTGATTGGACTGTTGTACACAAGAATGAGGAAACTAAAGTGTTTGAGTAAGTGTTTTTGCCCAGAAATACCCATTTTTTTAATACCTGGGTTTTTAAACACTATCTGCTTGTGTTATTGCTTGTGATCAATATGATCCTGCCTTCAGATGTAAGTGATCATATTTATTAGGCTTTCTTTGTTTCTCTTTCATGTCGTGCCTGTCCAGTCATTGTGACTGGCATAAGTGGCACATTGTGACTGGCATAAACTCTGCATTGTTCAGCTCGGCGTCAGGCTCCGAAGGGACTTTTGTTTTGGGCCTTTCAATTTTCTCCAAATGCACACGAGCAAGCGTTTGGGTCTTCAATTGAAAACTCTTGTACTCTCTAAAACAAAGGGAGTCAGAAACGTCTAAAGCAATATAGGTCACGGTTTGAAATGCAAACAAATAAAAGCTGAAGGAGGAAACGTTAAAGGTGAAATTAAACACTGTGCCTGCTGTAAACATGGTTGTAAAACAATCAGCAGCGGTCAGATGTTTATTATAGGCCGGACGTTTGATATTTAACAAAGATTTATACATTTATAAGTAGATCAGTTCAATTTCTTCTGTGTCATGACTGTTGTGTTTTTCCACTGTTTCATGCACACAAGTCAAGGCCATAACACTTAAGAGAAACATTTTTTCCTCCCCTGTATATTCTTTTCACTTTTTTCTGTTTACTTTTGTATAACATTACATTTAAATAATGTATTATAATAAATACAAATAATATAATATATTATGGGCAGCATGGTGGCACAGTGGGTAGCACAATCGCCTCACAGCAAGAAGGTCACTGGTTCGAGCCCTGGCTGGGTCAGTTGACATTTGTGTTTGCATGTTCTCTCCATGTTAGCATGGGTTTCCTCCAGGTGCTCCGGTGTCCCCCACAAGTCCAAAAATATATGGTATAGGTGATTTGGGTAAGCTAAAAATTGTCCATAGTGTATGTGTGTGAATATGTGTGTGTGGATATTTCCCAGTGATGGGTTGCAGCTTGAAAAGCATCTGCTGTGTAAAAAATATGCTGAATAAGTTGAATCCAGATTAATAAAGGGACTAATCCAAAAAGAAACTTAATTAATTAATTAATTAATAATATATATATGCAATAATTTGTAATTTAAAGGTATTTATTGAAATGTTTTATTATATTATTTCCATTATAATATTTAATTTTATGTATATTTAAATATTATACTATTTTTTTATAAAAATATTTCATATTTTATTAATATGTATTGCTTTAGCTTATAATAATGTATCAAATTATATAATATATCAAATATATAATATATAATAACACATTTCTAAATTAGGATATACAGTTGAAGTCAGAATTATTAGCCCCCCACACCCCCCCCCCTGAATTATTAGCCCCCCTGTTTATTTTTTCCCCAATTTCTGTAACGGAGAGAAGATTTTTTTCATCACATTTCTAAACATAATAGTTTCAATAGCTCATTTCTAATAACTGATTTATTTAATCTTTGCCATGATGACAGAAAATAATATTTGACTAGATATTTTTCAAGACACTTCTATACAGCTTAGTGACATTTAAAGGCTTACCTAGGGTAATTAGGTTAACTAGGCAGGTTAGGGTAATTAGGCAAGTTATTGTATAATGATGGTTTGTTCTGTAGACTATCGGAAAAAAATAGCTTAAAAGGGCTAATAATTTTGACCTCAAAATGGTTTTTGAAAAATTAAAAACTGGTTTTATTCTAGCCGAAATAAAACAAGTAAAACTTAAATAAAACTTAAAAGAAAAATATTATCATACTGTGAAAATTTCCTTGCTCTATTAAACATCATTTAGGAAATATTTTTAAAGGGGGGCAAATAGTTCTGACTTTAACTGTAAATGTGTAACTGTAAATGTGTTAATTATTGTTGTTATTCTATATCATCACTATTTTATGTATTTACTTTATCAAAATTGTTTATATAATCAATATTATATATGGAATATAATATGGTATCATTTTAGGAAAAATAATAATAGTAATATTTAATATATTGGAAAATGATTTAATATCAAATTATATGATATTTACTTATTCATTTATTACATTTATATTATAATGTTTATAACATGCATATGTATGTGTTAATTATCATTACTATTTTCTATCATTATTATTGTTAAATTATTTATATAAATTGCAATCAATATTATTTATTATATATATAATATTTATTATGTATTTTTATTGTGTATTTATTATGTGTTTTTAAAATAAAATCATTCATTTATTGATTTTCTTTTTGGCTTAGTCCCTTTATTAATCAGGGGTGGCTACAGCGGAATGAATCGCCAACTTATCCAGCATATGTTTTACACAGCGGATGCCCTTGCAGCTGCAACCTCTTACTGGGAAACACCCATGCACTCTCATTCACACACATACACTACGGCCATGTCTTTGGACTGTGGGGAAGCACCTGGAGGAAACCCACGCCAACACGGGGAGAACATGCAAACTTTTTTGTTTTACCTCTGATATATAACTTGCAATATGAAAACACTTCATAATTTATAATCTATTTGCTATTTATGCTGTCTAGCAACAGTAATCACTCCTAATACATGAATGTTGTTTGACAGTATTGCCATTTTCATTGTGGCCCCTTCAGAGTCACTGGTGTCTTTATAAGCACATTTAATAGCAATCATCAGGTCTTGAGAGGATTATTCCAGCACTTCTGCAGAGTTCAATACAGTATGTGTAAGGGTCAAGTGAGAGGCATTGCAGGATTCCTGTGTTTGCTTCCCTTCACCATTCACACACTTCAGAAGTAGGTCAGTGTGTGTGTAACCTCAATGTGCAGGAGATCAGGAGCTTTAGAGTCAAAGAGCTGCATAAAGCCCCTTCCCTGTCCAGGATATGTAGCATGTACTGTACATTACACATCTATTTCTGTGCAGCCTGAGAGACAGATGTTCATTTGGAGTACTGTAATAAACCTCATATTGTTTATGTAATGCTTTTGACCTCATTTCCAGGCCTTTGAGGCTTTGTGCGGTTTATTTAGTTAGTTAGTTGATTATTATTTATTAGGTTTTTTATATTATGTACATTTATTCTGTCTTTAATTCATTATTGGTTGGATTTTATTTTATTTAGTTTTTAATTGCAGTTGTGTTCAGAATATTGAGTTCGTTTGTTCGTTCGCTCATTCTTTTGTTCGTTCGCTCTCTCGTTTATTCGCTTTCTCATTCGTTTGCTCGCTCGCTCATTTGTTCGTTCATTTTTATTACAATTTAATCCAGGATATTGAGGCTTTGCGTGGTTTATTTAGTTAGTTGATTATTTTTTTTGTATTTTTTAATATGTATTTTTATTTATCTTTACCTCATTATTGGTTGGATTTTATTTAGTTTTTAATTACAGTTGTGATTAGAATATTGAGTTCGTTTGTTTGTTCGCTCGCTCACTCAGTCATTCGTTTGTTCGTTCGTTTGCTCTCTCGTTCGTTCGTTTTTTTCATTCACGCTCTTGTTCGTTCGCTCACTCACTCATTTGTTTCATTTTAATCCAGGATATTGAGGCTTTGTGTGGTTTATTTAGTTAGTTGATTATTATTATTATTTTTTTATATTATGTACTTTTTATTTATCTTCACCTCATTATTGGTTGGATTTTATTTTATTTAGTTTTTAATTGCAGTTGTGTTCAGAATATTGAGTTCGTTTGTTTGTTCGTTCGCTCATTCTTTTTTTCGTTCACTCTCTCGTTTATTCGCTTTCTCATTCGTTTGCTCGCTCGCTCATTTGTTCGTTCATTTTTATTACATTTTAATCCAGGATATTGAGGCTTTGCGTGGTTTATTTAGTTAGTTTATTATTATTTTTTTGTATTTTTTTAATATGTATTTTTATTTATCTTTACCTCATTATTGGTTGGATTTTATTTCGTTTTAATTACAGTTGTGATTAGAATATTGAGTTCGTTTGTTTGTTCGCTCACTCAGTCATTCGTTTGTTCATTTGTTTGCTCTCTCGTTCGTTCATTTTTTCATTCACGCTCTTGTTCGTTCGCTCGCTCGCTCGCTCACTCATTTGTTTCATTTTAATCCAGGATATTGAGGCTTTGTGTGGTTTATTTAGTTAGTTGATTATTTTTTTGTATTTTTTTATATTATGGACTTTTTATTTATCTTTACCTCATTATTGGTTGGATTTTATTTTATTTAGTTTTTAATTGCTGTTGTGTTCAGAATATTGAGTTTGTTTGTTTGTTCGCTTGCTCACTCGTTCATGTGTTTGTTCCCTCATTCGCTCTTATGCTCATTTGCTCTCTCATTCGTTCGCTCTCTCGTTCGCTCTCTCGTTCATTTGCTCTCTCGTTTGTTCCTGCCTTCGTTCGTTTATTCCTTCGTTCATTTCTTCCCTCGTTCGTTACTTCGTTTGTTTGTTCCTTTGTTTGCAGCATTTGCTTATTTATATCTTTTAGTTATACTTTATTACATTGTTCGATTCTGTTGTTATTTTTGTTTTGACCTTGTTCTCTGCTTATATAATAATCTATTTCAGTTTTATTTGTTTTTATATTTTGATTTATAATATTTATTTTATCTCCTGATCAGTCGCAGTTGAGCACAAAAGCTCAAATAAATGTGGTGTATTACATAATTTATTTAATGTCTTATTTTGTTTGCCCATTCATTTTTGCTTTTACATGTTTTTACAAATGTTGTTTTATTTTATTTTATTTTATTTTATTTTATTTTATTTTATTTTATTTTATTTTATTTTATTTTATTTTATTTTATTTTATTTTAATTTAATTTAATTTAATTTAATTTAATTTAATTTAATTTAATTTATTTTATTTTATTTTATTTTATTTTATTTTATTTTGCATCTCAATCTGATCCATTTAAAGCCAGGTCATCAGATTCTCCAAACTTTATCTTGGACTTCATTGGAAGACGATGATCATAAATTTCGCATGATCAATGTATTAGATTATCAATTTACAAAAATCCTACAAAAAAAATCTATCTCATCTCCCCTTAAATTGTAGTTTTCAGCTTTATATTCAATTTTCAGTCCTTGTCAGTGTTTAGGTTTGTATCAATGAGCAGAACAGACTTTTTGACGTGGGTTTGTAGAATGGCTCTGAACCGGATTGTGCAGATCTCCAGCTCGTCGATCCAAACCACAGCTCGTCTCTCAGCCGTGAGTCCATCCTCATGCATCTTTCAGCCGTGGTATTTTTAGCTCGCCGGGTTATGTAACAAGCACCTGTCATGTGGTCGACTCGCAGGCGGGAGAGAGAGAGAACCATCCTGCAAATCCAACTGACCTCATTTTTCTTCTGTGCACACACAGACAGACAGACACACATACACACACATGCTTAGCAATCCTACTAATACATATATACACATAAAGACCTTGCTGTACAGTACGTTTGAATGACACACATCTTGATTAGGACTTAAATGAGGATTAAAAGGGTGGATGGAAAATCTTGATCAAACCTGAGCATATATTCAAATATGTCACTCTGTCTTTGTTATGTAACTTTTTTTTCCAAAGCATTTTCCCTTGAGGGCTTGAATGTGCCTCAACATGTTCAACAGGTGAAACTGCCAGTACTTTAGGGAATCCAGTTTAGATCTTCTGTACAGAATCACAGTTTCATATCATGGGTAATGACAGTGAACGTAATCTTAGCATGTCATCTGCATTTGCAGCTAAAAATGAAAGTTGTGTGTGTTTTTTTTCTCTCCCTCAACCCTCATGACTCTTCCGTGAAACACAATTTCCATTACTATACTGAAATACATATATATATTTAGTGGACTTGGCTTGCAAAATAATCCCATAATGAAACTCCATTGAAAATACTGGAGTAAAATAAATGTTCATATTCTAAAGACATGGCGCTGAAAAATGTCATTTAATGCAGTGTTTCTTGTACATTCTGAGACATACTTTCTATCGAATATCAATCAGATAGTGAAGATCACTAACAGATCTTAAATGCCCCGATTTTGTAACTGCATACAGTGCAGCAGAAGCGCTTGACCCAGGTTACTGAAAAATTTAAAGTCCTTCCGTGTGCTTCTGCACATACTCTATAGTGTGCATTATGTTACATTTAATTCCAGTTTAGAGACAATTTTCCCAAATAATTTGTTCAATCCAGTTTGACTAACCGACCTCTGTGGAAAACACAAGATTTTTTGATAGTGTTCATGCTGCATGTTATCCAATATACACCTAGCAAGCCAAGTTTATTTATTTAGCACATTAAAAACACAATGGAAATTCAAAGTGCTTTATGTAAAAAAGAATAAAAGAAACAAGAAAATAAAAATGATTAAACATGATTAAAAACAGATTAAAATGTGTTAAAATCAGGTTTTAAAGGAATGATAAAAAAAAGAAAGACATATGTTTTTAATCAGCAGATGCCCTTCCAGCTGCAACCCAACACTGGAAAACACTCATACACACCTCTCACACTCATACACCACAGGAAATTTAGCCCATTCAATTCACTTATAGCACATGTCTTTGGACTGTGGGGGAAACCAGAATATTATTTAAGGTTATTAGTCCTATTTTTTTCTATTTTTTTCTTTCTTTTTTTGTTTTTTTGTGTTTTTCATTTTAATTAGATTTTTTTTTAGTCCGAGTTGTCTTAGATTTCAGGCTTTTGTCTGTGATTTCAAAAAACCTTTCGGCGAGCTAAAATCAGGGCTAAGATTGTGCAGCGTGAAAGTAAAATAAAGTTTGAGTTCTTATTTTTAATCAAATTTAACAAATAACATTTAGACATTATTCAAGGTTTTTAGTCCTTTTTTGTTGCTTTGTGTTTCTCATTTTAAATTAGTGTTTTTGATTCCGAGTTGCCTCAGATTTCAGGCTTTTGTCTGTGATTGCACAAAACCTATTGCAGGGTAAACATCAGGGCTGAAATTGTGCAGCGTGAAAGTAAAATTTAGTTTGAATTCTTATTTTTAATCAAATTTGACAAATACTATTTGAATATTATTTAAGTTTATAGTCCTGTATGTTGTCATTTTGTTATGTGTTTCTCATTTTAATTAGATTTTTTAAAGTCAGATTTGCCTTAGATTTCAGGCTTTTGTCTGTAATTTCACGAAACCCTTTAGCAAGCTAAATCAGGGCTAAAATTGTGAAGCGTGAAAGTAAATGTAAGTTTGAATTCTTATTTTTAATCAAATTTAACGAATACTAATGTAATCTTATCGAAGGTTTTTAGTCTTTTAGGGTTTTTTTGTTTGTCATTTTATGCGTTTCTCGTTTTAATTAGATTTTGAAGTCATGTTGTTTGCATATACTCTCCATTGTTTTCCCATTTAAACTTTTTCTGATTTAGATTGTAATATAGCAACATTCATCTTGTAAATTAAAGCTGAAGTATAAATATATAGTCAGTTTTGGTTGCAGTTGAGCCTGAAATATTTATAAAATAATAATCTTAAAATGTAATATTTGCTACCAAATTAGAAAGATCATGTGTGTGTGTGTGTGTGAGCGCGTGCAAGTAGTATACAATGAAAGTGAATGAGTGAAGCTCCAAAAAGTACCTAAACAGTACAAAACTGTATAAAGCCCTAAATTAAAGCATATTCACTTCTCCTTTCATATTCCATGGAAGACAGAAATCAAGAGTGTTAGTAAACGAATTTCATTTCCATAATCAAATCGAGAGACGTTTGCACAGCCCTGAAAATGACCCAGTTCCCCGAAACACTTGTGATTGTTCAGGATCTCAAAGATAGCAGAACACAGGCCGCTGACGCTGTAAACCATGGCAGATGGCATGATAACATGTCACTGCTGAGGTATTTTTATCCTCCAGCTTGACTGATGGCAGTGAAATGTGTTTTGTTTTTCTCCCCAGGCACTCTGGAGCCGCATCTCTCCGCTCTCCTCTGGGCGGCCATGCTGGTTTCTCTGGCTATAGTGATTGTACTGCCCCAGCCGCACGGCATTCGGGCCCTCATCGCCTCCACCATCTTACGCCTCATCTTTTCGGTCGGCCTGGAGCCCACCCTCTTCCTGCTTGGGGCTTTTAATGTGAGTGTCCCGATGGCTGCGTTTTACACCCAGGTGCACCGTGCGTCACTTGGGGATTCCATACGACTTTCACAGAGCAGTGTTAAAATGGACTTGGCTCACATAGTCACGTCACTCTTCCTTAATAGTGTGCATACAAACCACTGTCTATTGATTATCACTTTGAATTAAAATAAAAAAGGATCATCCTTTGGTCACTATCAGGTTGTTTTAAAGCCATTTGACTGTTTGTTATGTGGAAAACACAAAAGGAGATGTTTTGAAGAGAGTTCAAGCTGCTCTATTCTTTAGCTCAGTGCTTAGTTTTCTACCATTCAAAAATAGTTAATCCAAAAATGAAAATGTACTCACTATTTACTCCCCCTTGTAGAGTTTCTTTATTCTGCTCTGAAGATATTTTAAAGAAAGCTGGAATCCTGTGATCATTGACTTCCATAGGAAAAACAACTAACATGGAAGTCAGTGGTTACAGGTTTGCAACATTTTTGGATATATCTTTTTTCTGTCTTTAGCAGAAGACAACTATACCTTGAACCTATGAACTATCACTTTAAATTTGAGTTTATTCATCAAGGATGCATTTGATTGATATCAAGTGACAATAAAGACATAACTACTGTCAGTTCCCAATCACTTTGAATTAAAATGAAAAAACTAATCATCTTTGCTCACTATCAAGTGATTTCAAAGCCACATCACTGGTTATTATGTGGAAAACACAGAAAGAGATGTTTCGATGAGAGTTCAAGCTGCTTTATTTTGTGGCCCTATGTGTAGCATGTGCTATTCAAAATTTGAGATTTTATTTAAAGTGATAGTTCATGCAAAAATGAAATGGTACGCACTATTTACTCACCTTTGAGTGGTTTCAAATCTTTATGAGTTTCTTTATTTTGTTGAACAATAAAGAATATATTTTAAAGAAAGCTGGAATCCTGTAACCATTAACTTATAGGAAAAACAAATAATATGGAAATCAATGGTTACAGGTTTTCAACCTTTTTAAAAATATCTTTTTCACGTGTTTAGCAGAAAACAGAAATGCATAAAAGTTTGAAACAAATAAAGGGTGTGTAGATGATGACAGAATTTTTCTATTAAAAAACACTTCGTGTTCATCAACTGTTCATCAACACAACCCCAGCAGGCGCAGGATGTCAACATGACGTCAGATTGTAGTTGTGCCCCAACATTGTGGGGACGTTGCATTTTGTTTGGAAATGAAAATTGGGCTGACGTCAGAATCCAACGTCAATGTCCAACATCCAACCTAAAATTAACCAAATATCAACGTCTAATGATAACACGGCTTGACGTTGTGTGAATGTTACCACTATGACGTCTATTATACGTTGGATTTTGGTTTTCGTACCTACGGTGGTTTAGAGAGCTAGTTTTAATGTGCTGCAATTTAAGAAAACATGTGCAATTACTAAAAACACCAGCAAATTAATAAAAGATCCGTTCATTCGTTAAATAGCACATGTGCTGCAAATCCTCACAACATATACATATAAAAAATGCACTGCATTTTCTTACAACACCTCCAAAAACTACGGAACACAATAGAAATGTTTCAAGGGGACCCAAAAACATGACGGATGCCGATACTATTGCTCAGTGTAGGTGATCTTTGAAAGTTTTTTGTTTTTTTATTTTAATATCCTGATTCCACTGTCTCTTATATTTTATTGGCCTAAATATCCATAATCTAAATAGCCGGGTCCGTCACATTTTAGGGTCCCCCTGAAGCAGTTCCGATGTGTTCTGTGCTATTTGAAAGCGTTGTGAGAAAATGAAAGGCGTTGTATTAATTTGTTTGCATTGTGATGATTTGCAGCATGTATGCTGTCAAGCAGATGGAAATCTTTTATCAATTTGCTACCATTTTCCTAACTAGCAGCACTTTAAACTCTCTCAGCCACTGTACATACCTGACAGATAAATGTCAGTATTTGATGTCAATATGGCATTGGTTTAAGATTTTGGCTTGATATCGGATTTTGGTCATTTTCCAACACAGCCTAAAATCAACCAAATATCAACATCATTTGACATTGTTATTGGATGTCATAATAATGTTGTCTTTAGATGCTGGCTAGACATTGAATTTTGGTCACCTGACATCACGACCTAAGGCCCAATCCCAATTCTACCCCATAGCCCTTCCCCTTCCCTACCCCTCATTTTGCATGTTCACGTGAAGGGGTAGGGGTGTCCCAATTCTCTTTAGCTTGAAGGCGTAGGGCTAAGGGAAAGAGATTTTTCAGGACCACACTCCAAACCAAGCGGTACGAAAACTTCCCAGAATACACTTATCTATAATGGAAGCATGGCTGCACACAGAAGTCAGGAGATGCACAAATTAAATTTTTTTGTTATTATTACGAGCACGTTTTGATTTATTCATAACAATGTTCATGTTTTACCGTCATGCTTTTAAAAAAACAGCTATTTAAAAAAAAAAAAAACGCTAATTTTAGCTATCTATAATCCATATTCCATATTCATAATAATAAGTCTTGTATAGTAGTCCTAGTTCCACAACCTACTTGTGGGACTGAGTGACACATTTGTCACTTGATGATGCTCCCTGTCAGAATACCCTGTCAGAAAAGTATTAGTGGCTGGGAGTTAGCTTTTTTCAGTGTCTGGGATAATGTTGTTTTGGTGTGTTTACATAGATGAATATCATAGATGAATAAGGGGTGAAAATTTGAATTGGGATTGGGTCTAAATCTAACCTAATATTAATGTCTTATAATGTTGTGTGACTGCTGGGACAGTTTTTATCAATTTAATGCCTATATTTGCCTAATATTTGTTTTCACAATTAAAGGGACTGTATTTCCTGCAAAGCCCCAAACATATTGTGGTTGTATTCAGAACTCTTGAAGTTTATTTGTTCTTTTACCTTAGAAAAATCAGCAGAAAGCTCATTTTATGTTTAAACAATGACATCTCATTAACTTAATGGGAACATCTCATAATTGTCACATTAAAATCAATCAAAACACTTTAATCTCCACTTGCATTCAATTGTACGCTTAAAAAAAGAAATGTTCTCATTGTTGCTTATTATTACACGAGAGCTAAAAATCTGTGGTAAATCTTTGCTGTTGTTTTCAGGTGTGCAATAAAGTGATCTTCCTAATGAGTTTTGTGGGCAATCGTGGCACGTTCACGAGAGGATACAAGGCCATGATCATGGACGTGGAGTTCCTGTATCATCTGCTGTACCTCATCATATGCAGCCTCGGGGTCTTCGTTCACGTCTTCTTCTATAGTTTACTTGTGAGTACAAACACAAGCGCTCATTCACTCCAGCTCGTCTTTCACACGTCGACCTCTGACCTCTCACACTTTCACTGACACGAAGGAGAGTAAATGAATGAACTATTTTGTTTAGAAATGTGTTGAAAAAAATCTTCCTTCCGTTAAACAGATATTTCAGAAAAAACTATACCAGGGGCTAACAATTCAGGAGGGCTAATAATTCAGACTTTAACTGGATATTTAGAGAGGACGTCTCTTCTAACACACACACACACACACACACATGCATGCTTTCATTCACTCCATCTCAGCTTAAACAAGTGGACGTCTCTTCTAACTCTGACCTCTGACCTCTCGCACTTTCACTGACACTGTATACACACACACACACACACACACACACACACACACACAATCTCATCTTTCTCTGTTTGTATGTGTGTGTGTGTGTGTGTGTCCAGCTCTTCGACCTGATCTACCGGGAGGAGACGCTGTTGAACGTCATCAAGAGCGTGACCAGGAACGGCCGCTCCATCGTGTTGACCGCGGTTCTGGCTCTCATCCTGGTCTACCTCTTCTCCATCGTCGGATACATCATCTTCAAGGACGACTTCATCCTGACCGTGGACAGGATATCCAATAAAACACTCGGTGAGAATAGCAGATGTGTGTAAAAATGAAACTTTAAAGACATGTGTTTATGGGGATTTTTACTATTTCATGCAACATGTCGGATCACAAACATCTTTGAGGTTATTCAGTGAATGATGTATAAACATGAACAATGCTCACCCTCAAATCACAAGACAGAAAGAAAAAATAATATTATGTGGAAATGAAATCTGGCCTATTTTTAGGAGCAGTAATTGATTTTGGGGTTAAATTGTAGCATTATTCTCATGAAAATTGGGGTAATTTGTCTTTTAAAACTCTAAAAATCTAAATCTAATACTCTATTTAAAATGGCACCTATGATGAAATTCATATTTTGTAAGCTGTTTGGACAGAGCTGTGTGCAGGTGTAGTGTGTCCACAGTCATATTGGGGTGATATAAATACAATAAGTCTTTTTTTAATTTTTATTTCCTGATGTTAAAATAGGATCCAAATCCCTCCCATTTTGAGGCCCACCGCAACGTGATGTAGGAGTGCGGTTTCCCCGCCCACCAAATTGATTGACAGCCACGTATTAATATGTTTTAGCCAACTTTGGTCATCAATAATCATCAGATGTGATCAAGAATGAGTTTTACAAGTTTAAAATGTTTTTAAAACAGTGCGTGTTTGTAATGAATTACAGCGATTTACTTCAGCTTTACTTTATTACCACAGCCGCATGTCTGTAAAATAATAAATGATGACGCTTCCATCCCGGTTTGTAGACATTAAATCAGGTTTATTTTGTACATTAACATAATGGATATCCATACAGCAGTGGATATTAACGTGTATCCTGTCACATTTGCTGTGCAAAAACAGTGCAAAGCTAAACACATGCTGTGTGTGCATGTGTGAACTTTGTAACGACATTTGTGTGTCACTCATTGTTGCAGAAAGGCTTGATTTAACTCCACAACAAATACATCAAATAATAATCATTGGGAAAGTTCTTACTGAAGGTTACTTGAGATCTGCTTCCTTCGTGTCTGTCACTGTGCTGTTTATCTGATGGAGACGGAGACACTCTGACAGGCTCGTGGGAACGGTGGGCAGGGAGAACTAGCATTAAAGGCACAAGCCACAAAAACAGCTACATTGTGTTTAGAGCAGAAAATGTCAATGTTCTGAAAGGTAAAATAAATAATCTGATGGGTGTTTTGAGCTGAAACTTTACAGACACATTCTGGAGACACAAAGGACTTATCTTAAATCTTGAAAATGAGGTAAAATAGATGCTCTTTAATTTTTATTAAAAAGTTTGATATTTGAAACAAGTGGAATTTTCTTTTTTTAGCGTTTATTAATTAATACTCTTGTTTCTTGGTGACACATCAGTTCAGAAGTTTTCAAGATTGATATTATGAAATGTTTCTTGAACACCAAATCTCTCTACTAAACTGATTTCTGAACAATCATGTGACACTGGAGACTTCTTAAATTTCCAGATTTGTAATGTATATATCTTATTCGGCTGCACGGTGGCTCAGTGGTTAGCACTGTGGCCTCTCAGCAAGAAGGTCACTGGTTCACGTCCCGGCTGGGCCAGTTGGCATTTCTGTGTGGAGTTTGCATGTTCTCCCCTTGTTAGCATGGGTTTCCTTCAGGTGCTCCAGTCTTCCCCACAACCGTAGTGTATAAGTGTGTGTGAATGCATGAGTGTATGAGTGTTTCCCAGTGGTGGGTTGCGGCTGGAAGGGAATAGTTGGCAGTTCATTCTGCTGTGGTGACCCCTGTTAAATCAAAGACTTGAGCTGAAGGAAAATTAATGACTGAATACATCTTATTTTTATATTTTTATTTGAAATGCTTACACATCCACTCGTGACCTTAAAATAATTACAACGATAACAAAAAGAAAACAAAATTCTAATCTTCTGTTTTTTCCTCCATTCAGAGCAATCGGCCAGTAAGATGGGAGAGTTCCTGGCTGGAGCGGTGTGTCGAAAAGAGGAGAACTGTTCCACTGAGACCATGATGGACGGTACCGACCACAGCATACATAAACACACACTCATGCATGCACACACACACACACACACACACACATACACACACATACACATACTACATGCAGATGCACTCCTTACACACACAGGTATACACACCTATACACACAGACACATTCACACAGAAACGCACACACGCCCATACTTGAAGACACACACTCACACACAGGCACATGCACATGTAGACACTCACAGATACACTAATACACACAGGCGCACACACACACATGCAGGAACACACACTCACACACATGCACACAGACACACCCACACTCCAACACACAGGCTCCCACACACAGAGACACTTTCACACCCACACACACACACACAAACAAACACACACACTCAGGCACAAGCTCACATACACAATCAAACACGCATAGACACACACCCTTACACCTAGAAACACAAACACACACAGACATACTCACACCCTTACACCCGTACACAAAAACACACTCACACCCACACTCTAACACACAGGCCCATAAACACACACACACACACACACACACACATACACACACTCACTCGCACCCATACACAGGCACAAGAACACTCACACACATACACACACACAGGCACGTGCACACATACACAATCACACTCACACCCTTACACATAGGCACACAAACACCCACAGACACACTCTCACCTTTACACTCATGTACACTTACACTCTAATCTACATACACATACACACAGACACACAAGCATACACACCCATACACACTCACACCCTTACACACACTCTTGCAGTTAAATCTGAGCGGTAGTGCTGGTCATGAGATGTGTAAAGGAGAGACTCTGTGGGTTATTTGGGTGATGCTTGGGGTCAGAGGTTAATGACAGTCAGGCTCTAAACGTTCAGGAGGTTCTTGCTGGTTTTGGGGTCAGAGGTCAGAGCAGTTTAATTGGGATTTGTGAGCTGTTCTTTGAGAATGTGCAAATTTAAGATGTAAGAGCACCTAATTTGATCAGTGGAGCTGATCGGCTGACCTGAACTCGCTGAACCAGCTCTGCATGTGTCGCACATACTTTAGCACATCAACACACTCTGCCCATCACACACATACTACGACATTGCTAACTGCATATTTAAAATGAGCTGAAACAACACAATTCTTGAGGTTTTTGAATTGCTGAACTGTTTTATGTTCAAGCAACTTAAAAGTTGCATTATTGCAACATTTGCACATCAAGGCTATAAGTATGTGAGTATTTAATAGAAACAAAAAAATGAATTATTAATGAATGCAGTAAGTTCATTGGTCAAAGTGAAATGCTCTAAGAAAGAAAGAAAGAAAGAAAGAAAGAAAGAAAGAAAGAAAGAAAGAAAGAAAGAAAGAAAGAAAGAAAGAAAGAAAGAAAGAAAGAAAGAAAGAAAGAAAGAAAGAAAGAAAGAAAGAAAGAAAGAGGAAATAACAAAAGAAAAAAAATTAATGCATGAGAAAGAAAGAAAGAATGAAAGAAGGAATAAATGCAAGAGAAAGAAAGAAGGAAAGAATTAATGCATGAAAAAGAGAATGAATGAATGCTTAAGAGAAAGAAGGAAAGAAAGAATGAATGTGAAAAATTAATGAATGAGAAAAAAGAATGAAAGAATGAATGCATGGAAAGAAAGAATGAATGAATGAATGAATGAATGAATGAATGAATGAATGAATGAAATGAATGCATATGAATGAATGAATAAGAATGAATGAATGAAAGAAAGAAAGAAAGAAAGAAAGAAAGAAAGAAAGAAAGAAAGAAAGAAAGAAAGAAAGACAGAATAAATGAATTATTGATTGATTGAAAGAAAGAAAGAATCAATGAAGAATGAATGAGAAAAAAATAAAGGAAAGAATGAGTGCATGAGAAAGAATGAATGAATGAGAAAAAGTAATGAATGAATGGATGAATGAATGAGTGAATGATTGAATAAATGAGAAAGAATGAAAGACAGAATGAATGCATGAGAATAAATATATGAATGATAAGAATGAAAGAAAGAATAAATGCATGAGAAAGAAAGAATGAAAGAAAGATTGAATGCATGAGAAAGAAAGAGAATGAATGAATGAATGAATGAATGAATGAATGAATGAATGAATGAATGAATGAGAAAAAAGAAAGAATGAATAAGACTGAATGAAAGAATGAATGAGAAAGAATGAATGAATGCCTGAGAAAGAAATAATGAAAAAGAATGAATGCATGAGAAAGAAAGTGAATGAATGAATGAATGCATGCATAAGAAAGAAAGAAAGAAAGAATGAAAAACAATGAATACATGAAAATAAACAAATGATTAAAAAAGAAAGAAAGAAGGAAAGAACGAATCCATGAAAAAGAATGAATGTCTGAGAAAGAAAGAATAAAACAAAGAACGAAAGAATGCAGGAAAGAGAATGAATGGATGAACAAAGGCACAAGAATGAATGAATGAATGAATGAATGAATGAGTGGTTGAGAAAATAATTAAGAATTAATGAGAAAGAAAGAATTAATACATGCGAATAAATGAGAGAAAGAAAGAATGAATGAGAAAGAATGAATGAATGCCAAAGAAATAATGAATGAATGAGAATGAATGAATGAATGAGAAAGAAATAATGAATGAATGAATGAATGAGAAAGAAATAATGAATGAATAGTTGAATTAATGTATGTGAAAGAAAAAAATGAATGAATGAATGAGAAAGAAAGAAAGAATGAGAAATAAAGATTTTAATAATCACTAATGTCTATAATGTGAAAGACAGTATAAAACATATAATATTAACATACAATAAGTTTTAGTTTATTCATGTCACCTATACCACATGTCTTTGGACTGTGGAAAACTCCACACAGAAATGCCACATTTTATTTATTTGTAAAAAAATTAGGTTATTTTAATAACAAGAATACATTTTAACGTGTAAAATGACCTTCAGAATCACACGGCTAGCACCGGAAAAATATTCAAATATATAAAAATAGTTTTGTACTTGTTGACTGACGAATGATTCCCCTCTTTGTTAATGGGACGTTGTGTAATGTGTGTTTTGATCTGTTGTCTTCTGATCCTATTTTAGGCAAGCATTTACCCACAAACTCTATTTGTGCTGTGAGATTTGCATGCACAATACAGAGCTCTTTGTTAGCCGTGTTGTTTTTCCTCAGCTGTAGGAGTTCAGTCGTCTGCATTGGTGATTGAGGATAAAGAGAGGACCTGCGACTCTCTGCTCATGTGTATCGTCACTGTGTTGAGCCACGGCCTGCGGAGTGGTGGAGGAGTCGGGGATGTGCTGCGAAAACCCTCCAAAGAGGTGCTAAACAAACACCTCTGCATCAGCTTTCTTAATTCAGGACACCTGCTTGGAAACAGTCACTATTCTTTCCTAATTATATTTAATAGTGCAAAACTATACACTACCTGACAAAAGTCTTGTCGTCGATTACAGTTGTAAGAGCAACAGATAATAACTTGACTTCTAGTTGATTATTTGGAAAAGTGGCAGAAGGTAGATTTTTTTTCGATGAATCATCTGTTGAACTGCTTGATTTGGCGTTTCATTCAGTATGGGGGTGTGCGAGAGATCTGCAGAGTGAAGCAACGTCAACAGCCTGAGGTATTAAGACATTTGTGCTGCCCATTATATTACAAACCACAGGAGAGGGGAAATTCTTCAGCAGGATAGCGCTCCTTCTCATACTTCAGCCTCCACATCAAAGCTCCTGAAAGCAAAGAAGGTCAAGGTGCTCCAGGATTGGCCAGCCCAGTCACCAGAGTAAACATTATTGAGCATGTCTGGGGTAAGATGGAGGAGGCATGAATCCAAAGAATCTTGATGAACTCTGGGAACTCTGGGTGTGATTTGAGTCACTGCAGAGATGTATGGATGCAGTCCTCCAAGCTCATTGGAGTCATACACAATATTAATTCTTTTCCCACTGCAGCATGACTTTATGTTCTATACTGTACATTATTTCTGTTAAGTGACAAGACTTTTGTCTAATCAAAGTCAGACCTTACTGTCCTAATTAAATAAATAAAAATCAAGGCATGATCATATTTTATTTTGGTAAATTAAGTGTAATCTAGAGGCCTTTGCCTTTAATATAAGCCACTTCTGATACCAAATGATCAATTAGAAGTTGTTATTATTTGTTGTTCCTAAAACTTGGATAGGCAACAAGACTATTGTCGGGTAATGTATTTCTTGCCTAGAGGGTTTGTCTTGTTTCTTGTCCAGATATCTACGTAGAAGCATTCGCTAGGCAAGTAAAAATGTAACTTGTTTTCAGAAAAAATTAACCCATTTATTTTTAAGGCTTGTTTTCAGAAAAAAAGTCTAAATAAAGTGGGTTTTTTTCATTAAAACAAGCAAAATAATCTGCCAGTATAAAATATTAAAATAATCTGCTTGTTGTTTAAAAGTGAAACTCACTTAATTTTGACGTTTTTTTTTCTTCTATAGAAAAAGCTTCTTGATTTAAGAATTATGAGATATTTGGACTAGAAACATAACAAAAAGTAAGAAAACCAAATTTGCAGTGAAATGCTAAAATCATAAAAAAATTCAAAAAAATAAAGTTTGAAATAAAGTCAAACCAAATAATTTATTTAAAATTATTATTTAATTATTAAAAAATAAAGTAAATTTAACATCAGAAAAAGTAAAAAATGCATTTTTGATAGAATAAAAAGTTTTTTTTAAAGGAAAGCATTTATTAGTCTATTCATTTGTGATGTTCTGAAACAAATAATTTAATAAAATTCTAAAATCATAAAAATGCAAATAAAATAAACATGGATTGAAATTGTTTAGTCGAAGTAAATAATTCATATATATATATATATATATATATATATATATATATATATATATATATATATATATATATATATATATATATATATATATATATATATATATACACACACATACATACATACATACATACATATATATATATATATATATATATATATATATATATATATATATATATATATATATATATATATATATATATGTGTGTATGTATGTATATATGAATGTATATATGTATGTATGTATATATATATATATATATATGTATATATATATGTATGTATATATATGTGTATATATGTATATGTATATATATGTGTATATATATATATATGTATATATATGTATGTATATATATGTGTATATATGTATATGTATATATATGTGTATATATATATATATGTATATATATGTATGTATATATATGTATGTATATATATATATATATATATATATATATATATATATATATATATATATATATATATATATATGTATATATATATATATATATATATATATATATATATATATATATATATATATATATATATATATATATATATATATATATATATATATATGTATGTATATATATATATATATATATGTATGTATGTATATGTGTATATGTATGTATGCATATGTGTATATGTGTATATGTATGTATATGTGTATATGTATATATATGTATATGTATGTATGTATATAAAATTTAACATTTAACTCTGGAAGATGTAAAATAAATACATTTAAAAGGAAAACATTTATTTGTGATTTTCTGAAAAACAAGTGCTTTAATTTAATGCTACAATCATTAAACAAATGTCAATAAAATAAATAGGAATTGAAATGATTTTGAGTCAAACTAAATCATTAACTAAAACTAATTGAAAATAAAATAAATATAACTTGATTTTCTGAAAAACATAACTATTTTTTACTTTGAATTAAATGTTACCCGACGTTTACAGAAAACAACACATATTAACATTATGCTCATACCAAATAAATCCAGTAAATCCACAGAAAATGAAATATGGAGAAATGAACATTTTAATTTGTTATCAGTGATAATAAAAATAAATATAAACAAAGAGTTAAATAAAACTTCTAAGCGCCATCTAAAATGTTTTCCTAATATTGGCAATTTTTCTCAGGCTGATTCAGTAATTGCATTTGTATGGCAAGGAATATGTTGTTTTCATTGCTTCTATAACATGAAATAACTGAACATAAACATGAGGCTGAGAAAATCCTCATTGTAGAAGAAAATTCCAGCACTTGGAGGGTTTTGCATCTGAACTCTTCAAATGCTTTTATGATCACTGATTAGTCTATTTTGAGTAGCCAATCAAACAAATAAACAAAAAAAATCTGGTTAAAATTTCATATTTTAGATTTTTTTTTACATTTATTTTGCTTTTAATTGTTAAACTCTTTTTAGTTCAATTGTTTAATAATAAGAATAGTTATTATTATTAGTAGTAGTAGTAGTTGTAGTAGTAGTACTAATAGTAATAATACTATTACTAATAATAAGAATACTGTAGTATAGGTAGTATATAAACTGAAAAAAATGAGTTAAGTGATTGCAAACAATTTATATAGGCTGAATTTAATCAAATAAATGAACTTCAGTAATGTCAACTTAATTTGTTTAAATTCAGCCCATATAAATTGCTTGCAACCACTTACCTTAAAAAAACAATAGTAAATCCAATGAAGCATTTATTTCCAGTGTACGAACACACACATGGTTTACTATAGTTACCGAACGACAAAATATTTGAAGCTTTTTAAGGGGCATTTGTCGGGGCATTTGAATATTTAAATAAAGTTGAAGCTTTTTGTGGTCTGATTGCAGTCAGCCAGTAATACTGAAAGTGAAATGCTTTGTCTGATTGATTGAGTTAGAAACAGTGCTGATCTTTATCGTCTCTTCCTCCGCAGGAGCCTCTTTTTGCGGCTCGCGTCATCTACGATCTGCTTTTCTTCTTCATGGTCATCATCATCGTCCTCAACCTCATCTTTGGGGTCATTATCGATACCTTCGCAGACCTCAGAAGCGAAAAGCAGAAGAAAGAGGAGGTTCTGAAAACCACCTGCTTTATTTGTGGTGAGTTTCAAACAAGCCCCGTACCCCAAATGCTTGCGTTATTGCTTTCCATTCCAGTTAAATCACAAAAACAAACAGAAAACAAATGTGATGATCGTATCACATCCCGTCACATGGCTCTATTTATTAATAAAGTGTTTCGTTTGAGTACATTAAAACCTGAAACACTTTGTTTTGAAATCTGAAATGTTACCACTAAGTGCTCAGAAATCCTAAAACTGACATTCATGGTGTGTAGAAATGAAAAAGCCAAGCTAAATGTACAGTTTATTAATAAATATTTTTATTTTAAACCGTTTACAAATAAATATACCCTTTGAGGATTCTTTTAATCATAACATTAGAATTCATATTTCATATTTTTGAGCTTTTGATTGGTTTTTATCATTTGTTAAATTTTAATATAAAATAATATATAAATGTGTTATTTTGTTGCTTTTAACTTAATTCTATGCTGTAGAATAGAAACAGACCTCAAAGGAACATGATATTAGAATTCATATTTCTTTTTTTTCAGCTTTTTGTTTTGTTTTTGATATAATTTTTTAGGTCTTGTTTAGTTTAAATTGCTTTTGGATATATTTAACTGTCATTTTATTGCTTTTAATTAATAAATATGCTGTAAAATATAAATAAACAGCAAATAGTCATGATATTAGAATTCATATTTCATATTTTTGAGCTTTTGATTTGTTTCTATCATTTGTTAAATTTTAATATAAAATAATATATAAATGTGTTATTTTATTGCTTTTAACTTAGAAATATGCTGTAGAATAGAAACAGACACCAAAGGAACATGATATTAGAATTCATATTTAGTTTTTTTTTCAGCTTTTTGTTTTGTTTTTGATATCATTTTTTAGGTCTTGTTTAGTTTAAATTGCTTTTGGATATATTTAACTGTCATTTTATTGCTTTTAATTAATAAATATGCTGTAAAATATAAATAAACAGCAAATAGTCATGGTATTAGAATTCATATTCCATATTTTTGAGCTTTTTGTTTTGTATTTGATATAATTTTATGTTTTGTTTGAGTTTGATTTGGTTTTGGATATATTAAAATATTATTTTATTGCTTTTAATTCATAAATATGCTGTGGATTAGAAATAAACAGAACAATATCCTCATTTGTTCTGTTTCTGATTTTATGAATATGCTGCAGAATAGAAATAAACAGCAAATAGTCATGATATTAGAATTCATATTTCATATTTTTGAGCCTTTTGTTTTGTTTCTGATTTTTTTTAACGTTTGATTTTAGTTTGAATTGCTTTTGGATATGTGTAAAGGTTACTTTATTGCTTTTAATTTATATATATGCTGTATTGTTGAAGTAAACAGCTAATAGTCATGAAATTAGAATTCATATTTCATACTTTTGAGCCTTTTAGTTTGAAATGTTTCTTGATATATGTAAGATTATTTTATTTATTGTAATTGAGAAATATGCTGTAGAATAGAAATAAACAGCACAATATCCTGATATTAAAATTCATATTTATTATTTTGAGCCTTTTGTTTTGTTTCTGCTTTTTAAAATAGTTTTATTTTAGTTTGAATTGCTTTTGGATATATGCAAGTAATATTTTATTGCTTTTAATTTAGAAATATGTTATACAATAAAAATAAGCAGAAAAAAAATCATGTTATCAGAATTCAAATTTCATATTTTTGAGCCTTTTGTTTTGTTTCAGATTTTTTTTTACATTTTATTTTAGTTTGAATTGTTTTTTAGATACATGTAAGTGTTATTTTATTGCTTTTAATTTAGAAATATGCTGTAGAATAGAAATAAACGATCCTGATATTAGAATTCATACTTGATAGTTTTGAGCCTTTTGATTTGTTTCTTTTATAATTTAATAAATAAATTGTTACATTTATGATATTTTTTAAGTTTTATTTTAGTTGGAATTCTTTGTGTGTGTGTGTGTGTGTGTGTGTGTGTGTGTGTGTGTGTGTGTGTGTGTGTGTGTGTGTGTGTGTGTGTGTGTGTGTGTGTGTGTGCGTGTTTTTTTATTTGCTTTTAACTTAGATATATGTTGTAGAATAGAAATAAATAGCAAAAGGCTAGATATTTCATATTTTTGAGCCTTTGTTTAGTTTAGTTTTGAATTGGTTTTGGATTACTAAAGTATTATTTTATTGCTTTTAATTAATAAATATGCTGTAGAATAGAAGCAAACAGCAAAAGATATTCTTGAGCCTTGTTTTGTTTCTGATGTATTTTTATTTTTAAAGTTTTATTTTTGTTTGAATTGATTTTGGATAAATGTAAGTGATATTTAATTGCTTTTAATTTAGAAATATGCTGTAGAAAAGAAATAAAAGGCTACTACTACTTGTACTATTTTATTTTAGTTTGAATTTTGTTTGGATAAATGTGTTTTTTTGTTGCTTTTCGATTAGAAATTGTCTGTAAAATATACATAAACAGCAAAAGATCATGATATTAGACTTCATATTTCATATATATTTTTAATATGTCTATATTTTATGAATGTATATTTTATTATTAGCTATTTTGTGTATCAAGTTAAACAACATAAAAATTAAAAACATTTCCTTTGCTGAGAGCTGTGATAAAATAAGCTTTATAATTTATTCTGTTTTAGTTTCATCTTTTAAATGAAAGATGATATCTTTTAATTTACTTCTCTTTAATAACTTAGTTATTGTTTTTATTTATTTAATTAATGTCCATCTTCCCAACAACTCTTGCTGAAAGTTGTTTTCAGACTGACATCTTGACCCACTTATCTACGTAGGGGTCAGTCGCAGCATGTTTCTTGTACCATCGTCCCATAAATTTGATTGGCCCGTAAAGCTGTTGTGCTCCAGCGTAAACATTTGTACGCCTCCAATTCAGCAGAACTCTTACTCATAACTCTCTGTGGAGGCGGTGGAGTGTCTTCCTGTTTGACCATCAGCTGGAAATTATCTGAATTCTCACCATATACACACTTGTTATAACACAACACCATTTTTTTCCCTCTTTTCACGATCTATGAGTAACATTTAAACAGAACGCAGACTTTACACACAGAGAGAAAAACAGTACAGACGTGAGGATGATATTGCGTCAAGTGATGATTTCCCAATGTTTTTAGTCACCGATCACGCAACAATTTAGACCATCACAAGATTCACAACCTCCGTTTGCTCATAACAAACACACACACACACACACACACACACACACACACCGCACACAATTCATTCTTGTATACAAACAGTTTCCCTGTGGTTCTGCTTCCTCTTCCAGTTACAGTGCTGTTTTCTTTGAAACCAAACCAGCTTTTGTGGAATATATAAACATGGCAAACGTGAAAGAGTTCATCTTTTACTCTTCTCCAACATGTTAGAAACATGTTACATTTCTTTTGTTGAATGCACAAACACACACACAGACTTGTTCTTATATCCTGGTGGGGACTCTCATACACTGTAAAACCCAAAAGTCAACTTTATCAAATGAAATGAGTGTAGTTAACTTAACATTTACTGAAAGTTAATTCTACTCATTTGAAAAGAGTTTGGAACACAGTGTTGAAGGTAATGAGTTCATTAAATACCTCATTACTTCAACTTAAATGGATTAAGTTCACAGTACTCATATTGATTAGTTTTTTATCTCAATCGGTTTGTAGCAGTTGGTTTCCTCATACGGTTTGAGTTGCCTTAACTTAATGGGTTTTACAGTACTCAGTTTGAGTTCTCTTCATTTATCTAGTTTTACTGTGCTCAAATTGCTTCATTTACTTAAATGGATTAAGTTCACAGTACTCATTAGGATTAGTTTTTGAACTTAAATGGTTTGTTGCAATCGGTTTCCTCAAACGGTTTGAGTTACCTTAACTGTTTGTGTTTTACAGTGTAGATGTAATGATGTTACTATTATATAAACTGTATATAGTATCCCATCACCCTTAAATCCAACCTGTTCAGTAAACAATCGACAGTTTTCATATTTACCTATGGGGACCCCAATTTTAAGCACCACAGTGACACAAGTCCCCATGAGTCTGTGCATTCAGATGTAAGTCCCCACACGGTGGTGCAGTGGGTAGCACAATCGCCTCACAGCAAGAAGGTCGTTGGTTCGAGCCCCGACTGGGTCAGTTGGCATTTCTGTGTGGAGTTTGCATGTTCTCCCCATGTTTGTATGGGTTTTCTCTGGCTGCTCCGGTTTCCCCCACAGTCCCAGTGATGGGTTGCAGCTGGAAGGGCATCCGCTGCGTAAATTAAGAATAAGTTGACAGCTGGATAAGTTGGCAGTTTATTCTGCTGTGGCAACCCCAGATTTATATATATATATATACAGTATATATATATATATATATATATATATATATATATATATATATATATATATATATATATATATATATATATATATATATATATATATATATATATATATATATATATCCTGTAATTACAAAAACATAATTGTCATATTTGAGTCTCTTAAACAAAAATAATATTGAAATTTATTTGTTATGGATCATATAAAAGTCTTAAAGGGTTGTTTTGTCTCTCACTGTATGAAATACAAAGACTTAAATACATTTCTGACCCAAACAAGTCCTTGTTTTTTGTACAGTTTGATTGGATGATTCCTCTTGTTTATCTAAGTTTTTTGTAGTAATATTTGTTGCAGGCCCAGTTAAAGCTCTGTTGCTGACTGTGTTTCTGCTCTACAGGTTTGGAGAGGGACAAGTTTGACAACAAAACCGTGACGTTTGAGGAACACATTAAGGTGGAGCACAACATGTGGCATTATCTGTTCTTCATCGTGCTGGTTAAAGTCAAAGACTCCACTGAATTCACTGGGCCTGAGAGTTATGTGGCTGAAATGATCCGGGTAAGAAGTTTATAGCCAAGCTTTATGTGAATTTAAGTTCAATTCAGCATCCCACATGGAGACAGTTTTGTGCTGGTATCTCAAGAGTTTCAGAAAAACAGATATTGAACGTTTAAATTGAATATTTTGGGTGGATGGTTAAAAAATATGCAAGTAGTTTTATTCACAAATTTAATTAAGATTTTTTTTCAGCACATATATCTTATAGATAACAATAGATTGCTTATTTTTTATCAAAAGGGGAATACTAATATTTAACGTAAAATTGAATAAAAGTGACAGAAATGGATTATGCCACGAAAACAAAATGTTATGCTTTTTTAAAAGAAATTGTGTAAAACTATTTCTCAAAATTGACAAATGTATTCAGTTCAATTTATGTTTATTTGTATAGCGCTTTTCAGAATAATTATCATTCCAATTTTAAAAGATTATTTTATTGTTTAAGCATTTTTTTAATTTAATTTATATTACATTTATTTATTTTAATATACTTATTTTTATATATTTTATATATTTTATATATCAAAAGTTTGGGGTCAGTTCTTTATTTCATGCTTTTTTTAAAGGAAATTATTCTGTTCATCAAAGCAGCATTTATTAAATGTAAAAAAAATGGTTAAATTGTTAAATATTAATTAAAATTTTAAATAACTGCTTTCTTATTGTATGTAGTTTCAAATGAAATTATTACTCCTCTCATTATTGCTTTTATTACTATAATAATAATAACAATAATAATAATAAATATAGCTGCAAACAGCATTTAAAGAGCCAAGCAGTTCAGAGCCATGATGACCAAAGCAGTCCAGAGGCAGAATGAACAAAGCAGTCCAAAGGCAAAAGCAACAAGGTTAATAAGGAGCATCAGTTTGTAGTGTAGATTTAAAGTATGTTTTATTTAAAATATCAGATATCATCAAAACAATATCATCAAATACAAAAATACCATCAAAACAATTAACATATGAATGATTTATTGGTTTAGAACTTTTAAACAACAGGTGGCACAGTTAACATTTTGATGTGTTGTTGTCAGTGTTAGGTGACAACGAAGAACCTAAAGTTTATATGTGTTAATATATTTAAGCATTACAGCCTCAGATGCAGTTTGGCGTTGGACCAGCACGCTTGTCTGTGTCATAAAAAAATACATTTTGCCTATTTACGTGAACACCTGGTCATCATGGTCTGACGATGATCAGAGTCTAATTTGGTGATATTGCGTCAGTCGAGGAGGAGTTTACAAAAAAAAATTGTAATAATAATAATTAATACTAGAGTTATTTCTAAAGGATCTTGTGACTCTGAAGACTGGATTAATGAAGCTGAAAATTCATCATTAAAATCACTGAAATGTTTAAAAAAAAACGATAAACTACTTTTGAACAGTTATTTTGTAGTGCAATAACATTTCACAATTGTACAATGTGTACTGTATTTTTGATGAAATAAATGCAGCTTTAGTGAGCAGAAGAAGCTTATTTTAAAACATTTAAAAGTCCTACTATCCCAAACTTTTGACTGGTAGTGTATATCATGGGCACCACTGGCGGGGGAAAGTTAGGATGATTCTAATGGCCCACACCGTTTTTGTGCTCCCAGAGTTACTATTAGGGGGCCCAATCAACCACCCCTTCCCTGCTCTTCACTTTCATCCGCAACACTCCACCTCCCCCCACCCTTTTTTCACTTTTGTCTGGGACACCATACCCCATATATTATATATATAAAATTTATGTTACACTGAACACTGGAGGGAAATGCTTGGTTGCTAAAAAGTAGCTCTGCATCACAGGAAAAAATTCTAATAAAATTATAATTAAAATACTTTAAACAGTAATGAAGTATTTTAAAATTATTATAATATTTCACAATAATTCGGTTTTTATTGTCAGAATGCTGCCTCTGTGAATATAAATACATTAAAACGTTAAAAAACAGTGAGCAACTTTTGAACAAAAGTGCTTAATTTTACAATTGAAACCTTCTTACAAGTATGAAATAAAATAATAGCTGTCACATTTTCCAATTTATAGTAAATTGTTAAAAGTAGTCCATTTTAGATGGTAGAGCTTGCAATTGCCTCACAAGAATCAGAGGTCACCATGAGGTAATTCAAACCCTAGGGCTACAGTCACATGGCAAGTGAACATCAGCCAATGGCACGGCACAGCTTTGTATCAGTGGAAGAGTTTGTTTACCACAAAGGATTTTTTTGAACACTTGCATATGATAACTCTGTGATAACTGACAGTCTCATACACAAAGCGTTCCCATCAAACACCACATCAATACAGTGTTTGTGCGTGGGTTTTTACTCCCCCCTCTGCGGGCCTTCTCTTAGAAGCCATTTTATATCAGATTTCCAACAAATGCTGTATTTATGAGGACTAAAAGTTCCATGATTGTTGCACCAAAACCATGACACCTCTTAAAAACTTTCAACTTTTACTTGACTTTACATGCTTGGGGCAGAAATGCACTGACTTGACCCAAGAGCTTTAGTTTGCAGAGGGGGGAATGTGACCTACTTTTAAGCTTTACCTTTGGGAAAGTGCAGCACTTAAGGAATTTTTCAGCAGATTCCTCACAGTAAATCCCTGAAACGACCCCAAACCTTCTGCTTTGACTTATGTAATCACCACTTTGTGACCTTCGTTCTTTCCAGAGCGCTGGAGCTTCTGTTTGCCTTCAGACTGGAGTCTTAAGATGGACCGAAAGTGACTCGGAATGTGTTAATCTTTGAGAAAAGCTGTGACTGCACATGCACACACGCACGAACGCACACAGACATACACACACACACACACAGCTTCGGTTGGATGACCAGAGGAGCAGGAGTTCCCCTCATGATCGCTATATGTGTGTACGCCTTTGTGTGCATGCATTTTCTCATTGCACTGTGGTCTTTCTGCTCAGAAACACACACTTTTAATAACTATGGCGAATTGCTGAATGAATACCAGCTTAATAGGGTTATTAGGAGAAAAACATGCCTTTGAAAATGAGGCCACTTATGCTGTTCATTTAAACATCCTGTTTCATCTTTATTGCCTTTTTATAGGTCATCATATGCTTTGCTTAATGCAGTGGCGTGGAACTTTAATAGCATTTGATTTGACTTTTGAGTAATTTTAGGGAAAGCAAAGCGCTCAGGAAAGCCCCTTCTTGACAAGTGGTTGCTCTCTTGACGCAGATGGCGCGGCCGAGGGTTTTCTGACACACATTCTGATCTGGGTGGTGTCTGGTGGCCCACATCTTGACCCGTGTTGCATGTTGAGGGTATGCACACGTGGTCTAGTCAGAAATCACCTGACTTGGGATTAGGTGCCCTGAAAGGTCACCTGAAAAAATGAGAAGCTTTTGACCTGGCAGTGAAGGGTGAAGTCATTTGTAATGCATCAGTAGCTGACACAAGGTGACAAGGAGTCACTAGCAGAGCATGCTGGGTTGAAATCTTTGGCTGAGGAGTTAAAAAAAAATACTAAACACTTTTTAAAACTTTATTTTGTTGGTACCCTGTATACATTTGCGAACATCAGGGGTGTAGTGATACACTGAAGTCATGGTTTGGTACATACCTTGTTTTTGAGCTCAAGGTTCAGTATGGGTACGGTACAACAGGAATAAATAACAAATCTCCAATGCTTGCTTTTTCTGTTGATTTTAAATAAGCATTTATAAGCCCCTTTCACACATATAGGTCAACACATACAGGCAATTTTCCGGAAAGGGATCACGTGTGAACAGACTCTTTTTGAAAACACCAGTAAATTAGTTCCGGCAATTTTCTGGAAAGAGAAGGTGTAACATTACCGGTAATGCTTTAATTTGTAGGTCTCCTGGTTAGATGTTTGCCTGACAAATACACTAAATTACACTATTTCGTCAATTGGAATTATATGGCTCTATCTGCATTCTGAATGATTTTGAGATGTTGAGCTTCAAAGTTTTTGCATTCCATATAGCAAACAGTAGGTGTGTAACATTTGTTTTTTTAAATAAAAAGTCTTAAAATGTAATCAACTTATATAAAAAAGCATTCCATAATGTAAAAAAGTAGTCGTTTAATAAGAATATGTCAATAACTCAATTTTGACAAAAATGTCAGGTAGAACCTTATAATTCTAAGGTGACGATTTGACATTTTAGCCTTTGCTGCCAGAAAAAATACACTGATAAACTGGATCGGTGACAACCCCATCCTTGAAAGTGTGGCACAATATTAAAAGGGAAGTGATTTCATTAGAATTCCTTAGCTGTGTTATTCATATGTCCACTGAGGCTTTTCATCAAGTCTTGACTCATTACTTGGATTTTAATGATGTTTCTTCAAGCTGTATTTTGAGTTATAGTATATCATAACTGAATTTATGTACTTTATTTTACTATTATTTTATCTTTATATATTTAGTTTATTTACTTATTAATATTGCTATTATTTATTTATTACAATTATTTTATTTATGAATATATCGCATATAGCATTGTGTTGTTAAAATGGGCATTGTCTGTTGGTTTTGTTTCAATTTGTTTTGCTATTAATAGTTAAAATGTTAATAAAAAAAATAGGAATGCTGCTCTGTGTGACTGAAGAAGGAAAATTGCCAGAAAGAGAGGGCTCATTTTTAGACTGCGCTGTTTAGAAAAATAAAAGCCTTTAAGTATTTTTCCAGACACATTTAGCTGCTAGATGTTAGTCAGATAACATTTCTACATTCCTTCTTAATGTCAACTGTGTAAAAAATTATTGATGAAATGCTTATGATAAACCGCTGGTTTTTTATTGTTGCTTGACGCATGTGCACGTGAAGAAGTACTCCGTTGAGCGTCAGCACGCACGCATATTATGAACATCTCGACATGCGAAAGTGTTCCTCCATATGTTTATATCAAAGTTGTTCACAATACTTATTCATCTATAGAATTTGTAATGTAGTCAAATGTGTAAACATTTAGTTGCGGTTTGCGCTTCTGCCTTTGGACGTCTCTGAGACAAAGCAGCTGAAACCATTAACAAAAGCCCGGCCCTTTCTATGTTTACAAATACTGTACAAGCACAGCCATTAAGAGGTCATTTCTGGTTAATGATGGCAGAATGTATTGGTATTTTGGAATGGATTTGTGAATGGTCTTTTCCGGAAAAATTCCGGAACGTCCTTGTGAGTGTGAACAGTGCTTTTTCAAATTTAGCGGTAAAGTCGTTCCAGAAATTTTTCGCATGTTTACCAGTATCACAGTGTGAAAAGGGCTATAAGCATGTTTACCCATGGGGACTTCAGTTTTGGTCTCCACTGTGACACAAGTGTCCATGAGTCCGCTGCGTATTAAACTTTTAAAGGTTGAGCCCAACCCTCTCCTAACAACAGAAAAACAGTAATTGTGCATAAATTCTGTAACTTCTAAACTGAAATCTGTTTCATGAAAATGCTAGCACTGACTGGAGGTCCGTAACAGTGAGTGCAGCGGACAACAACTGTTCAATCTTGTGCGTTTGTGCAGAGAAAATGACTCGTTTGCTTTTCTATGTAAGTGTCGTTGACAGACCTGCATGATCATTTGAGTCTTCTTCAACACCTCACATATGTGTGGCGTTCATTACTGTCAGTTACATAGCAGTGGATCAATCAGAAAAACTGATATTTGGTGGGGGTGGGGCAAGAGTTGCTCACAAGCTTCTGCGTATCAAGTTGACATGACAACACCAACATGGTGGAACTATTTCTGACCACTGCATCTCATGGTTTCAGATGCAAAGATGCGTTCTTTGTGAATGGCTGCCATTTTTTTGCACTGCTTTGGTCTTTTTCCTATCTAACTCCAGTGTGATGCACATCTGGACTGACTGTATTAATTGTAAGATCATGTGAACCGAACTGTTAAGTTAACCCTGTACTGTTATGATTTATGACAAACACAGATACACTCCTAGCAAACATCTGATTGAATTGCAATAGAGTTTGGTGGGGTTTATATGGCAGGGTTTCTGCAGGTATTACCAAGTCAAATTTAAGACTTTTTAAGACTTTTGAAAGACCATTATTAATAAAATTGCACACTTATCCCATATAATCAAACACCAAGCATTTTTTTCTAACAGCCAGTGGCATTGATTTTTAATGGTCCCCTTATAAAAATTTATATTGTTATTTCTTAGCCACATATTTTAAATATTCTGTCAAAACAAGCAAACTCTGGTTGCATATATGGTTGCTTTAAAAAAATGAGTTAATGTAACTTTTGTTTAAGGTTTTATTGAGGTGTATTGTTGATGATTGGATACGTGTTGGCCTGGTCGGAAAATGAAGACCTGCAAATCAATATTTCTGTGAATTTAGGACTTTGTTAGGCCTTAAATTTAGTTTTTGAAATTTAGAGCATTTTAAGACTTTTTAAGACCTAGCGGATACCCAGATATGGGCAATTGTGAATGCAGCTATCCCACTAAATCAGACCAAACAAGTGCACCTAGACCTGCTTGAAGTAGTTGTATCATTACTCTCTCCAATGAGCACAGGAGTGGTTAGTTTGTGGCGAGAACATTAGCTGAACTCCAACTGACCTAACTGCAAAATATACCACACATTTTTGGACTAAACCAGCTGCTGTAGTCAGCTGCCCTGTGCATGAGGTCAAGTATTTGTTTGGTGTGCTTTAGCAACAGCTCCATGGCAGCCCGCAGACAAATTTCGTGCAATGCGCCTTTACCATTTGCCATGCATTGAAGGAATAGTTCACCCAAATATAAAAATTTCTCCATAATTTGCCCAGCGTCAAGTCATCGATAGTTGATATGACCTTATTTCTGTCAGATGAACACTGTCGGAGTAGTTTTACATTTTATTTTGTCTTTTCCATGCTGAGGCTTTTAGTTTGAAGTGCATACATCCGTCATAAAACTGCATTTGTTGCAGAAGCTCCAGGAATAGATGCTTGCTTACCGGTTTGTTTAACAGTAAAAAAACGTTGATGAACAAGAATACTAGTTGGCTTGGCTTTACTGTATAACTTTATACAGTATATTGCTCTTTTCCTTCGCCTTTGTCTCTAACTTATCAGGAGTCATCACAGCAAAATAAACCACCACCTATTCCAGCATATGATTTACGCAGCGAATGCTTTTCCAGCCGCAACTCCATAATGGAAAACACCCATACACTCTCATATTCACACACACACATTCACTACCGCCAATTTAGTTTACCCAATTCACCAATAGCGCATGTCTTTGGACTGTGGGGGAAACCGGAGCATCCAGAGGGATCCAATGCTAACAAGGGGAGAACATGCAAACTCCACACAGAAATTACAACTGACCCAGCTGGGACTTGAACCAGCGACTTTGCTGTGAGGCGACAGTACTAACCACTGAGCCACCTTGCCGCCCATGATTGGAGTTTACATTTTAAAAAGTAGAAATAGTTTTGATACAAAAACACATTGATTCACTCCTCTCTTTGTTTACATTTGGAAACGCGCGTTACTTCTGACCAGTTTAGGGCATACGTTCATTCACATGTCTGGCCAATGAGTGATGTGGATGTTGTGCCATGAAGTTTGTTTCAACTTCTTCAGACCAGAGCGATCAGTGTGGTGTGAAAAGAAACCAAAACCGCAGAAAAAAATGTTACAATGTTTCATTTGTTGTCCTTGGTCCATACAAAAGGAACCAAACCACAGGTATGATGAAAGCACCCTATAAGTAGCTTTGCAAGTACATGCAAGTCCCACATGAAAGCTGTTTACTATAGCTATAGCAAGATACAATCATGAATGAACATTAGAAGGTATGTTGAAAGAAGTCGTGCAGCTTACTCAAATGTCATTCTCATGTAATCGCTAAATCTGTGTTTTAACTGCTTGTAAACTATACGTCACATTACATTAAGTATAGCTCGAAGTTCTTCAGTAGTTAGCTAGAATTAAATCTAGTGGGGATTTAGCTGAATTGTTCTGCTAGTTCTGTGCCATATTCCATTTAGAGAAACCTGGTCAACCTTACTAATACTGTACAACAAAACCGGTTGATCAATTAAATTGTGATCTTTTATTTAGTAAAGATGAGGAAAGAGAATGATCTGGAGAATGGAATCAGGAAATAATGCAAGCCTCGAATGAAACCTGGAAACATGTTGGCCTTATTGAACTTCCGGGTTCCATTGTGCTCAATTCATTGTTTTCTTTTTTCTTTTCTTTTTTTTTTTTTTGATTTGTGGTTAACACAAGCTCAAGATACTTTCACATGGCCTAGTTCATGCCAATATTAAAATATGCTACTAATACATTCAATCTCAGGCCATCTTAGATTACTTTTAGCTAAATAGACTCATTGTTTCTCTTCATAAGACCTCAGGGTATTCATTTTGTTTTGCCTGCATATGTTTTTTTGACTCTCTAAGTTCTGGTAGCCACTGACTTGCATTTTATGAATTTTTAAGGACCACATTTCCAGCTAAAAATCTTCTTTAATGTCCTACTAAAGGAAAAAGACACCTGTACTCTGTAATGTAATAGGGTATATGCAGAGCTAATGTTTCTTCCCATACTGATACACGTCCGATGAACGGTTAATGTGACTTTTTCGAAGTTATACGGTTTCTTTTACAGCATCGATGCTGTAATGTAATTAAAATACAATCAGTTAAATAGACTTCAGCGTTCATTTAGTTGTTGAAGCGTAAAAGAGAGATAAATAAGCCATTCACACGCACGCACCTGTCAGGATCAGCAGACGAGCACAGTAATGCTATTGGAAATACTGGAGTAAAATAATATGAAATATTTTAAAGACATGGCCTGGAAAAATGTAATTTAATGCTGTGTTTCTAGTACATTCTGAGACCCACTTTATAACGTATATCATTTAGGCAGTGATCGTTGATTTTTAAAGAAAACAGACGTTAACCGCTCTGATTTTGTAGTGGCATTCAGTTCATCAGGAGCATCTGACCCAGGTTACTGTCAAATTAAAGGTCCTTCTGTGTCCTTCTGCATATACCCAATGTGCATTTATATAGTGCATTTACTGTATAGTGTATGACCATATACCAAAAACACTTAACAATCATGAAGGGGGTCTCTCCACACCACCATCAGTGTGCAGCATCCACTTGGACAGACAGGACAACGGCGCCAGTGGACTCACCACACACCAGCTATTGATTTGGAGAAACCTGGTATGATTAGGCGGCCATGATGGTTAAGGGCCTATGAAGGAAATTTGACCAGGACACCGGGATTACAGCCCTACTTTTTACAAGAAGTACCATATGATTTTTAATGTCCACAGAGAGTCAGGACCTGGGTTTAATGTCTCATCCACAAGACGGCGCTCACTGACACAGTATAGTGTCCCCTTCACTATACTGGGGCATTAGGACTCACACAGTACCCCCTGCTGGCTTCACTAACACCACTTACATCAGCAACCTAGTTTTCCCATGTGGTCTCCCATCCAGGTACTGACCAGGCTCAGCCCTGCTTAGGTTCAGTTAGTAACCGCTCTGCTGGGCTGCACATAAACTAACAGCAAATTTCAATGAAGTTGTTGAACTCTATATCTCTCTATCTATATACACTGTAAAAAAAATCATGCTGCCTAATTTTTTTAGTTGAATCAAATGAACTTTTCTAGTCATCTCAAATCAACATCAGTCAAATGTTAAACTTCGTATAACTAAAAATATTTAGTTGAAACCTGATTAACTGATTAAAATGAGTTGAAGTAACATAAAAACATTTGTTGTTATGACCTTTCGTTATATACTTTTTACAGTGTACTTTAACCGTGACACTTAATTGAATTTGACGTAATTCGTTTTTAGCCTGATTAAGACTAGGCTAAAATGCATACAAGTTTTTGTTTTGAAAAATAGTAATCTTCCATTGGCCTAAGTTTAATTTCGCTCATCTTTACTGAAGTTATCCTGTTGTTTTTCTTTCCCCTGTACTATGACAGTGATGCTAACTTCTAATTGATCTACAGAATTAACTCATGCACCCAGCCATCTGTTGCCTCACAGTTCTGAAATTACTGTTCAAAAACACTGATATCCACCAAGGCCATTGTCCTTAGTCAAATAATATGAAGCTCAATCAGAAAAGAGCTTGTCTGTTTGATCGTCTGCTTTCATTCAGGTAGTTGAGGTTAGACTCTGCTGCGTCTGCAGGTAGAACCCCAACATGAACTTGCTCTTTTCCCCTCAGCTTTTTTTCCCTGTAAACATTATTCACAGTCTGCTGGTGACGTTAGTTGTAATTGTGGATCTTTGAAACTCTCTGGTCTCGTACAAGACCTGATGCTGCTGCTGCTGCTGCTGCTTCAGACCACAGAGCATCCTCTCTAAGTGTGTGGGCTCTTGCGGTATTAGTAATGAAATTCACACTTCCCTCGTTTCCATTGAAGCAGCAAATACAGTTGAAATTGATGTGGCTTGCGCATTTGCGTATTTACTGGCAATGCTGTCAAGTGTAAACAAAGCTTAGGAAATGGAGGTTTTTGAGGGGGCACTTCGGACGCACGAACATACACAACACACCCAAACAAACACGCAACCAAAAAAAAGAGATAGTGTCTGTTCTTCTGACACTTTTACACTGTACCAGATAAAGCAGACGAGGGCTATTGAATATCTCTTATTGAAGGCATACACACAAAAAATGACTACTTATTTAAAGGTGCTGTATGTAAGTTTTTGACCCCTTTAAAGCATAAAAATACCAATATATATTTGCAGATATTTAAGAAACATGTCAAGTGAACGTTCTTGTTTATCTGAAAAGCAAAGCTGAAGACAGACATTTTGCTTTGAAAATGTGTCTATGTGTCTATGTTTCAGTGCCTTTAACCAACCCAATGCCAGTTTAGCCAATTATGGCCCGTTTCCACTGAGTGGTACAGTACGGTACGGTTCAGTTCGGTATGCTTATATGGCCGTTTCCACTGTCAAAAAGCGAACCGCACCGTACCACTTTGTCGGCACCCTTTCGAAAGGGTATCAAAAGGTGGAGCTACATGCGCAGCTGAACACTGATTGGTTACAGAGATACGTCACAATCTCGTGGAGCTAGCTAGAATGAAAACAAAGGATCCGCCATGTTTTTTAAATACACAGCCGAGACATTACATGGAAATGCTATATGCATATAATAACGAGCCATGGATGACCCGAGCTCAAACAAACCTTGTCGTTGTCTTGATGAACAGCCACAAAGCCAAGAAGAACAAAATCTGCCGTGTCCTGTTGTTGTTTTACGAGGCCGTCTAAAAGTGCGAGCGGTTTTCGCTTTCTCCAGGGAGCTCACGATCGCATCTATATTGAACGAACTTCTTGAGCTGATGATAATAACGTGTGTGTGATTATTGAAGTGTCTTTGACGTCCTTTCAGAAAAGAAAAGGACAAACGCGAGAGTGAAGCACGGAAAAAAAAATAGAGAAGCCCAACAAAACAAGGGAGCAAATTGTTTCAGCAACCTGAATCATGAACAAACTGCCACGTTTATCATCGAATCAAATAAAGATTAAATGTCTGCTGTGTGTAGTTTATCTGTAATTGATAACATATCAGAGACTGTAAGGGTCTGTATGTGTTCATATATGTTGCATTTATTTATTTATTTTATATAATTACAGACGTTACAGCAGGCTATTTCGCACTGTCATTAATCGGCAGTTATAATGAAATCATGTTCAAAGTAAAGTTAATAATAAACATTTATAATTAAGTATTTATTTGTTTAAAGCATCTGTTTTATTAGAAGTGCTTCTCATATGATTTGTGAACGACCCTTACAGCTTTACTGTAGCCATTTATTTGAGCGAGAATAACATCCACTGAAACTCTCTGTCGTACAGCACCCCCACCAAAAGGGTACCCTTGGTAGTGGAAACGCCTGATAAAGGTGACCAGTACCAACCCGTACTGTACTGTACCACACAGTGGAAATGAGCCTTTTGGAAAACAGCATGTTTCATTCATTCAGTGTGTTCGCAATTGAAATGTGACCTCCAGGGAACAGTAACAACCTCCAAAATGAGACGCAGATTCAGAGTTCCACATGAGGTTATTAATTAGCAAATAATATAAATGTTACGAACGTAAACATTAGGTGAGCAGGTTACATTGTAACCCTGTGTCCTAACAACACGCTACCTGACAATATACACAGTGATAAGCAATTTGGCTGTTTACACCAGAAAAAAAAACACGACAGAAATTTAACAGCTACTCAGAAGCACAGGACAGTGCACTTACTGCACTCCAGTTCAACATTATTAAACATTATTAAACTTGCATGCCAAATCACTGATATTTGTTGACTTGCACTTGCAGCTCTGAAGTTCAATTTCAAAAGGTTTATTTTATTTTCAAGATCTGAGGTGAACTATCTGCTGCTGCTTTCAGTGGTATGGCAATAAATGTCATGTAAAATGGCATTCAGACTCACATTATTAGCCTTTAACACTGAATAAAGCACATGAGGTGTACCTAAGGTGATCATTGTCAGTTTTCTGTTGTTCCACTGTGAGAAATAGAAGCCGCTTCTTAAATATACATTTCAGGTTTTTGATTAAGACAAAAAAAAACTCCTTTTAATATGGAAAACATTCCTTCTATCGCGTGCCGTTGCTTTTATTTAGAACACAGCTTAAATCAGCCTTAAGGCTCGATAGTCAGGCTTTCTCCTGTTGGTGTCATCAATCTGGCAACCTGCGCATGCGTGTGTTTTGAATCAGGTGTGCAATACCTAGTTTAACCACTGGGTGTCAAACTTACATACTGCACCTTTAAAATGAGTTGAAACAACATGATTCTTAAGTTGTTGTTTTTTTGTTGGGATAACTTAACTCTTTTATGTTCAATCCACATAAATTTGTAAATTTGGACAACTTGAAGGAATTGTGTGGAGCTCAGCATGTTTTTTTATTGTGTGGTTAACTTAAAAAAAAAATTGTCATTCCAAACTGTTTTTTTTTTTTTTTTTTTTTTTTTTTTTTTTGAGTGGAACAAGACAGATTTCCTTGTGATTAGAATAGTTTCATTTTTGAATGAACTGTCCATTTAGACTTTTTGATGTACATGTATAGAAATAGTTGTAGTTCTCATTTCTGTGGAAGCGAGACAGGAGGAAGTGAGTATTTGAGCGTAGGTCGTGATGCAGACGTGTCACGATATCCTCTTGATTTAGAGCCAGTATCAGAAAGGTGTTTTATTTCATTTTTAAATGTGCTGGTGAAATGGTATATGATAGTTTTACTTGACTTTTTCTGGAGTTATTAGGCATGGGTTTACTTCTGTTGATATTTGTTTTGGTCAGAATAACAATTGTTTTCTATTGTTGAGATTGACTTTTTAAATAAAAACACTGCTACAAATTACAGTTGCATTTTAAATCTGTTAGAAATTAGTTTTTAGTTTATAAAATAAAACAAAACATCATTTTGCTATAATTAGTAAAACAAAGCTGTATGTTTAGATACTACTTTTACCTATTTAAATACTGGAAAAAATGATTCATTAGATTTACAATTTTTTTTAACTAAGTGGTTGCAAACAATTTATATGGGCTGATTTTAAACAAACAAATTAAGTTGAACATTACTACATTGATTTAGTTTGTTTAAAATTCAGCCCATATAAATTGTTTGCAACCACTTAGATAAAAAATAGATTAAATCCAATAAATCATTTTTGTGTGCATAAACTTTAGTACTGTATATTTTACTAGCAGTTTTGTAATGTGAACACATAACTATTTATTTAAACAACTTTATCTTTTTACATTGATTAATATTCTAACACCATATGGATATCATTGCAGTATATTTTAAAACTGTGTTTTCCTCCAAATGCGAACTTGAAATAATCAGTATTGGTAAACTGTGAGTTAGTGCGTTAGTAAGATTTGGATTTGAGTTCGTGATGCAGAGCTCATAGTTTGACGGACTTGAGTGGAGCTGAAACAGATCTGACTAGAGATAACAGTCAGTGTGTGTGTGTGATGACGAAAGTGGCTGACAGCTGGGCAGAAGTAAACACAAACCTCAACATCTGTGGCAGGCGGAAGTGACTGCACACGCACTCCTCTCTTCTTCTCAGAATGACTGAGAGCATTACCTGTGATTTTCCCCTGCGTCTGTGTGTGTCTGAGATTTCAGAGACAAGGGGACTTCTGTGCACCTGCAGCCTGGACGCAGGTCCCTCTTTCTGTCACACACATAGAATGGGTAAAATTAAATATGCACAAAAGTTTTTTCTGTTTTTTTTCCCCCACAAAATTTAGATTTAACTTTATACAGATGCATAAAGGAAAGAGTTTATTTTTAGATGCTCAAACTAGTCATTGTTTCCTATGAAGGCCTAGTACTGCTGTAAAGCAACAATATATGCAGTTGTGCCTTTATTTCTTAATTAATTTCACACAATTGTAATTTCATGTTTGATTTGATTCATTCATTCATTTTTTTTTGGTTTAGTCCCTTTATTTATCATTGGTCACCACAGCGAAATGAACCGCCAACTTATTCAGCAAATGTTTTACGCAGCGGATGCCCTTCCAGCTGCAACCCAGCACTGGGAAACATCCATACACACTCATTCTCACACATACACTATGGACAATTTGGCTTACCCAATTCATCTATACCACATGTTTTTGGGCTTGTGGGGGAAACTGGAGCACCCTGAGGAAACCCACACGAACACAGGGAGAACATGCAAACTCCACGCAGAAATGCCAACTGACCCAGACGGGACTCAAACCAGCGACCTTCTTGCTGTGAGGCGATTGTGTTACCCACTGTGCCACCGTGACTCCTAGTTGAACATAATTGAGACTTTTTTTGTGTGTGTGGCCTAATATGTGATTTTTGGTCTAGTCAGTGATGTTAATAGGAGGCGGGACTATCTATTTAATGACCAATGGCAAAGAAGGAACTGCTAGAGATACCTTTTCAAAAATTGTTCAGCAGGATAGCGCTCCTTCTCTTACTTTAGTCTCCGCATCAAAGTTCCTGAAAGCTTAGAAGATCAAGTTACTCCAGGATTGGCCAGTCCAGTCACCTGACATGAAAATTATTGAGCATGTCTGGGGTAAGATGGAGGCATTGAAGATGAATCCAAAGACTCTTGATGAACTCTGGGAGTCCTGCAAGAGCGCTTTCTTTGCCATTCCAGATGACTTTATTAAGTTATTTGAGTCATTGCAGAGATGTATGGATACAGTACTCCAAGCTCATGGGAGTCATACACAATATTCATTCCTTTTCCACTGCACCATGACTTTATATTCAATTCAATTCATCTTTATTTCTATAGCGCTTTTCAAGGCAGCTTCACATAGAAGATTATAGTGAATTTATATGTTATATATATTCTATACTGTACATTATTTCTGTTAAGTGACAAGACTTTTATCTAAGCAAAGTCAGGCCTTACTGTCCTAATTAAATAATTACAAATTAAGGCATAATCATATTTTATTTAGGTAAAATTAGCATAATCTAGAGGCCTTTGCCTTTCATATAAGCCACTTCTGATACCAAATGATCAACTAGAAGTCAAGTTTTTATTTGTTGTTCCTAAAACTTGGAAAGAAAATGTTGCTGTGAGGCAACAGTGCTAACCACTGAGCCACCGTGCCTCCCCAATTTCTAAATTGTGTCTTCCAAATAGGTATGCAAGGAAATTTGTGACTTGACCAAACTTTTAGTGGCTGGACTATCAGCTTAACTGATCAATGACAGACAGGAAGTCAGTCAAAATAGTCTTACTGTAGCTAGATGCACTTATTGCTTTAGCTGCGCGCTAGAAAAATGTCAGGTATTCCAAGCAGTCTTTCTAGGAACACGAGCACAGAGAAACTGCATGCATAGTACTCAGAAAAAACAAACAATGCAAACTTGTTTAAATAGTTTTAGATGTCATTAAACATGTCACTCATAAATGACAAATGAGCTTCCTTAAAGCTAAGAAGACATGTTCTAATCTGCACTCGTCTGACTGCAAACCCTGATGTGTCTGTGTTTGTGTCTTCGTGTGCAAGTAGTCCGGCTTTGAGGAGAAAAGGAAGTGCATGTCCAAGAGTCAAGTGTCCTTTGGCCAATTTTCCAGCTTTCTTTAGCATGACTATCACTTTCCCCCTTCTGCTAGATCCTTCTCATCCTTTTTAGGATCTGCGTCTGACCGTTCCCTCCAGCCAGAAGTCAGATGTTCTGCAATCTCTTTTGGCTGGAGCTGGTGGACTTGTCGTAAAACTATAAAACATGTTGAGATACTGTGGAAAAAGGACATGGCTTGTTTTATTAAGATCTTGTACTATTCAGTCTATTAAAAGCACTGAAAAGTCAAAAATAGAGTAACATTTTTATTGCCTGCGCAAAACTCTCAGTATACTCAATGTTTAAACAGTACGTGGGAGGTTGCCAGGGCGTTATCAGTTGTAATTCTTAATGTATTCCAATTCATGTGCATCAGAATGTAGTCAGGTTGTTGCTATGCTGTTGACAAGTAATTCTAAATAGTTCTTAGTTGTTATACTGTTATTATGGGCAGGGGCGCCGCTGGCCAGCAGTGGTATAAAGTAACAAGTAACAAATACTCATACTACTGTAATTGACTAGTTTCTCTCAGAAATTTACTAAGTAGTTTTAAAACGTGTACTTTTACATTTATAGTGCAGTATCAGTACTTTTACTCCACTACTTTCTTTCAACCTGCAGTCCCTACTTTATTTTTTCCTCTCTATGGGGATTAGAAAAATCAGTCCTGCGATTCCTGTCCAATCAAATAAATCGCATCATAATGAACTACCTCAAGACATGGGCGATTTTTAATTGCAGCAAACTGTTTGGAAGCATTAAATGTGTCCAAGAAGATGTTCAAAATCTTTACACACATCGACCCAGAGACTGTTTAGATGAATGTCACTGATGAGAAGTGAGAAGATGATGGATGTTAACTGTATGATGAACAAAATAAACTTAAACACCCAGCAGGCACAAGATGTCAACATGACGTCAGATTGATGTTGTACCTCAATGTCGTGGGGATGTTGCATTTTGTTTGAAGTCAACTTCAGGCCAACATCAATGTCCAATGTCCAACCTAAAATCAACCAAATATCAACGTCTAATGATGTTCAGCTTGACGTTGTGTGGACGTTACCACTATGATGTCTATCAGACATTGGATTTTGTTTGCCATACCTGGCGAATAAATGTCAATATTTGACGTCAATATGACGTTGGTTTAGGAAGTTAGCTCGACGTTGGATTTTTCTCACTTTTTAACACAACCTAAAATCAACCAAAAATCAACGTCCTTTGACGTTGTTATTGGACATCAAAATAACGTTGCCCTTAGATGCTAGCTAGACATTGATTTTTTGTTCACCTGACACCCTGACCTAAATCTAACCTAATATTAACATCTTATGATGTTGTGTGCCTGCTGGCCAATAACTAAATGCACTACAGAATCTTACGTTTACACACATCCACAAATGACATGTAAAAGCATCAGCTTTTCACAGTGTAATACTCACTACTCTTGTGTACTTTTAAAAGGTCTACTTTTTACTCATACTTTGAGTAATATTTAAAACAGATCATTTTACTCTACTTACACTACATTTTGGGGCGAGTAATGGTTCTTTTTCTTAATTATGATTTTTCAGTAGTCTTTCCACCCCTGCTGGCCAGTACAGGCCCTATAACAGGGCCCAATTGAGATTGAAATTGAGATTGGTGGGCCCCTAATAGAAACTCTGGGGGCCCCAAAACTGTGTGGGCCCTTAGAAACGTCCTAATTTTGTTGCTATGCCATTGCTAAATTATTCCAAATAGTTGTAGCTACACTGAAAAAAGTGTTGCATGTAAAACTGGTGCAAACAATTTATTTGTGTTGAATTTAATCAAACCAATTAAATTTCATAATGTTCAACTTAATTTGTTTGTTTAAATTCAGCCCAAATAAATTGTTTACAACCACTCAACATAAAAAAATTTAGGAAATCCAAGGAATCATCTTTGAATAATTTTCTTTCAGTGTGTGTGGGTTTTATGGTAGAACTGTATCTAGGGTGTTGCTATGTAGCTTTTAAGGTGCCCCAAATTGTTGTAAGTTGCTGGGCTGTTACTACAGTAGGTTGTCTGGGTGATATCTGCTGTGTTGCTATACAAGTGTTTTAGTGACTAAGTGGTGTCTACAGTGTTGAAAATCAATTCAAATATTCTATAACTACTAAACATTGTTTTCAGTAATTTACATAAAACTCAAATAAAAAATAAATAGATGAAAACTAAGAAATTTTGCATTGGCAAATTTAAAAATAGAAGCTGTTAAACTCAAAATAAGTTATGTATAACTTAACTTAAAATAAGCTCTTTTTCTTGCCCTTGTGAGGAGCCTGTTTTCTTCATCTGAGTTTATAAATAAATATACCCTTGTTTGATATCCAAAAAAGATTCAGACCTGTTTCATCTTGCGGTCAGACAGTGTTTTAGTGTTCTCCTTGATCAAATTAGTGTGTGTAATGTTGAAGATGTCATTGGCGAGGGTGGAAGATTCCCGCTTGTTAAGTAAAGTTATGCCCATCCATATTTGGAAGCTGTTATCTGAGGGTGAGGCTCGTGTGACTTTGATACTGCATTTCCTTTGCTGTAATCGTATTACACATGGGGAGTTTTGCCTGATGTAAGCTCACACTTTCTTCTGAACGGATGGATAGAGAGGGAAGGAGAGGTGGAGGAGGATATGACTTCAGCTCCACCACTGCTATTAGCCAATGTCTGCTTTCAGAAGCACTTAATGCTGTGTGGATGTTTAGTGTGTGTGTTGGAAACGAAAACACAGAGTAATTAAAGAAATCATTCAACAGACACTGTAATATGCTTCACATAGCTTCTAGTAGACTTGAATTTAATTTGAATTAATTAAAACAATTAATCAACAACATTTTTAAGCATCAAATCTGTAATGGAATTTGTATTTTTGTACAATAAAATCTCCTTTTTTCTGTGCAAAAAAATTAAATCATAAACTTTTACTATGATTTACAAAAGCCACTCACTAGAAAGTTAACATCCACAATATGGATTTGCTGTCACTTTTAATATTTATGTGTATTCTTTTTAAATGTATTTATTCTGACCTTTACTTTTAAATGTATATAACAATATATAAAAAATACAGGTCAGAATAATAAAAATAATGAATGCATTATTTTCATTTTTACACCAATATATCTAATACAATGAGTGTCGATGGAGAATTATTTACATTTACATTTAGTCATTTAGCAGACGCTTTTATCCAAAGCGCATTACAAATGAGGACAAGGAAGCAATTTACACAACTATAAGAGCAGCAGTGAACAAGTGCTATAGACAAGTTTCAGGTGTGTAAAGTCTAAGAAGCAAAGCATTAGAAAAAATTAAAAAAATGTTTTTTGTTTTTGAGAGAGAGTACAGTTAGTGGTATAGCCTGAGAGGCAGTTACAGATTAGGGAGGAAAGTGGAGACTAAATAGTTGAGTTTTTAGTCGTTTCTTGAAGACAGCAAGTGACTCTGCTGTTCTGATGTATTTCACCCATATTTTGATCCTTTAATTCCTCAGAACTTATTAGAGAAATTATATCAGGCCAATTTCTTGCTTTCACGAAATATAAAATCATATCAAATGTACTTATGTTCAATTTATTTAATGTTGACACTAAAATGGGACAGTTCAGCTTACATTGGATAAATATCAGTGTTGTTTTTTTTTTATTTATTATTTATTTTTTTTATCTTTCATATTTATGAACAGATTAGCTATTTAACTAACAAACAAAATGTCCAAATACTCAACATTAATACATTTAGAAAATACACTACTTGTTGGGCTTGCTAAGATTTGTTAATATTTCTGAAAGGTGTCTCTTATGTTCACAATGTGTGTGTTAATATGATCCAAAAAATGCAGAAATTAAGCAAAATATAAAACGATTTTTGTTTTATTGAAATACATATTCACTAACTTTTTATTTAATCATTACTCCAGTCCTGAGTGTCACATGATCCCTCAGAAATCATTCCAACATGATGATCAGTTGCTTTTTATCACTGTTGAAAATACACACTAAAAAAATGCTTTTCTTTCTTGGATTTGTTTGTCTTATTTCTAGTCCAAACATTTAAAAATTCTTAAATCAAGAAGCATTTTCTTCATTGTTTTAGTAAAGAATATGGCACGTTTAAGTGAGTTTTTTTTTAAAACAAGCAAAAGAATCTGCCAATGGGGTAAGCAAAATACTCCTATGTCAAAAGGAAAAACAATATTATTTTGCTTATCCCATTGACAGCATATTTAGCTTGTTTTAAAGATAAACTCACTTAATTTTCCATATTATTTTTTAAAACAAGACAATAGTTTTTTGTTTGTCTGGGAAATGCTTCTTGATTTACAAATTTTAAGATATTTTGGACTAGAAATGAGACAACAAATAGAAATAAGGAAAACTGTTTTTTTTTTTTCTTCTTTGTTTGTTTGCAGTGCACCTACAGTTTTTAATACATTTGTGGAAACCATGACTTTTGTTTAGGATCATTTGATGTTCATAAAGTTGAATAACAGCATCTATTTGATAAAGAACATTATAAAATGGTCAAATGAATCCCTCCACACTCAAAACAGTGGACTGTAAAAAACAATTAGTTGACTTTACTTTAAAAAGAGAGTAAACTTGTTGCCTTATAATTATTAAGTAAATAAATTATGCACATACAGTTGAAGTCAGAATTATTAGCCCCCCCTGTTTATTTTTTCCCTAATTTCTGTTTAACAGAGATTTTTTTCAGCACATTTCTAAACATAATAGTTTTAATAACTCATTTCTGATAACTGATTTATTTTATCTTTGCCTTGATGATATTATATATTAGATAATATTTGTCTAGATATTTTTCAAGACACTTTTATACAGCTTAAAGTGACATTTAAAGGTTTAACTAGGTTAATTAGGTTATAGGCAGGTTAGGGTAATTAGGCAAGTTAATGTATAATGATGGTTTGTTCTGTAGACTATCGAAAAAATATAGCTTAAAGGGGCTAATAATTTTGACCATAAAATGTTTTTAAAAAAATAAAAAAACTGTGTTTATTCTAGCCGAAATAAAACAAATAAGACTTACTCCAGAAGAAAAAATATTATCAGACATACTGTGAAAGTTTCCTTGCTCTGTTAAACATCATTTGGGAAACTTTTTTTTTAATCAAAGGGGGGCTAATAATTCTGATTTCAACTGTAATTATAAAAGTTAAGTAAAGTCGATGTGTTTACTGACTTTTTTAAAAGATTATCAACTTGTGAGCAACAAGTATTAAAGGTGAATATTGTGCAAAAGAGGTATTTAAGGTTTAATCAAGCAGCGCAACATGACTGTGGTACATTTATAGGAAACATCATTTTCATTATTGAGTTCTTGTAAGATGGAGTTTAGATAAAGTGTCAGGTTCATAAGAGTGAAGAGTGTTTCTACAGCTGAACATAAAACAATTACGTTGTCCCTTCAAAAATCTCAGGAATTGGGTTGTTTCAACTCATTTTAAATAAGTAGTTTGAGCAAACAACAAATATCATTTGTGTGTGTGTGTGTGTGTGTGTGTGTGTGTGTGTGTGTGTGTGTGTGTGTGTGTGTAATCAGTTTTATAATATGTTTGCAAGTGTTTTGCTATTCTCAAATAATGTCTAACCAAAAACATTACAATATCTGATATTCCAACAGGAGCACAATCTGGACTGGTTTCCTCGAATGCGCGCCATGTCTCTGGTAAGCAGCGATGCAGAGGGCGAACAGAACGAGATCAGGAATCTGCAAGAGAAGCTGGAGTCCACCATGAAACTGATCTCCAACCTGTCAAGCCAACTCACAGAACTGAAAGAACAGGTGAGAGAAAACCGGTTCTTTAAGTCCTGACCCAAAAAATCTCTGTTGAAATGGACTCGGGTGTGAATCAAACCAGGCCTTCCACATACTCGACAGGCCTCAATTAGAGCAAAGGCCAACTGACTCATTTCTGTTCTGTCTTTCTCTTTCTGCCTTCAGCTCGTGGTATTTCGAATGATCTTTCACCTGCGTCACGAGGCCAAGTGTTGTTTCGCTTTTATTCAGCCGTGCCGTCGTCCAGATGAGCTTCTGTGAAGTCGAGCGCTTGTTTGTTTCCACAGATAAACAGCGTATAACACTCGCTGCAGATGAATATGATAAAGTGGGTCATCGAGTTAGACGCGTGTATTTTGATCGGGTGGAAATCTGCATAACGGGATCTGCTGTTGATTTCTTGTAAATGGAGTGGAATGAACAGCAGCTTGAGGTGTACAGCCACATTAAATGGGAAGTGTCTAAAGGGAAGTTTTTTTTCTTCGTATTTTTGTACTCCAGACAGGGGGGGAAAGGTCACCCCTTGGCTAAAACTTTCACTGTTTATTGTGCATCTTTGCGGCGGTTTACACACTCCAGATTGGCTTTTCGTTTACTTTAAATGCTGATTATATAAGAATGATCAACCTCGTCATACTCCAGGTCCAAAAATATTTTTCCAAGTTGTAAATAATGAGCAGGAAAATATTATTTATGTGTCATGAACCATTTGTGAAACTGACTTTTGAAGAGAATCTTAAACCTTGGTTTTTCCTATACTGTTGTGCAGAAAATATATGAAAATGAGGTGTATTTTCAGCAAGCCACCTTGTTTATATATTATAACAGGTTTGTATTTTGATGCAAAAAGCATTAATAAAGCCATCAGAAATAAAAAAAAATAGTATTTTTAACTAAATAAAATTAAATCATAAATAAAAATAATATAATAATAATAATAATAATAATAATATATTATATACAGAGCTCAGCATAACTGATTACACCCCGTTTTGAAAATGAATATTTTTATCCATTTCTCAGTCAACATAGGCAATGTATTTTGGTGTATTTAAACAAAACAGATTTATTAAACAGATATATTTATTACAATAATATTTTAGTCATCAAACATTTAGAAATTGAAAGATAATAAAATGAAATTCAAGAAAATTATTGCAAAAATAAATTACAACCTACAAAATTTCAACTAAATTCAATTCAATAAAACAATTTTTTTTTTTTTTTTTTTTTTGCTTCTCTTGATTTTTCCTCTTTTTTAAATTTATATTTAATATATTTTTCTAACATTTGTGTGTACTAGTTTTTGGACTGTTATTGTAAGTTATTTGCTCAGGGTCCAAAAATATTAAGTTGTTAATAATGATCATTGGAGTAGGAAAATACTATTTACGTGTCATGATTAAGTGATTGTAATCATTTTTGAAATTGACTTTCGAAGAGAATCTTACACCCTTTTTTCAGTAGTTGTGCAGAAAATGAGATGTATTTTCAGTACGCCATCTTGTTAAAATATTAGAACAGGATTTTGTTTTGATGGAAAAAATAGTTAATGAAGCCATCAGAAAATAATAAGTATTTTTAACTAAATGAAGTGAAATCATAAATAATAATACTATAATATAATATAAGTGTTGGCAGTTTAAATGCAGCAGTTTAGCTTTTCATTTGCTTATGTTCAGGGTCCAAAAATCTTTGTAAAAGTTGTTAATAATGATTGTTGAAGTAGGAAATTATTATTTACGTTTTATGATTAAGTCGTTGTAATCATTCGTGAAATTGACTTTCTTTAATACTTTTTCAATACTGTTGTGGAGAAAATCTATGAAAATGAGGTGTATATTTAGTACACCATCTTTATTATAATATTATAACATTGTTTGTATTTTGATGGGAAAGGTGTAAATGAAGCCATAATCATAAATCCAAATTTCTAGTATTCTAAACTAATAAAACAAAGTCATGATTGACAGACAGCTGTCCTGGTTCCAGAGGGAAAATTTATATGATAATAAATGTATAAATTATAACATTCTTAGCGCTACTTAACTTAATATGTATAAAAAAAATAATAATTTCTAATGCTTTGCTTCTTAGACTTTACACACCTGAAACTTGTCTATAGCACTTGTTCACTGCTGCTCTTATATTTGTGTAAATTGATTCCTTGTCCTCATTTGTAAGTCACTTTGGATAAAAGCGTCTGCTAAATGACTAAATGTAAATGTAAATTTAATAATACTAATCAAATAACGAAGATATTTTCTATATTTCTTGATAGAAAAACCTCTTCGTTTATATATAATATTTATATACTCTCAAAGGTGAGATGTCCCATTTTGTCTGCACCAAATTTAAATTTACAATTGTGCTTTTTATTTACGTGGAAATCATATTAAATATGTCCCCTTTAATATAACTTTGGTGAAAAATGCCAACATATAGGTGAAATAAAGCTCCAGAATCATTCAGCACAACAAAAATACAAAAATAAAACAACACACTTATTGACATGTTTATTTAAAAAAAAAAAAAAGTGCTGCAAATTTGATTCTATTTTAAATGGTAAACAATTTTTGCTGAAAGATTGGTAAAGTATGGCAGTTTAAAATAAAAAGAAAAACAATTACAATGAATTAATATTTTGGGGCTTTTTTGACATATAAAAGTGTATCATTTTAAAATATATTAACTTTTATTGTTATACTAAATTACCTTTAAAAAGTTTTTTAAAAATGCTTGATGTTTATTATTTAGCATAAACATTAAATGAACAAATTCTGGTGTGCAAAAGAAATACAGGCGTATCTAATATCTAAATGTTGTCACTTCTCAAGATTGTTTTGTTTTGATCCTGTGATCAATTTGAGCCAAAGCACAAGTGCGGCCATGTGACCCTCTTCACATGTGACCCGCCTGGGGTCTCTTTCCCAAATATGTCAGGATTTATTTTTAAAATCGTGTTTTTGCCTCAACATGGACCAGATCTCGTGGGATGCTTCAGCTCAGAGCGTCACCTATTGTGATATTATTATTATGATATTATTCTTATTATTTTCCCCAGCTGACGCGTCCGCATACAGTATGTAGGAGGAGTGAACAATGTTATCTTTCTATAGCTGTGTGTTTGTTTGCTGTGGATGGTAGTGTTAATACACACTGTGAGTGTGAGTGTTTCTGACTTTCGTCTACAGCTGTTGAGTCACAGTAGGGGATTTCACTTCAGACACACTCAATTCACTGGAACTGACTGTGTACGTGAGCATGAGTGTTTTTGTGTGTGTGTGTGTGTGTGTGTGTGTGTGTGTGTGTGTGGATTGGTTACACAACCCTGCATGACATTGCTCCAGTTGCTCCATTTTATATTCCCAGAAGCTTTTTTATGAGACGACACACACACACACACAAACACAAACAATGCTGTGTTATGAGGTCATAACTAAGGCAACATCAATGGTTACACAGAACGCATCAGTGCAGGAAAGGAATGCATGTGTGTGTGTATGTGTGTGTCGTATAAAGATTGAACTATGTATATACTATACTATACAGTTTTGCATCTGGATTGACTTGAATAACAAAAGTATTAGCTGTAGACTCAAACATTAAGCCTTACTCAAGTATTAAATTGTATGGTAACACTTTATTTTGATGGTCCACTTAAGTATTAGTAAACTGTCTGCTTAATAACTGTTGATACTGCTCCTTCAACAGACATTTAACTCGCCATAAGAAACTTAGCAAGGACATGTCAACTTACACTAACCCTAACCCCAACCTAACAGTCTTCTTATAATCTAATGAGAATTTGTGGGCATGCAGATGCAATGTAACTTAAATTCAACTAATGGCCCATCAAAATAGTGTGATCAACTGTAGTTGTAAATACTTATGGAAGAGAGACCTATACTTACATAAACTTACCAACTTCACAAATACATTTGTCTTTTCCATTTATTGTCATATTTGAATCAATATACAGTATTCAACATTTGAAGTGGTTCATCACCCTTTATCAAAGTCCTTTTAAAACGATTGAACACCCGTTCTTGATCTAGAACAATCCTGAAGAAGGTTTTTTGATCTACTTTGAATGTTGACTACTGTATATTCTGATTTACAATAGTGTATCGGATGAAGATGCTTTATTTTTGGATCCTGGATGTACGCTATGGAATTTGTATTTATTTATCAAATAAATGTAAAAAAAAGTACAAGTTTTACATTTTGGTACTGATACAATCAATGACTGGATATCAGTACATACATTTTTACAGGTTTTACAAATATATTCTGATTCAATTTATTTATATGAATGAATGAATAGCTGAATGGCCGGAAAAAAATGTATTATTGCTTTTCTCCTCTTAGGAAGTGGCAAAAAGGGGATTTGAAATGGTTTTACAAATATTCAGAAAGCCACACGCACACATTAAAGGTTTACAAGGTTTTTTAAAGGACTATAGTTTCAGAATTTTTAGGAAAAATAAATGGTTTAAGTATGAGGAACATTTTTAAAACCCTAAACTAATGAGCCTTTTTACACCGTCAAGAAGATTTTGTGGAGTGGAAAGTTTCCAGGAAATTTTTAGGCTGTTCGTGGAACCATCAATGCCAATAAAGAACTATTATTTTTCCACACGCGCACACACGCACACACACACACACTGTAACTATCTTTATGGGGACTCCCCATAGACGTAATGATTTTTATACTACACAGACTGTATATTCTATCCCCCTACCCCTAAACTTAACTCTCGCAGGAAACAATCTGCATTTCTAACTTGTTTAAAATAGACCCTTTTCACATTTCTGTGTTTCTCAGCAGTGGACATCGTCATAGTTGGGTAAACTTAGAGTGCAGTGAATGGGAGAAAATGACAAATCGTTTTTTTACAATCCTATTTGCTGAAATAAAAGAGAAACGCCATGATGGTGTTATCAAGACTTTCAGAAAAAGGAAAAAAATAGGGTGAGACTGATGATGGCATGCCCCATGATGCCCCATAGATGCTGCATTAAGCCTCATTCACACTACAGTAGCAGCGACTTTGTAGCTGCCTGTCACTCTGGGTGGCGGCCTGCTTCAAACACAGGTCTGCGAAGGTAAAGACAGCACGAATACAACCGGCCTCTGAGCAAGCTGAGAGAGGATCAAGTGAGCTCTACTGGTGCTCCTATTAGCTGTCGCTCAAGAAAGTCACTCTTCATTTGCATAAAGTTAAAGAATTCTTAACTTTGTCACGTCGCTCGACATGCCCACCTGGTTGCCATCAGTCGCTGTCACCAGAAGTCGCTCTCTCTCTCCATTGAAATGAACGGTTGCTCGTAGTGTGAATGAGGCATTAGAAACACCTCGCATAAGCAGTAATTATTAGTTTTTTGTAATTAGATGATATAATACATACATAAATGCATATAAATGTTCATATGTTTTTTTTCAAAATATAAAAATCTTTCAAGGATTTAAGAGTATGATGACCGTTAAACGCATCATAACAGTCTTGTGAAAAGGATCAATAGTTCATTCTGTGTGATTTAAGAGCTGTTTTCCTCATGGGGACCAAAAAAAAATGTCTCCAAAAGAAAAAAAATGGACTGGTATTGCTATACTTGTGGGTATATTTGGTTCCCATAATGTAATGAATACAAGGTACATGAAGACACACACACACACACATAAGCATTTTTTTAAGACAAGATTTTTTTTGTTTTCAGAAAAAATGTTTTCAAGTCAAGTTTTATTAAATATAAAATTAAGTATAAATATGAAATTTATTAAATATAAATTAAGTGTTTTTCTCCTTGTTTTTGCTTTGAAATAAGATTTTTTGCTCATCTGCAATTTTGACTTATTATTTCTGATAACAATATTTTTCACTTTCTAGAAAATTATTCTTGATTTAAGAATTTCTAAATATGTTTGTGCCACTAGCCCAGTGGTTGATGCGTTGACACATAGCACTGAGGTGCTCGCGGCACCCCGAGTCTGATTTCCTGCACGAGGTCCTTTGCCGATTTAACTCTGATTTGGTGACGATGTCTTTGGGTGTCACTATTCAAAATTAAAGTGCAGCTTTTCGCTTATAATGTCTTAATGCTGATCATCATAAATTAAAATAAGGACGCATGACAGCTGAGTGGGACTGGAGACTCACATGTGACTTGTTTGAGCTAATTTGGTTCGTTTAGAAACTGCAGTGTGAAGAACAAAACTAAACATTGTAACAATTTGAATCCCTGTTTCGAAACAAAACAATTGGTCTACAAGTAAGAAAGCACCTCAGATCTCCACTGTCCTATCAATAAAGGTGAAAACCCTTAACAAAAATTATTATGAAAAAGAATTTGTAGATATTTGAACTAGAAACAAGGCAAAAGCATGTGCACACACACACACACACACACACACACACACACATACACACACACACACACACTTTAATATATATACAGTATGCTCACAATAAGTCTTGTGTTTGCTGTGACAGATGACGGAGCAGAGGAAACAGAAGCAGAGGATCGGCTTACTGGGACACCCTCAACACATGAACGTGAACCCGCAGCAGCCCGCCTGAACTCCATCCCATCCCCGCAACAACCCTCTCTCAGTATGTGCCAAAACAAGACTCTCTCGCCCCCTTCACATCCATCACAGTGCCAAACGAGAGCAAGTGAATGTGCACGAATGACGGAGCCTCACTAAACACTGCTCAGACACTCATGGTTTTGTATTGACCCATAGCAGTCAGTATTTGATGTCTTATTTTTGTATTTTGTGCAATATTAACACTTTAATATGCAACTACATCTGTACATTATGTCTTAAAGGGAAGATTGTTTCTTTTGCTTCACGGTAAACACATTAGAGGTCAGGAATATACAGTCTGTGTATATGTATATTGGGGAAAATTAGGCCTTTTTCATATTTAAGCACATTAATTTATATTGACGTATATATAAAAATGAAATGCTTGGAGGAGATTATGCGTACGCTGCCAACTTTAGAGTTCTTTAATGGTCATGAATAAAATCAGGTTCTGTTTGGTACTTAGGCGCGCTTTATTATGGCTTTTCATTTTTCCGCTGTCTGAATTATGACCTTTAGAGTCATATACTGAGTAATAATAGATGAGCTGTTTAGAGACGGTAAGGTTTTTGTCTTCAAATTAATGCACAAAAATATCATTCCTGTTATGATAGAGCCATGTTGATTGATCGTGCCTGTTGTATGTTCCTGCAGGGGGAATATTCGCTGACAAAAGCAATCTTTGTCCAGTCGTTTTTCTAGAGAGTTTCATCTTTTAGCTGAGCAAAGCAGGTCACTTTCTCAATGCTAGCAAGGTTTCTGCTTTTCTTTTCTTTTTTCTTCCTTTCTTTTCTTGTAATACATGTATATATGTTTGCAAATCTTAGCTTTTATATAGAAATATGTACTGTTTCATAGCATCTTAATAACTAAACTGCACTGTTACTGAAAAATAAGCCTGATCATACTGATTTAGTGGATGAATATATTTAAAATCGAGTGAGATTGTACATTAATTTAGTGATATTTAATAAAATATGTTCTTCTTGTTCAGAGGACCAGAACTGAAATACAGTTTTTTGTTTTTATTTCACTTTTTTTTTGGGGGGGGGGCATACTATTTTATAATACAGAGTCATTTTAATTGACCAGATGTACATGCTGCATATGCTTAAAGGGGATTGATCACATACAAATGCACATTTGCTGGTCATGTACTCGCTCTCAAGAGAGATCTAGAGGACGTTTGTTTCTTCAGAAGAAAACTACAAGGTATTAAGCAAAAACTTTGGTGTTTCAGAAAACAAAATTCAATATCTGCTGGAACTTTGAAAGTAAAAAATTAACATACAGACAAAACTAAATTAATACCTGTGGTTCCTTACAATCAAACAGCATTTTTTAGGTGAACTGTCTCTTTAAGGACAGACCTGGTTCTACAGAGAATCCAACAACTCAGATAAAAACAAAATCAACTTTAGTTGAAGCTGTGAAAAGATTTATATGTTTCAGTTTAGAATGTTTTCCCAGTGATGGTTTGCAGCTGGAAGGGCATCTGCTGGATAAGTTGGCGGTTCATTCTGTGGCGACCCCAGATTAATAAAGGGACTAAGCCTAAGAGAAAATGAATGAATGAGTTTAGAATGTGTATATCTGGGAAATGAAGTAGCCAATCACAAGTGTTGAAATTAGTAAGAACCCACTCAAAATGCTGGAGTTATTCAGATAACTAACTAAAATAGACCCTTTTCATATTTCCGTGTTTCTCAGCAGTGGACATCGTCATAGTTGGGTAAACTTAGAGCGCAGTGAATGGGAGAAAATGACAATTTGTTTTTTTACAATCCTATTTGCTGAAATAAAAGAGAAACGCCATGAACAAATAACAAATGGTCTGTTGAATAGAACCGAAGAGAGCAAATAGAAACAGAGTGCTGCTTCTAGACTACAGTATTTATTTTAGACTTTGATTTTCTTTTCAGCTTAGTCCCTTTATTAATCTGGGGTCGCCACAGCTGAATGAACTGCCAACTTATCCAGTATATGTTTTATGCAGCGGATGCCCTTCCAGCTGCAACCCATCACTGGGAAACACCCATACACTCTCATTCACACACTAACACTATGGACAATTTAGCTTACCCAATTCACCTATAGCGCATGTCTTTGGACTGTGGGGGAAACCAGAGCACCCGGAGGAAACTCACACAAACACGGGGAGAACATGCAAACTCCACACAGAAATGTCAACTGACCCAGCTAAGGCTCGAACCAGGGACCTTCTTGCTGTGAGGCAACAGTGCTACCCACTGTGCCACCGGGCCACCCTCAGACTTTAAATAAATGTAAATCTTTCATGCAGCTAGTAGTAGCTGCTTATAGACTGCAGTTTCAGCAGGGAGTGATGCTCTAATGAAAATAGATTATTTTGATCGATTAAAATCACAGATGTAGTGACAAGCATGGATGGGACAAAAATGTCATGTCAAACAAAAAAAGACAAGTAAGGGGTTTGCATAAGTTAGAGTTATTTGCATGTAATCATGCAAGCTGCTATGGCAACTTAAAATAAAGTGTCACCATTTTTTGACCAGAACAGTGTAAAAGAACATAGTCATATTTCTATAATTCTGCTTCTGGTTTAGTTTTCTTTTGTCTTTCATGTGCTTTCTTGCAAAATAGGAAGTGTTTGCACACAAATGTGTGAACTCCATTAATGCAGTCATTATACTTGTAAAAAAACGAAGGTTCTATTTTGGTATCTTTGGTTACATGAAGAACCTTTAACATCTGTAGAAACTATTATTAAAATGTTTTTCAAAAACTGAAAAACTGGATTCCAGCAGTTTTGTGAGGAACCCCACAATTGTTTTTCAAGCCTTTCCTATTTTGAGTGCACTTTTACAAATAAATCTATACTCTCTACTGCTCTATACTCTAATAAATCTATACTCTCTACTGCTCTATACTCTAATAAATCTATACTCTCTACTGCTCTATACTCTAATAAATCTATACTCTCTACTGCTCTATACTCTAATAAATCTATACTCTCTACTGCTCTATACTCTAATAAATCTATACTCTCTACTGCTCTATACTCTAATAAATCTATACTCCATACTGCTCTATACTCTAATAAATCTATACTCTCTACTGCTCTATACTCTAATAAATCTATACTCTCTACTGCTCTATACTCTAATAAATCTATACTCTCTACTGCTCTATACTCTAATAAATCTATACTCTCTACTGCTCTATACTCTAATAAATCTATACTCTCTACTGCTCTATACTCTAATAAATCTATACTCTCTACTGCTCTATACTCTAATAAATCTATACTCTCTACTGCTCTATACTCTAATAAATCTATACTCCATACTGCTCTATACTCTAATAAATCTATACTCTCTACTGCTCTATACTCTAATAAATCTATACTCTCTACTGCTCTATACTCTAATAAATCTATACTCTCTACTGCTCTATACTCTAATAAATCTATACTCCATACTGCTCTATACTCTAATAAATCTATACTCTCTACTGCTCTATACTCTAATAAATCTATACTCTCTACTGCTCTATACTCTAATAAATCTATACTCTCTACTGCTCTATACTCTAATAAATCTATACTCTCTACTGCTCTATACTCTAATAAATCTATACTCCATACTGCTCTATACTCTAATAAATCTATACTCTCTACTGCTCTATACTCTAATAAATCTATACTCTCTACTGCTCTATACTCTAATAAATCTATACTCCATACTGCTCTATACTCTAATAAATCTATACTCTCTACTGCTCTATACTCTAATAAATCTATACTCTCTACTGCTCTATACTCTAATAAATCTATACTCTCTACTGCTCTATACTCTAATAAATCTATACTCTCTACTGCTCTATACTCTAATAAATCTATACTCCATACTGCTCTATACTCTAATAAATCTATACTCTCTACTGCTCTATACTCTAATAAATCTATACTCCATACTGCTCTATACTCTAATAAATCTATACTCTCTACTGCTCTATACTCTAATAAATCTATACTCTCTACTGCTCTATACTCTAATAAATCTATACTCTATACTGCTCTTTACTGCTATACTGACTCACTGTGGTCATTAAAAAGCCCAGCATCCTGGCCAAATTTGCCCACTGGGCTCTGTCCATCATGGCTTCCTAACCATCCCCATATCATAATCGTCTCCTCTCCACCAATCAGCTGGTGTGTGGTGTGCGGTCTGGTGCTGGTGGATGCTGCACACTGGTGGTTTTAGTGTCCAGAAAAGCGCTATTTAAATGTAAGGAATTATTATTATTATTCATTATTAGTGTGTTAGCTATTGTATTTTATCATCCTTTTTCTTGTGAAATTGGTTGAAAACATTTGTTTACTCCTGAAAATGTACAGTATACAAAATAAAGCAATACACTAAGTGTTTTTTGTTATTATACCTGTTAAATGAATCTTACTCGCAGCTTGGGTCAATATTGTGATAATACCTTATGTCATGATAAGAGCTTCAAACATGTGAAAATGTTATAGCGGCAGAAGCCTAATGTAAACTACATTAAAGTAACTATAAAGTTACTGTAAAGTATACTAAAGTAATCGATAAAGAAATGAGTGTTCTACAATCAAAATAAAACATGTTTTTCACAGAATCTTAAATGCTCTTCATAGAACTGTATAGATGCCAAAAGGAACTTTAGCATTACGAGTGCAGAATGCTGATGCTTTCTCGACTCATAACACGGTCTTCGTGCGAATAATACAAAGGAAGTTGCGCTTATAAAGTTTTCGAGCTTTTCTAGGAGCTTGTTCTTCTCTAAGGAAATGCACTTTGTGTGACCTCTCATGTTGATCTGCAAAAAAAGTAAAGAAAAAAAGGAGCTGTTTTCCGCACACACCCGGCTGAAACTCTGAGCTATGCGCTGTGCGTCTTGTGAGGCGCAGACAGAGTGGCTTTGTACATTGTGACGGCGGTCATATTGGAGAGTCCCAGATTCATTTTATAGTAAAACACTGAAGACTGAATCTGCTGCTGTCCGTAAAAAGAGCAAAAGTGTGAGCGAAGTGTCAGACGGCCGACTTTAAAGCTTGATTATGTGCACGTTGTCAGAGGCTTTTCTCTGAAATCCCCTGGTGTGAAGTGCAACATCAGACTGAAACCTTCCACAAGTTCAGTGACATTTGTGAAATAAAATAAAGAGCTGAAAAAAAAGCAGAGCGAGGAAAATATGACTGAACCATCAGTTTAATAAGACACGTAGGAAACTCTTGATCGGGGTCTGTGAATGCTACTTTCTTTAGCTTCCTTATTCTAACCTTTTTGTAAAGTTAATAAGAGAGTGATTTCAGCAGTGAGCCTCAGGACACGGTGAGCACGATCATCTATTAGTCTTTTTTTTTAGATGTAAATGCATTAACAGTGAGTCTATACAGTACGTACGTAATGTTTTGTTCAAACTGCTCTCATTTATAGGAAACAATTAATGGAACATTTACAGAAAAATAGGTCACTTTGTTCTGTACCTTACACTGTTAACCCTGGTATTATGTTAAACAGCTGGGTATGAGTTAGGTTTTGTGTCAAACTGACCCTGGCTGGATTTAATACAACACACCTGAATTAACATCATGAAAAAATAATAAAGAAAAATAACTTAATTATTAACATTTCTGATGAAATACAATAAGATAAACATGAGAACAAATGATTCATTTAAATGGTATTTAACAATTACTTTAATGATTTCTACAATTTATATATGTTAGAAACAATACTTCATATATTTATTTTTTCTTAATGTCTAGGTGTCGGGGTGAGGTGTCTGAATAACACACCTAAGTAATTGTACTATGCACCAGGTTTCGGGCAGCTGCTGCGATTGGATACTATATCAAAGTCGCCGATCTGGGGGTGTTTATAGACTGTACCAAAAAGCTGATGACCAGGGGGGTGGTGGGGGGGAATTATGGGAGATTACCGGAATTTTCTGGGACAAATAACAAAACGGGAGGGTGGCGGGAGATGGGTCTGAAAAACGGGAGTGTTGGCAGATATGGAATAACGGCGCTATAAAAAAAAGAACTTACTAATGTCGATACTTTATTCAGTATTGAGTAATCAAATGAATGTTTCCCCTGTTACTGTTTCCTTTGTTACAACGCCGTTACCATTGCTGACAATAAAATGCTCGTTACTATTGAGAATGCTGAAGCAGTTTTCATGCGAGCAGTGTCTCTCTCAGCTATAGAACCTCTCTTTCTCAGGGATGTTTGTGTGTTTGGGGCTGGAGCGGGACACAAAACCAACCAATGATGATGATTGATGTGTCTGTGAATGTGGTGTAACTGAGAACGGGATTATTTGCTTAGATATAGTATATTTCCATTGTAGGGTGGGTGTTCACACACAAGCACACACACATAGTCACACACACCAACGACCAGGAGTCAGAACAATGGCAAATCCAACAAGTTCAAAGATAGCGTTTGCAAGTAATGACAAGTAAATGACAAGTAACTGTAATCTACTGAAGCACATCATGTCTTCACATGCCGCCACAAAATGTGTGGCTATGCAGATGATTACGTGAGCTCTGCTACCAAAGGAGGAGACAAAGCCACAGTTAAACTCAGTTACTAACTCAGTTAATATTTTTGAGAACTAACTACCCAGCAGGCACAGGACATCAACATGACGTCAGATTGACGTTGTACCCTATCGTTGTGAGTATGTTCATTTTGTTTGGAAATTAGTATCAGGTTGACGTCAGAACCCAACGTCAGGCCGACGTCAGTATCTAACGTCCATCTTAAAATCAACCAAATATAAATGTCTAGTGATGTTACAGCTTCACACTGTGTGGACGTTTCCTTATATGACGTATATCCGACGTTGGGTTTTGGTTGCCATATCTGATGAATAAATGTCAGTATTTGACATCAATATGACGTTGGTTTAAAATGTTGGCTCGATGTTGGATTTTGGTCACTTTCCAACAACCAAATATCAACATCAAATGTCAAAGACGCTAGATATTGAATTTTGGTCGCCTGACGTCATGACCTAAATCTAACCTAAAATTAACCTCTTATGATGTTGTGCACTTGCTGGGTAGTAACTATAAGTAATTAATATTTAGTGGTTAATATAACTAAATAATAACTAAGTAGTAACTTTTTAAAGGAATGTGCCCACCACTGCATTTATCATGCATTATATTTTAGAGCACTCACAAGTTATATTCACACTTCACAGCCAAAGGAACATGCAAGATTGACTTAATTACACCTTAAATTTATAGAGTACATCAAAATAGAGTTTTTCAAAATCATAACCTGTATTTTCATAAGTTAAAAGTGCTTTGGCTCAGAACATAATATTACGGTTAATGGAATAAAGGAATTAAATTCACTCGGTAATGGTAAATAAAACTGTGCACTTTAAATCTGGGCTGTTTGAGATCGATTTGATATCTGTTGATACTTTACTTTTTGAATGTATATAAAATAAACTGGAATGTACTATCCTAATGATGTATTTACAGCATTCTTTCATTTAAAGCACTTACAGCAGCCTGAAATGTAACGTCAGGTTAGCATATTTGCGGTCAAATAAGGGGGCTTCTTATACAAGGAAAACAAGTCAGTAAAGACACATAACAAGGCATGAAACTGAACTGGCATCAACACAGTAGGCTGTGTAAGACTAAACCAACCAAACAGTTTATCACATGATACATAATTCTATTTGCAGTTGTTTTGCAATAAAAGTGACTAATATAAGGCCCAACTGTGAAATTAACCAATTTAAACTTAAAACATAACCCATTTGTACATTATTGAATTATGTCTCCTTCATTATAAGTCGGCCTACAAGAAATTTTTTAGGTTCATGGTAGGCTGACTTGTTTTCTAGGGAAATTCACTTTTCCTGAGGCATTATTTGGCTCCTGAAATTGGTTTCCAAGAAGGCAATTTTATGATTGGGTTATTAACAATCTGCCATGTTTTTTATAGCCTATACTTTCACCAATAGCTTTAGTAGCTCTAAATTATATGAGCTTGCTAAAGGGTAGGGTTGTACTGTTGTCATTATTTTTTTTTTGTTGTACCTCATGTTGCAATAATAATCATTATTGTCAATTAGCTAAAAGATTACATACACAAAAAGTGTTTGGAAAAAATGGCCTGTTGGTCGGTAACCTGACGTAAAGTCTGACGCCAGTTGTGAAAAAATTCTGCAGTAATTCATTGTCATTTTTTAGAATTTAATTTTGTTTTATGAGAGAAATCGCAAGCACGCAAAATTTAAGACATGTCACTCATATAGTTTTGAATGGTTAAAAGTGTAATGGTCAATATGGCAAATGAAGCCCCGCCTTCTAGTACAGGAGCAAATCATCGATCGATATAGACTGACGTTTTCCTGGGGGGGGGTTGGACCAGACGTGTGCTTTTACAAAAGTTTTTGGGGTCAACAAACGCACTGGAATCTCAGCAAACACTTGCTTCACAGACATAAGAAATATATTCACATAAAGCTTGAAATCTGTACTTTTAAATGAACCAAGTACACTTGAAAAAAAAAGTGTTGTGGTTTGTAATCTGTATGAAATAAATGTGAAATACAGTCCGTCCAGTCAAACACATATCACATGACAGCAACTGCTCAAACGCCCACTAACCTGTAAACAAAGAGTCTCTGTCATTTCTGGAGATTCGCCATCAAGACCAAGTTATGAATTACTTCAGAAGTCAAGCGCGATCAGACGATCATTATTCAGAGGATGATCATTTGTAGAAATGCCATAAATAAAGGTTGGTGTCGTGATCTCGTTCCTTTCGAGTGCACATGTGCATTAGCTCGGGTAACCTGAAAAACATGCAGATTTTATGTTTGGAAACGAAACTTATGAGACAGTTGTTGTTTAATTTTAGAGAATTTGGTGTTTCCACATTTAGATACCCAAGCATACTGCCCGAGAGTCGTTTTAAAGATGGCCGCTGAGTAAAATGATTTGCCTCAAAGGGACTTTGGCAAAATTCAGTCAGTGAGAGGGTTAATTGTCAACAAAACTTCCATGGTGACGAATTCAAGTTTATTTATAAACTAATTTTGAGAGGATCATGTGCTTATGATTGACCACAGCTGGTCCTGCTAATGCATTATTCACCAATCGAATGATTCCTAACTCTCTATAAATAACCAGAGTTCCTTACCTCAGTCATCTTCGTCTTATAGAATCCCCCTTCCACCCCTACTCCTCCTTTCTTTTCCTTGATAGGACAGCATGGTGGCCCAGTGGTTAGCACTGTTGCCTCACAGCAAGAATGTCACTGGTCCAAGTCTCTAATAGACCAGTCAACGTTTCTGTGCGGAGTTTACATGTTCTCCCTGCGCTCGCGTGGGTTTCCCTGGTGTTCTTCGGTTTTCTCCCACAGTCCAAAAACTTGACATATAGTTTAATTGACCAAACCAAATTAGCACCATAGATGAGCTCTTAATCAGCAGTATATCTTTCAATTCAATTCAATTCACCTTTATTTGTATAGCGCTTATACAATGTAGATTGTGTCAAAGCAGCTTCACATAAAAGGTCACAGTAAATAGGAACTGTGTAGTTCAGTTTGTAGTGTTTAAGTTCAGTTCAGTTGAGCTCAGTTCAGTGTGGTTTAATAATCACTACTGAGAGTCCAAATACTGAAGAGCAAATCCATCGATGCGCAGCTCTACAGATCCTGAACCATGCAAGCCAGTGGCGACAGCGGAGAGGGAAAAAAAACTTCACTAAAGGCGGAAGTGAAGAAAAAAAACCTTGAGAGAAACCAGGCTCAGTTGGGCACGACCATTTTAATTTCTCCGCTGGCCAAACGTCTTGTGCAGAGCTGCAGTCTCAGTGGCGGAGGCTGGAAGCTGGCCTCAGCGAAGACTCGTCTGTCTCTGGAGCGTCATAGGAAACAGTCTCATGTTCTCCACTCTTCCATGACCATCGCAGTAGTTGTTCAGGATTCGGCCAGGTCCAGGATATGGAAACCTTGGGATCATCTCGTCGTTGGTCTTGGATCGAATCAGTGACTCTGCATAGTCTGAGGGCCTCGGGAAGAGTATCCCCAGGTGGAAATGGAGAATAAAGAAAATAATTAGCGTAGCTGATGTTCACAGTGTATATCAGCAAGATGCATAATCTGTGTGGAAGCCCCCTAAGTGGTGCACTAAGTGTATGCTTTACTGAACAGATAGGTCTTTAATCTAGTTTTGAATTGGGAGAGTGTGTCTGAGCCTCGGACGTTATCAGGAAGGCTATTCCAGAGTTTAGGAGCTATAAATGAGAAGGCTCGACCTCCTTTACTCGACTTTGCTATTCTAGGTACTACCAGAAGCCCTGAGTTTTGAGATCTTAAAGAGCGAGTTGGATTGTAGCGAGACAGAAGATTGGTTAGATAAACAGGAGCTAGATTATTTAAAGCTTTATATGTAAGAAGCAATATTTTAAATTCAATACGAAACTTAACAGGCAGCCAGTGTAAGGAGGATAAAATTGGGGTGATGTGATCAAATTTTCTAGACCTGGTAAGAACTCTGGCAGCTGCATTTTGTACTAATTGAAGTTTGTTAATAGAGGATGCTGGGCAGCCAGCAAACAGTGCATTACAGTAGTCCAGCCTAGAAGTCATAAAAGCATGGACAAGCTTTTCTGCATCTGAGATGGATAGCATACTTCGTAACTTAGCTATATTTCTCAGATGAAAGAAAGCAGTTTTTGTGACATGGGAAATATGATTTTTAAAAGTTAAATTGCTGTCTAATATGACACCCAGATCTTTTATAGTAGAGCTAACGCTAACTTTGTATCCCTCTAATTGTAGGTCGAGTTGTGAGATCTGCTGTGTACAGTATTTAGGCCCAATAAGTAATAATTCTGTTTTGTCTGAGTTTAAGAGAAGATAATTGTTGGTCATCCAGTCTTTAACATCTTTAATACACTCAGTTAGCTTGGACAGATTAGACGTCTCGTCAGGTTTAGTTGAAATATATAATTGAGTATCATCTGCATAGCAGTGAAAGCTGATCCCATGTCTTCTAATAATGTCTCCCAGGGGTAGCATGTATATTGTAAACAGTAAAGGGCCTAAAACTGATCCTTGAGGCACCCCGTATTTTACTGGGCTGATTTGTGAAGGCTGTCCATTTATATTTACAAACTGGTAACGGTCAGATAAGTATGACTTAAACCATTGTAGGGCATGTCCCTGGACACCTGTAGACTTTAAGCGATTAATGAGGACACCATGGTCAATGGTGTCAAATGCCGCACTAAGATCGAGTAGAACTAATAGCGAGATGCACCCTTGGTCAGCAGCTAAGAGTAAATCGTTGGTTATTTTCACTAATGCAGTTTCTGTACTCTCTCCATAGCAATCCCTAATTTGTCATTAGCCCTAAATAAGGGGGGTTCTCAAGACCTACCAGAGCTCAAACTCCCCTCTTGCGGGAGGGAGCCCTGGACTCGAGGATCTTCTGAGCTCAGGGCTCTCTCCTGGGACAGCATGCCAAATACACTATAGTCAATCATCAGCTAATTTTGAACGCTTTAAAAGTCTACGATTGGCCATTGTGTTTAAACTTAACAGAAACAAATGTGATTGGTTAGAATGAACAGCGTGACAGGGTCATATTTTAGTTTTACTAACATGGCTGCACGATAAAAGAGACGTACCAAGGATAGATCGCAAATCAGATTCATTCTATTCCGTATGCAACCAAAATAGGCAACTCGTGTAGGCTGTTAATCGTCAGAAGGAAGTGTCTCATCATGCACTACTTTAGTCTTGTGTTGAAGGATGCAGCTGCTGTGTCATCCTGGTGCTGCAATTAACCACATTAAAAAAGCACCAAACTCCCCCCTATAGCCTACTTCCACTTGGTCTATTAGGATTTATGAATTGCATTTCATGAGCAGACCTCAAAACCTCAATTATGCTGTTTTTATTTTTTGGAATGAATAGAGGTGTAGCCTACTGCTGGGGTACAGTCCGTGACCCCCAAAATAAAAATGCCAGTGACTCGCGACCCCCAATATCCTCTGAGGTGGTTTTAAACATAGAAACCTTGCATGCAACGGCACACACACACCAATAAGCCCAAGTCTATTCTGTGTTTAATTTTTTTTTTATGTTTGTGAGTGCTGTAAATGTGCCAGAAAATTTAACCTGGTATAAAATCAATGTGCAGCACATAATAAAATTAATTTGATTTTTGGAAATCACCAAGCGACCCCCATTCATTGTCCTTCAACCACCAGTTTGGGAACCACTGGTCCAGTGCAGTGTTTCTCAACCATGTTCTTGGAGGCCCAACATCTCTGCAGATTTACCATGTCTCCCTAACCAAACACACCTGATTCAGATCATCAGCTCATTAGCAGAGACTGAGAGACATGTATTGGGTGTAACAGTCAAAGGAGACATCCAAAACATGCAGTGTTGGTGGGCCTCCAGGAACATGGTTGAGAAACACTGGTCTAGTGCACAACACATGGATTCAAATAAATAAATAAATATTTATTGATATATTTATTTAGGCTATTTATTTATTTAAGTTTAATTTATTATTCCTAATTAATTATATAATCAAGAGAAATAAAAGCATAAACGGATGTGTATTAGTTTACTCTTTTAGTGGGAATGAATATATATTGTATGCATCACCATGTTACTTTTTGACATGGTGTATGATTTTTATTAACCTGCAGTGTTTGTAGCATCCACCAAATTGACCTTGACTAAAGAAACTTATTATATAGCTAAATCATATTGAATAAAAGATATTTGTTGTCTAAAATCTGTTGTGTGAAAACAATTGTCATGTTATGCTGCAAATTATAACCGTTTTGTTTAAAATTTGGATTTCAGGGACAAAACTAAAATTATTATTAAATCTGAAATATCGATTTGGTCATACAAAAAACAAAAAAGTGACATGTTTTCAGACAACACTATAAAGAAAATAAATAAATAAAGCAAGTGTTAAAAATAAAATATATATTTTGTAGCCTGTTTAAATATATATTATACATCCTAAGGGTGTATTTATATAACAGTTTAAAATATATAGGCTATTAAAATGTAAAATATATTTAAATACAAATATTTTTAAGGAATAAAATGTAGGCTATAAAACGAAAAGACATAACCAATAAATCCAGAGAAACTGAACAGGCTATTCATGTGGTCAAGGTTATTTTTTTACATATCTTACACACCCTGGATTAATTATTTTTACATTATTGGACTTATATGCAGTAGCTAATAACTATAGGCTAATATTTAAACAGCATTTCATAGTTTTGACTTCTGTCAGTCATGCTTCGCGCGTTGTTTACACTCAAACAGCGTTGCCGCCATTGGCACCTTTATCACCAGCGCGCGCTCGTCTGGTCGAGCTCGAGCAGCTCGGCACTAAAATAAACCTGTGACGTCAGTCCCGGGGATTCAGTCGGTCCTCCGCCTCCGCCCTTTCCCTGCGCCGCCATGAGGAGTTCAACGTGACCGCCGCTGAGTACAACCGGCAACAACAAACTGAGCCGCAGCACGAGAGAGACACGAGCGCCTGCACGTTGAGCGCCAAATGCTCCCGGTGTGAAATAACGGCGCGTTAGTTCCCGCGCGCATCTGCTACTATTGTGTAACCATGACAACGGTGCCGTGCACGTTCATGTGCCAGCATCATGTCAGGGGAATTTGTTAATGAATACTTGCATTATATTGATGGAGCGCAACAGGTGTTCTGGACATTATTCATTTCACATCCGCTTCTTTCTAGAAGCTTCGACAGGCTGCACGCACACATTTGGAGCCGTGTGGTGTGTGTTTGGGAAAGAATAACAAAATAATCCTTCATGCAAATACAGCGAGCAATTTGGTTAATAGACTAAAATATTAAATATGTTTAAGGCTTTTTCAAAATAAATAACCACAATTAATGCATTATGCATATTATTCTATCGTTTATTTATTTATTTTAAACTAAAATAAATAAATAAAAATGAATAAAAAATAAATATAATTTATACTTAGGTCTATTTATTTTAAGCAATATCTAAAAGTTAATAATTACAGTTGATCATATTAATAATGGTCTATGTATGAGCACTGCATTATTATATTTATTATTTAAAATATTTCTATTATTTTATATAGTTGTTAAATACAAATTATATATTTAATATGTGTAATGAAGTTGTTTATTAGCATAATTTAGCTAATAAATATTATTTTACGTTAAAAATGTTAGTATTACTATGTAATATAGGCACTTAATTTAATATATTTCAAATATGTATTGGATTTAAATAAGTAAAATTAATCACATAAACAATGTGTGTGTTTGTAAAACGAGTTTTGTCTATTATATAACTCATAACGAGTCTATGTGCATTCTTATATTACTTAAGATTATAATAATTTATAATATGTAATGCTTATTTTGCAAAGAAATATATCCACATACAGTACAAAACACAGAGATACAAATGCACACACGTTTTAATGATTGGATTATGTTTGTAATTCAGTTATAATTAATAATAAAAGTATTTGAAATAAATGTCTTTAAGTAGAATGTCTCCATAAAATACTCAATATTTGTATATATCATCGTTTTAAAGTCAATCCAGGATAAGACGCTCATTACACAGTAGACTAACAAGCCTCCGAGAGACGAGCTGTTGTTGTGCGCGCAGAGAGAGAGCGAGAGAGGGGCGGGGAGGGAGAGAGAGAGCGAGCGAGCAGCATGGTGGTACACGGGACACGGGAGGGCGGCGGTCTGCTGTAAATGGGTTGAGCTCTGAAAGCGCCGTCACACACGTGAGGCTCATGTGACTGGAGCTCGAGACGTGTCTGCAGTCACAGGGTTTATTTAACACGTACTTCAAATCCACCCACATACACTCATTTAACCAGCACCGGAGCCGACAAACGCCTCCTGCATCTCCACCTCACAACAACATCACTTCTGCGTCCTACTTCTGAGTCTTGTATCTGGAAAGAACTACTTTATTCGAGGAAAACACATGTGGACTTTGATGAGAGAATAACGGATTGTTTTTTTTATTTTTATATCTACTTTTTATAATTATTATTTTTTATTTACCCTATACTTACACCAGTAAGACACTAGGGTGAAATGGAAAGGATTACCAGTGCTCAGCCTCCACCGTGTATGTCCAAACACCCCTCGCTGGATATCTCTGACATGCAAGGGTAAGTCAGTCTCCTCACGCTGTTTTGTGTGTGTGTGTGTGTATGTCTGTGAACGCGACGCAGTTCTCTTATTGGCTCTATTTTACTTTATTTTATAGAATGGACTTTCCCATGTATGTGTATAAACCCAGACGAGGAATGAAGCGCAGTGAGGACAGTAAGGTACGAATGCGTAATTACGCACAAATATAAATGCGCACGCTTTTACTTATCACTATTTTCTTATTTAAATGTATTTTGGTGTTCTAAACAAGTGCGCAATTTGCCTTTTTTATTTATATTTTTTATTTTTGCTTGTTTTATGCATCGAAGTTAATATATAGTTTTATCTGTTGACCCCCAGGATACGTACAAACTGCCTCATCGATTGATCGAGAAGAAAAGAAGAGACCGAATAAACGAGTGCATCGCGCAGTTGAAGGATTTGCTGCCCGAACACCTTAAACTCACTGTAAGTAATATGGGAGTGGATGGGCTCACCTCCTCACTATGTTGTAGTGTAAAGCGCCACCTGCTTGTTGATCATGAATAAATCATGTTTGTCCTGCTTTTGGATTAGTCACGCTCCTACAATGTGCTTGATTTACATTTTATTATATAAAACCTTCACCTTTGGCACTCTGTATCTGGCATGTTAAACAAGGCGTGTTAGATTGTCATTCGGAGTATTTGAATATTTCTAGCACGCACATGTGCATGCACTGGTGAGCAGAGAGGAGTGTCTTCATTCCTGCTCAGTGCAGGTTTGTCCTCTCCGAGCCGCTGCGGAGAGCGTTACATAAGAAAGATCAACATGCTTATCTGGGTTCTTCCTGTTTTAGACTCTGGGACACTTGGAGAAGGCTGTTGTCTTGGAACTCACACTGAAGCATGTGAAGGCTCTTAACAACCTACTGGAACAGCAGCAACAGAAGATCATTTCCTTGCAGAATGGATTGCAAATCGGTGAGTTTTCGATAATGCCAAAAAGTCGACACATTAAATGTATGTTGCAGGAAGTGGCCCTGCTGAACTTTTCACCTCCCCTCCCCTTTCAGTTGTTTTTGAGTGCATTACAAAATAAAGAAATTGAGACATGCTTGCGCAACACAGAGAATGATCTGGCCTCAGGGAGTGTTGTGAAGGAAAACTTGGGCTTGTTTCTAACCCTTATTGTTTTTTGCAGGCGAACAGGAAAATGGGCACTCAGAAAACAGTGAAGAGATGTTTCGTTCAGGGTTCCACTTGTGCGCCAAGGAGGTTCTTCAGTTCCTGGCCAATCAAGAGACCATGCGTGACCTGACACCTGCTCACATAATCGAGCACCTTCAAAAAGTGGCATCTGAGCTCATTCAGAGCCCTCGTCTGGAAGAGCCCGCTCCCAAAGCCCAAGAGAGTCGGGAGAAACCATCAGGCCTACAGCCAAAAGCTGCTGAAGGTCATGCTAAAAACTGTGTGCCTGTCATTCAAAGGACTTATCCCCACAGCAGTGAGCAGAGCGGGAGTGATACGGACACCGACAGTGGCTATGGGGGCGAGTACGAAAAGCGTGACCAGAAAGCTCAGCGGCCGGACTGCTATGTAAAAGAAAGCGGGGCTCTCAAGTACAGCAGCAGCATTAAAGAGGAGCTGGATGAGCCACCTAGCAAACGGCCAAGGTCAGACTCCTCAGAAGATGAGTCTCTGTCAGGGCATGATGTAGTGGGCGGCCACAGCCCCTACGTGAGCTTTTCGCCACCACAGCCCCTGTGCATGCCCTTCTACCTCTTTCCGCCTGGCGCGGCCGCCGCATACTTGCCCATGTTGGAGAAGTGTTGGTACCCAGGGGCAATGCCGGTATTGTACCCAGGTCTCGGCAGCTCCCCGGCAGGCCTCTCTCCTGAGAAACTGCCCTCATCCATGGTCATGTCCTCACGAGTGGGCTCCCCCGTCTCCACTCCCACCTCCATGGACTCTCCTGCTCTCCTGCAGGCCCTCAAACAAGTTCCTCCATTAAACCTGGAAACCAAAGACTGAGGATTCCATCTGGGGTCCACCACCAACCCGCTCTCTGAATGTTTTGGTCTTGAGAGTGGACTTCCCTGCTGAATAAGCTCCCGAAGAGGGTTCGGTTGAAGAGGGCGCAAAGGCAAAGTTCAAAGCAGCGAAGCAGCGCCCTCAAGCACAGCGAACAGCTGTTCTGATTCCTCTCAGAAGTACGCCGGCCTCCCTCCAACACACATAAACACACTCTCTCTTATCAGCTCCCTCCGCAACCAGCAGACACGCATCCAGAGATGGAACTGTCCCAGACGAGTAAAGGAGGTCCCGTGCAAAGCACTGTGAGACACTGTGAAGAAGGTCAAAAAGAGGACAGTGAGCACTGTTCTTCGAGTAAAAGTATCTGGGGAGGGTGAACGGCTGCTCTCTGCACTTATGCCGAATGTTTAAGTCGTAAACAAAACTAAACCCAGAATGTGACGTGCAGATGGCCCCCCAATGATAAGGACTTTGCACAAGCACCTTTTCATTTGTTGAATGTAAACGAAAAGTCCTTTTATAATAAAACATCACCCCTGTAGATGCTGCTTTTTGGACATTTCTCTGTGCCGTGGACGCTTGATCAGGAAGCTCCACTCTCTTCTGCTTCTGTGACTGCTTTAACCGATAAGACTCGTCCTTTTAGACTAGAAGGCTACCAAATAAACGTCTTTGCATTGGTTGACTGCGTGCACGTTTCCCATCTCGCGCTCATCTGAGTTTTCTTGCATAAACGAGGACGCCACGGACTCTTGAGACGTGACGCTCGTGTAAATACGGGAGTGATGTAATCACGCTGTAGCTTCTTGAGTTTGTCATCCATTCGTGCACGTAGGTGAAGCTGTTGTGAGGTATCCGCATTGTGTAATTATTTTGTTTATACTTCTTGTACATCTGTATTTTTGATACGTGACCCACACCTTTAAGTTTTAGACAGCCGAGCGCTGTATGCCATGAGATTGTGTACATAGCATCATGTTCTGTGTTCATTTCTGGTCAAATTAGGACAGATCTTTGTTCATGCTGTTGCCTTTACCTGTTTAAAGCAGTAAACATGATGACGGATATCTACATTGTAATCCTGGATCCTTCATAGAAGCAAAAGAAAGTGAATGTAATGTTCAAAAAACAATTAGTTTTGTATAGGAAGAGGTACTTACTTTTTATTTTGGGACCTAAGAGAAGGTTGCTTGATGTATATATTTTGTCTAAGGTATTGTTGACATACATTAAAGTAAAAGTATTAATAAAGTCTTTTTTCCCTGTGGATTTTGTCTGTGTCTGTGTGTTGGAAAGCTTGAAACCATGTTTAGCAGCATAAACAACATCGCTGTGTTTTTCCCATCACAGTTCGTCCTTATGTAACACTTACATAACCCATAAAACTTGCTCCGACTATGCAAATCCTTTAGACACACAATATGATAAGAGTCAGGTTACAAATATTCCAACCAGCCTCCAAACTAAAGTCCACTTGGCCGTAATAAAAAGTGTCAGGTTTTGTGACGCAGGTCAAGCCACTATTCGTATTATCAGTCTTTAAACCTTCTTTACATGACTGAAATGCATCACGTCCCTTTCTAATGCAGTTAGCTCCTGAATTAGGTTAAGTCTCTCTCTCCGCGTGTTTGGCTGTGTGCTGGATTCAGCGCAGCTTCACTCCTCCTCCGCCCGCTGGGAAGTGAGCAGGCAGCGGTGTAATAATCACGCACATGTAGAGGCACACGGCAGACCGCCAGACACATGCACATATCCAGCACAGTCCGGCCAGCTCCAGAATAAACACACGGCAGCAGTCTATGATGATTAATAGACGGCTATATTAATGCTGTTATATGCTATTAATAAATTTGAAAGGTCAATTATATAATAAAGCAAATTATAGAATTATTTGATACATTCAATTTAATGTCCTTTGGCATCATGTTTTTAAAATAAAAGATGATTAAATATGCACAGAACCAAAACAGGTTGATAAAATAAAAATTAGAAATGAATAATGGATAGATAAATAAATAAATAAAGAAAGAAAGAAAGAAAGAAAGAAATGAAGAATAGATGTACATTTCATTGTAAAAAAAAACAACAACAACAACAACAACAACAACAAAGCCATCAGATATGTCAAATAACCTGATATAAAAAATAAGGCAGTATAAAAGTGCAAAAGTTCAGATGTGCGTTTGTATTCTGCACAATTTAAAACTGCTTGCAGCAACAAGTGCCAGATCCTCCCTCCATCTGCGACATGAGTGGCTCATCCTTCTGTTATTTTAAAGCTTGTAGCGCCATCGTGTGTAATTTTAATCAACTGCAGCAAATCCCAAAATACTCTGTGTAGGTTTAAAATCGTGATTTATTAACCGTTTTCAAGGTATACCGCGGTTTGGAAAAGTCAAGGTTTTAAAACCACCAAAATTTTAAGTAATATCGTTCCTAAGGTATATGTAAGATTTTTTTATGTACATTTTTTGTTTGTTTTTTAAGACAACAGTATCTCCAGTAGAAAAATATCCAAAGATGCCACTTTAAATTGTAAAGAAATCTGTGTTTTTGAAACAAATGAATACAGCAGGTCAATGATTCATTTGAATTACTTAGCCTGACATGTTTACTGCTCCAAAATATTATAAATATTTAAAAAAATAAAATGTATTGTGTTCAAAGAGAAAAAAAGGTTTTCTTTTTTACCCAGACATTTAAAAAGAATATGTTTTAGAGCAGTGATCACAATACCGTAATACCATGCAACCGTAATATTTTTATCTAAGGTTATCATACCATCAGAATCTTATACCTGCCCATGCCTAGATTAATTGCCAATATTGTTCAAACCACATGCTTTTACCCATTTGTCAGCAAGAAGTTTGTGATCATTTAAGTTAAAACATGAATGCATTTACACGCATGCATTTATCATGACAATAGTCATGCATGTTTTCATTTTTTATTTGGATATGTTTTACAGTTATCTACTTATTAAAATAAAAATATGTAACATTAAATAAAATAGATTTATATACATATTTTACACAATGTAAGCATTTTATAAACATATTTATTATTAGTTTGTTTGTATTTAGTAATACTTTTTTCATTCATTGATTTCTTTTTGGTTTAGTCCCTTTAGTAATTTGGGGTCACCACAGCGGAATGAACCACCAACTTATCCAGCATATGTTTTACGCAGCGCATTCCCTTCCAGCTGCAACCCATCACTGGGAAACACACACACACACACGCTCTCCTCCTTCACACACATACACTACGAACAATTTTAGCTTTCCCAATTCACCTATAGCGCATGTCTTTGGATTGTGGGGGAAACTGGAGCACCCAGAGGAAACCCACGGCAACATGGGGAGAACATACAAACAGAAATGACAACTTACCCAGCCGGGGCTCGAACCAGCGACCTTCTTGGTGTGAGGCGATTCTGTTACCCACTGTGCCACCGTGACACCTGTAATAGTTTTTTCAATAAGAAAGATTTTGTTAGTTTTTTGGGTTATGCAAACAATGTGATACTCAGATTTCCAAATTTTCCATTGCTTGATCTTCATTCTTGCTTTGTTCTTGCTTGATCATTTTAAAAACTATTTATTCCTACAATAATTTGTTTACGTTTTCATGTTTCTTTCCTTCTTTTACTTGTGAATATTAAAACAAACAAAGACATTTTACGATAAATAAAAGCATATATTTTTTTCAGAAGACTTTTTTTTTGAAGTCAGTTTAAAGGTGTTGGTTTTTGACTGTTCTAAAGTATAAAAAAATACCATAATATGTTTGCAGATATTTAGGAAACATGCCAAGTGAACGTTCTGAAAAACAATGCCAGTTTAGCCAGTTATATTTCAGCACCCTCAGTTGCCCTGTTGGAAAACTGCATATTTCATTCATTCTTTCAGTCAGAAAGGCTCTCAAAGCATGCACCTGTGACTAAAATGCGACCTCCGACAAAAGTATCTGGATGCAGCCTTTATGATGCAAGCTGAGATTGCATCACTCTCACCTCCGGTGGACAGTGGCAGACTCTGAAATGAGACGCAGATTCAGAGTTCCAAAATGAGGTTTTTAATTATCAAATTTATTACGAACGTAAACATTAGGTGAGCATGTTACATTGTAACCCTGTGTCCTAACAACATGCTATGTGAGGAGATTTGCAGTGATGAGCTATTTGGCCTCAATTTGACGAAACAGAAATTTAAATACAGCCATTCAGAAGCACAGAATATGCACTCATTCACAAAACGGTAAGGTTTATAATCTAATCAAAACATATTAAACCTCTTTAACATTATTAAATGTACGTGCTGAATCACTCATATTTTTGGAGTCTGAAGTTCAATTTCAAACATAAAAATATATAGGAATGCTAAATTCTTAGTGTAACCCACCAGTCTGCCGCGATGAGCAAGGATTGAACAGACGATTCTGTGAATGGGAGTCGGTTGCTCTAACAAGGAGGCTAAAGACCATGGCATTTGGCATCTGTCGCTAGAGCACCTTTAGAGGTCAGAGGAGTGATGTTTACCTGCATAACACTTCGCTAGCTGGCCTCTGCTACACTAGCAAGGGAAGTTTATTTATATAGCACATTTCATACACAGTGGCAATTCAAAGTGCTTTACATAAACAGGAATAAAAGAAACAAGTATAAGAGAAATAAAAACAAATAGTAAAAAAATAAATAATAAAATAAGCATAAAAACAGATAAAATGTGTTATAAAAGAATGAAAAAGAAGAGAAAAACATAATAGTGTGATCTGTCGGACGTAGCACAGTGCTCATTCAGTAAAGGCACAGCTAAACACTAGCATTATGAAAGTTGTCCATTAAGTTACATTTCAACCAAAAAAGAAAGTTCTGTCACCATTTACTCATCAGTCACTTCTTCAAAATAATTTGAGTTTCTTTTTTTTCTGTTAAACAAATGATATATTTAAATTTTAGGAATGGTACCCATCAACTTTCAAAAATAACTATGAGTTTAATGGGTCCCAGCAACCAGCATCTTTCTAAATATCTTCTTATGTTCAACAGAAGAAAGAAACTCAAATAGGATTACAACCATAGGAGGAAGAGCAAATGATGACATGATTATTTTTTGAAGTGATCTATAAATATAATACTATCAGGATATGTTACTTTTGATAAGCTGAATCATGAAGTTTTTGTTATTAATCTATTTATTTTACTAATTAAGTTTCATATTCATAAGTGTAAAATTTCCAACAAAAAAACAAACATATTTTACTTTGTTTATTAAGGAACTGAAACATTTGAACTATTCAACATAGTGTTAATAGACAGGCCATTAAAACTGTCCTTTTGTGCTCTATTTTCATAATTTTTCATTAATGTAAAGGTGTTGCTTGTTTGTAATTGTAAGAATTTAATTATTTATGCTATTGTTTTTTTTTTTTGTGTTTGTTTTGTTGCTTTATTTCTTGTACTGTTATTATAATTTACCTTTTTTTATCCTGGCATTATTTTGTTTGTTTGTGCACTACCGGACTTTTATTCTGAAAGATATCAACACAGGTCAAGGTTGAGCGGCACGTTTGGGGCGCGTCAGCTGATGTCACATGACTCGAGCCGCTTCCTCTTTCAGAATTTTTTTTTCTCTCTCCAGCAGGAACAGACTCATCCCCACCGTCGGATTTGTCCCGCAGCAGCGCAGAGATGTTGTCCCTCTTCCACCGGCTCCTCGACTGGATCAGGTCGCTCTTCTGGAAGGAGGAGATGGAGCTCACGCTGGTGGGCCTTCAGTACTCCGGGAAAACCACTTTCGTAAACGTGATTGCTGTAAGTCTGCTCTCAGTCTCAATCTCAGAGTTGTTGATAATGTACTGCTGTCATGTGTAAATGATGTCATGCTGTCATGCTGATGACTCAAGGCCAGACAGAGGTGGAGGACAGCTTTAAAACCTGTTTATCTCAGTCATGTGCTGTTATGAGTATGGGTGAGATGTTTCACATACGTTTTAGTTTGCATTTGAAATGTTATTTACAAACCATGTAAAGTTTAGTGACAGTATTTTGTCAGTGATATGACTTTTAGGGTTTATGAGATGGCTGTGATGTAGTTTAAATAAGCTTTATATAATATAAATATATTGTAATATATCGTAATTTAATATACAAAATCTTTATACTTTGTTAAATTCACTACAAACTTAAACATGTTAATGCTTTAGGATTATTGCTTTTTTCTTAATGTTATTGTGATTTTTTTTATTATTTCCTTCATAGATATTATATTATATTATATTTTGCATTTTAAAAGCATTAAAATAAGTCACACTGGGTTGATTTTATTATAATGCATTTAAAATATGAAAAAAAAATCATATATGGCTATTTTAATAAATAATATAGTTAGAATTCTATTATATTATTCATTCATTCATTTTCTTTTCGGCTCAGTCCCTTTATTAATCTGGGGTCACCACAGTGGAATGAACCGCCAACTTATCCAGCACATGTTTTACGCAGCGGATGCCCTTCCGGCTGCAACCCATCACTGGGAAATATATTATATTATATTATATTATATTATATTATATTATATTATATTATATTATATTATATTATATTGCCACTGGCGTTTTTGTAGTTTATATAAGTTTAATATAATTTAGATATAATGTAATATAACATTATTTAATATACAAAATCTATATAATTAGTTAAATTCACAACAAAGTTAAACGTGTTAATGCTTTAGGATTATTGCTGCTTTCTTAATGTTATTGTGGTGTTTTTATTATTATTTCCTTCATAGATATTATATTATATTATATTATATTATATTATATTATATTATATTATATTATACATTTTCAAAGCATTAAAATAAGTCAAATAAGGCTATTTTTAGCTTCAATGTCACTTTGCCACTGCAATTAGGTATGCTATACTATATTATATTCTATTATATTAAATTAATGTCATTCCTGCCCAGGCATATTTTATTAAGAGTTGTATTATTCTATCATAAATTATTCTAATA